>NW_013550585.1:2105298-2567825 GCF_000709125.1 Exophiala aquamarina CBS 119918
CTGTGGGAGGTCTGCCTGGGGCATCTGCAGTTGAGATTGGAGGGAACGCATAATGGTGGGTGTGATCGATCAGAGGGTCGAGGGATTTCGTTGGCGACGATGGCATTCTGGCTATCTCTCTTGCGGTGAGATTGGTAGGATTGTTTTTGGAAGTCTCGCCGTTGGAAGAAGCTCTAGGTAATAAAGAGGATACGCCAAACGCGTGACATTTCCAGGTTGCGTCAGAAGACATAGCTGCAGCAGGTTGAGTCGGTTCGAATGTGAAGTTCTTGATAGGCACATTCTCTACTCTGTGACATCGAGGATGACTGTCATTGCAGCGCAGTTGTCCCTTGCAAGCGCAGGTACCCAGGTACAAAGTATCGGTATCCATCGGCAACGCTGACCGGAATCCAAGGCTGAGAAAGATGACCGTACTCGAATATTGCACAGAACGCAACCCGCGATAACATCGCTTAGAAAGGATGGAGCAAGCATGGGCTGTTTTCATGTCGCGGTATCAAGCATGACAATCAGGAGCTACAAAGGCCTCCATTATCCGTAAAACGGTCATCATTCTGTTCGTCATGCAAACACGGATCGTCCGCCGCCCCTTGTGTGAATTGAAAAGATACAGGCTGTTCACGCTTGAGGATTGCCGGAGGACTGAGAGAACTGGTGATGATCTCCAACTTTGGGATTATTGCGCTGAGCAGAGCAGAGCATCATTGCCAGTCGCGGAACATCACCTGTGTTGCGATCTGTTGCACAGCGATGGTTCTATGGGTGGGCTGTATTCTCCGCAGACCTGACCGACCATTGATCGTTGTGAAGAAAAGCGAGCGTTCGCACGGGCTCGATGAACCAGCCAAACAATTGCGTTCCCATATCCAATCAACAGCAGTAAGTATTTCCCAGTGCCGCCTAGAGGGGGTCTGATGGGTCTTTCTGGACATGAAAGGCAATGTATCTTGACTAAGTTTGGCAAAATATTTCGTTGACTTCAACAGACTCGAGAGCATAGTCTGGATGCATGAGCCCAGTACCTGCCCGTCGCCACGGTAATGGCGACAAACATCACGCGATTGATATCATCCCGCGAATGGCCAGCTATGCTATTCATTAAGCCCATAGCGACTACTTGATGCGGTAGTGTTTTGAGTCTCATTAGAGAAAGGTCAATTCTCGGTAGATTGTAGAAGAATAGGCCGAATTGATTCATCGAGGCTCTCGAGGGAGTGTGAGACCGGACAAGGCCATGCTGGCATAATAGCAAGCGAAAGATTTGCCTAGATGGCAAACACCAGGTGCTCATTGTGTGACCTGAATTGATCTCTCGTTGCAGTCAGGCAGCAGCGCGAAGACGAATTCGCATATCGACTTTTGTCTCTATGCTTAGGTCTGATGCGATGGTAGGACAATCGAACTGGCACTGCTTCTTCGACCGAGATTCACAGGTCTTGACACGATCTGTTCCTGCATAGATCACAATGTTCTTTGGAATATCGCAATAGCTACCTCTGTTGAGTTTGGTCTCACAACCTCCATTTGGTGGGGAGCGGGATGTTGCAGCCGAATGATCACTGGTAATGATTCAACGTCGCAAAATGCACACTAAAATAGAGTCTGCACTCGTGGTAAGCTAGAACTATGCCTGCGTGCTGACAAGACGAATGTGGCAGTGACGAGTCTGAGGAGAATTGTTTCCAGGTCGCTGGGTCCACGGAGGCTATCTTCAGACGTAGGTGGCATGGAATCTGGGAAATATGTCCCACAAACGCTCATGTTCGTGGCAATCCCAAGCCTTTCCGCGCCGAGGCAAATTGAGCCAGATTTTCCTCATTTCAGGGCAGCTCAGAATGTGGTAAGGCGGTCGCCTGTTCTTGCATTGGCAAGACGTAGCAGAGGAGCTGTTGACTTTGTGCTCTCACATTTTCGGCATCTGCCGCCCGTACCGGACTGGAAAGTCGGCACTGTTGCAGGTTGACACCAAGGTCAATCAGGGTCAATGCTGTGGGCCCTAGTTAGTGACCAGGTTCAACTAGAAACAGGGAGATAGGTCTCTGGGTTTCTACAAGGTAGATCTGATCGTTTTGCAGTGAAATGTTGGCTCATTTACCCATGATGGTTGCCTTTTATTCTGCCCGACATTTGACGTTCCCAAAGCCAAGACACCCGGAACTACTTTGTTCCGATTTATCAAAGAATCAACCACAACCTCAGTCAACTTGCCAGCTTGTGGACTGATCGATGTTAGGAAAGATAATGTTTGGTATCTCAAGCTATTGGACTCAGCTCCAGGCAATACGATAAAGCCAACAACACATTTGATATGATTTCGTCTAAGAAGTATATCGAGAGCAAATTATCAGAACGATACGAGTAACTGACCCTAATCATCATGGAGGGACTGCTTGGTATACGAGAATCTCTATCGACACTAATATCAAGGAAGTTCCGGGAAGCCTACAAAAACAAGGACATCATCTTTTCAGACACGTCTCTTGCGATTGTCCAAACCCAGAATGGAATCCCTGTTGGTCCCAATCCTTTCATTCCATACAATTTCCTGGTCATTGGTTCCTGACATTTGTCCAGTTCCAGCTTCGATATTGCCCAGCATTAGCAAAAAAGCCGACATCCACGCCGACATCCAAACCACAAGGAGGCTCGTCAGACACACACAAAATGGAGAGAGAAGACTCGAAAACCGAAAAGCCAAAATTCAACCCATTTGCCAATCCTGCACCTGAGCTTCTCATCGCGCAAGTCCCCAGAGGCAACGACAATATAAAATATTCGCATGCCCTGATTCTCAATAAATTCCCAGTAATCAAAAACCACTTCATTATTGCAACAAAGTCCAACAAGCCACAAACAGCTGTCCTTGAGGAAGATGACCTCAGCATGACCTATGCGTGCCTTCGCGCCTGGAGTAATCAGCGACATGATCCGGCTCATTCCAAGCGACTGTTCTCATTCTTCAACTCTGGAGAACACAGTGGTGCTAGCCAGCCACACCGGCATTTGCAATTCCTCCCGGTGGAGGACATGCTAAGGAATGAGAAGGAGCACTTCGACCTCCTCATCGACCACATGACTGTCCAAGCTCATCCCGATCTGCCATTATATCAGGACCCGGCTCTTCCGATCCTGCACTTCGCAACTCCCCTAGAAGAAGGAAACCTATCAGCATCGGCCTTGCATTCGAAATACGTAATGCTGTTAAGGGCCGCCATCTCGGCGGTTCAACACCCTGGCGAGCCCTTCAACAGCAGCAGCTCGTTCAGTGTCGAAGACAATAGTGGCAGCGCGGCCGTCAGTTATAATCTGGCAATGACGACGGAGAGGATGGCGATCTGCCCGCGACGCAAAGAGGGTGCCGGCATACTACGGGGTGCCAGTGCCAGTGGCCCCGATAGCTTCGTCGCCATCAATGGGACCATCCTGGGAGGCACGCTGATGGTCAAAGACGAGGCGGAGTGGGATCTTCTCAGACAAGATCCGTCGGTCCTCGAGGATCTCCTAGCTGAGTTGGGATACCCGTTGTTATCTTGGCTGAGTCTGGAGCCCACTGTCACCGACGCGCGAATGTGATCTTGGGAGCAGGACAAGACGCGTCGCTTTGCAATGATGATGAAAGAGACTAAGCTTCGGAATCAACTGGTCCCAATTTCTCCTGCCGTGGCTCGTGATTCCAAGAAACGACAGCTGAATCCAAAAGGCCGAAATTTTACAGTTCCACCGCCGCTACGACATTCGTACCCGCACAGATTTCGTCAAAAGTCCCGAACAACGCTGTATGTAGCATACTATCTCGCCTGTGGACAGAACTCAGAGCACCGGCTCCTCGAGAAAAGATCATCTTCACAAGAAATGGCGGCAGGCTGAAAACCACCTCAGTTTCATTATCTTCATGCATTGACTACTGCAAGAGACATTCTCGGCCCCTTCTTCTACAAACACATGAATACAGAGCTGACGATCTCGTGAATCTCGTCAGTTGATTGAAAGCGAGGGACAAGTAATAACTTAGTCTTTTAGCCCGAACATAAACTCAAGAATCCAGGGGGGTGGTGGTGTGGTGGCGGTGTCCAGAGGATGGTGTATGGATAGGGATTGGGGTTCGATCAGGAAGATGATACTTGTTCGTCCGCCTTGGTCCAAAAGCGACGAGTGCGAGAGCGCCTGATGGCCCGGCGTAAGGCAGTCTCGACGAGTTCCGGTGCT
The DNA here is from genome assembly GCF_000709125.1 of Exophiala aquamarina CBS 119918. Taxonomy (NCBI): domain Eukaryota; kingdom Fungi; phylum Ascomycota; class Eurotiomycetes; order Chaetothyriales; family Herpotrichiellaceae; genus Exophiala; species Exophiala aquamarina. The sequence goes on from NW_013550585.1 coordinate 2,109,508, forward strand.
CTTGGCTTGGCTTGCACGAAGTTGATGTGTGGTCAGGTGTTTGGTACTACGAAGACTCATCTCAGCCCTGTAAGGCGAAGGGAGTAAAGCTATCGGGGATCCCCATTTTACTGAAACATGACAAGCGAACCCGTACTTTCGTCTACTCTTACACCGGTGCGCGCTTGTCTATGTGCGGGTGTCAAATGTCGGCGAGAAGGTGCTTAGCTACACCGTTAGGATCATTTGATCGTGGTTTTCGACAGCCCAGCATTGCTTGACGGCCCTTGGCACAGGAAGTTTTGTGATAAGAACAGGCAACCATGGAGGAAATACGAAGAAGGCGAGGCGTTGCGGCGCGGATTGGGTTTGGGAAAAGCCGTTTTATCGAGTTTGTTGATTGGCGCGTGCCATGACATGCAGCCGTTGTCGTCAAAAGAGCAATAAATCGTCGTAAATGCAAGGAGGGGAGTGCGAGGGAGAAAGAGGGTCTATGAAAGCGACAGCCCTGCCACTCCAGAAGTCCAGATAGAGATCGGACGTCTGCTTTGGGCGTGCAGTGACAGTGTGGCGAGCTGTGCTTGAGCAGAGCGAGCTCCGCGCTCCGTGACGGCGATAAGCTCAAAAGAAGCAGCGATTAGGGAGGCTCACGGCACAGATTACCAAGGATTGGTGGACGTCTCTTCTCACTTGGGCCATGTGCACGATGGACGAGGGCACGGAGAGTACCAAGTTGTACTAGTACTCAGTATTATTAGTCTGTCAAGTGATTGTGTTGGTGACGGGGAATGAGGGAGGGGTTTGAGGGAAAGAAAGCAAGTCAAGCGCTTGACAAGACATGGAATTGCTAGGTTGGGCAGGTCTGCGTCTGCAAAGGAAAAGCAAAGCAAAAGGAAGTCGAGCAAAACTCGGACGGGGAAGGTGGCGACTAACCAGGATTTTGCCGGTGATGGTTCAGATGAATTGTTTAGAGCGATGCTGTTGCCATTTGCGGATGGGTCGACCAAGTCCAGACCTCGAATTTCTCGCTTGTCTGCGCAAGCCACGAAACTTCTGAACACGGTAACCATGTACATACTCCGTAGACATGGGAGAGATGGTGACAGGGAGGAGGGAAAGGGAAAGAGGGGCTCGTAGGGCTGCAGGCTGCAGCATCTTCTTGCTTCTTGGGCTAGTTTTCTTGAACACGAGGTACGGAGCTGTGAGTCTCCTAGTTAGACTTAGTCTGACTCTATCCCGTTTGTTTAACTGAAATAAAAACGTATGGTGGCATTGGTGGCCAACTGCGGGAGCTCCTGAACCCTGGATTGCGCCTTAGCACCGCCCGGAGCACCCGCCCGGATCGGCGATAGGGACAATGTTAGGGGCTCCCAAGCACACCCTTGGGGGCGCCTTCTCATGACCTTGGTGTTTGTTGGAGCGCCAAGCTCTGCATCGAGTGGTCGTGGTCTCGGCTGCATTTCGTGGGCTTCTTGTGGTTTGCTTTGGCTTACATGTTGCAGTTCAAGCGTGGGAGATCTGCGCAGATCAGCCAGCCTCCATTCTATAATGCGGTACACCTATGATCTGAGTGCGAACACGATTGAAGAGGTGTTGCCCTCGAAAAAGATGACCTGGTCCAGATGTTGGCATGATTGGGCTTGTCAGTGAGGCAAGATCTGGACCCTGATTCTGATTAGCAAGAGGGGAATCGTAGCGAGTCGAGATTCCAGATATCAACGGCTGCCGAAATGGGAAACTAGAGAAGCAGGATGTGCAGAGTTGAGTTGAGTTTGAAACCTTTCAAAATGTCATGGGAATTTCCGAAGGAAGTTGTCTTCCGTCAGTGGTCAGTGGTCAGTGGTCACTGGCAAGTTATGAGTAAGTGCAGTGTTGGCCCGGAAGTTGGTTGGCCAGTTCCGGGGGGGGCAAGGGCGCCCCGCACAGGCACAGGCACAGGCTTTCTCCGTAGCTCGCCCACTCCAGCCAACCTTGAAGTCTCAGGATAGATAGAGCATGAAGTAGACTTTCAAAGTTGAGCGGTCTGTCAGGCAATGGAGCGGAGATCATGCAGCAGCAATGGGCAATTGGAGTAGATCCAGGAGGGAGCTGCATCAATGAAAAAGTTGGGCGGGGTTTACGATTGGCGGGGTATGCTCAATGCAGACCGCAAGATCCACTTGGGAGCCAGAACTTTGGCACTGACCACATGGCGCGAAGGGAAACTCCTCAATGCAGCTTTTATATGCGGCTTATCCAGGCTTAGTCCAGGAGACAACATGACTTTTTGGGATCAAGCATACCTCACGCCTCTCCGGCATAACAAGTCACCAATGGCGAAGAGATGATGAGGCCAGGGAATGCCCGTTAAAATGTCAAGTGCATTAGTTTCAATTGACACGGCCACGGGGACAGATTGGTAAATCAGTAACCGTCAGATTGCAAGGAACAAAGGGAATGGCACTTGAGTTTCAAGAGATGTGACGTGGAGCGAGAGATGTCCTGAGTCGTAATGATGACTCCCTGCAGCGGACAGGCAAATCAGGCATCCATGTCACTGCCTTAGGGATTTGGGGGCGGTGATGAGGTAACCGCAATCATGGCCAACAGTAATAAAAGATTCTTGGTCTGTTTCTACCAGGCCACAGCAAGCAGCGTATGGGAAGGAACCAGTTGGCAAGTGGTCGGCAAGGAAAGAACGTGTGGGACATGACTGGATTGATCAGAGAAAACATTCTGCAGGGGATGTGAGAATAAGCGATAACGAAAGGGTGACAATGACCTATGGGCCATGGCTAACCAGAGCAGAGGCGGACGGGTCCAGAGGTTCTTTTGGACATTATCATGACTGAGTTTACGAGCGGATATTCATGGCCAACACATTTCGGGGACACTTTCTCGCATAGCGAAGGACTGTTAGACCCCAGCCAAGGAAATCATAGCGATGGAGGGGCACTCAACCCAGACCCAGACCCAGAAATAGGAAGTCGAGTTTAATGGCAGTGAGCACAGTAGGACTTGGTAAGAACGAGGGGTTCAAGCCCTTCACAGACACCCGTACGAGGCATTCCGAAGCCGATGCCAAAGCTGCGCAAGGTTTGTTCTGGCGTTAGCGGTTGCCACTGTAATAATGACTGGACAAGAGACAGGCTACAGCACAGATCAGATCACCCGAACCGTATCTCGGTTTCTCGTGGCTTCCCGAAAACTCATTTGGTTTTTAAAGTTATAAGGACTGCCACTTTCATTGGCAATTATGCAGAGACTAACTTAACTGGTCAATTATTGTGTGTGCTTGTGACCAGCACCGCCAGCACCCCGCAAGGCTTGATGAGCATGGACATCAATACCAAAGATTTCGATGGGCAACCAGCAGGTAGAGGAGAGGGAGGCCCAAGCAGATAGGGTACTGTCCTACCACACCTTCTGGGTGGTGAACTTGTAATAGTGACCTCCCGCTCCAGCTGCACCCTTTCTTTGAGGCACATGTGAATTGAGTGACCCGTTCAGGACCTGTCCGCTTTCAATTGACTTTTCTCAATCAGTCATAATCATGCTCGAGCAGTCATCCACCCTCCTGTATGTACGAGCATTATTGACCGAGCGAATTCTGATCACCAGGGGTACCCACTCCCACAGATGCTACCATGCACCCATGGGTTCGAAACCATGACGAGTGACTTCACGGTGATGTCGTCAGTGAGCGATATGTGCTCGTACCTCGTGGCTACGGAGTCGACAACAGTCGGTGACTGTGGCCTCCTCCTACAACAGCCACCCACACCACAGCCTCAGGGCGGTGAATAAATAGCACAGAACTGAGCCACAAGGCGGTACAGTGCGGGACTCAGCCAATGAGAGGCGGTACTAATCATGCCTGCGCCTCAACCTGGCCGCCCCGAGCAGATACAGCCAATACATTCCGTTGTCAGTGTGGGGACCCGTGCTCGCGCTCTGGGTTTCCACGTTTTCTGGTCCCTGTCTTGACCCTGGCTTCACCCTGCCAGACCGCATCTGCACGATGGCGCCAATCGCATCGGCCTCGCCTCGAAAAATACGGTATTTTACCACGCTAAGTCTTTGTAAGCAGGTGTAAGGAGGACGGCCTGGGTGTGTTTGGCAAAAGGACAGTTCCAGCAGAAAACAGGCATGGCCCTCACGCAGGCTCGCCTAAACGGGCAGTCTGAGATGGCCCAATGCTGCACTGATTCGACAATGACGCTTTCTCCTTCGGCTTCTGCTCGTCCCAACTCAGCATCTCCAGCCTAATCCCTCATCCCCGGTTCCTCCCTCTATCTATCCTCCATGCTAACTCTCTAGGTACCTAGTCGCTAGTTGCTCCCTACTCCGTGCTACTGCCATCTTTTCCATCTCTCGTCCTTTCAACGCTCGGCCATCTCAATCTCTGCTTAACCCATGCTCCATGCTCCATGCCCTGGCCCTTACCCTTGCCCTGCCCTTGCTCATGGTATCATCCGGCATCGATTCGAAAGTTGAAACCCATGATCGTTCCCGGCACTCGGGGACCGCCACCCAAGTCCCACATCCCATAGCTTTGTCCGTCTCCGCAGAGAGATTTTGTCCTCAATTGCACTGTGTCATTCTCCAGAGGCTGCCAAGTGCGCGAACCACCACTCCCGCTACTACTCGGTGCGACTGCTCCCACAGCGGAGTGCTCTCACCCAGCACTCCGCACCGTCAACTTTGATCCCCTCCCTACTACGTACTACTACGTACTCCGTACTCCGTACTTCTGTTGCTACCTTGTTCTTTATTTGGCCCAGAGCATGGACCTGTTGGAAAATGTCTCCCTCAGTTTGAGAGAACTCTGCGAGAACTCTGTTGTCTGCGTCTTTTTCGAGATTCTCCATCATGGTCATGGTGGGCACAGTACGGTGCCCACATGCACTCATTCACACGTTTCGAGTCGCCAGGGTCAAGCCGCAATCTCAAGACTGCCAGGCTCTTCTGTGCTTCCGAATTCTATTCCTTTGACTTCTCTGGGCAAGCGATGCTTTAGTGGAATGCTAGTTAACTAGAGCTCGATCGGGCCCCGCCCTCTGTTTTCGAAGCGATTTGGCAGCATGGGCTTAGGCCTCCCCGAAAGCTAACCGCTTAGCGTGCATTACTAGCGGTCACAATGCCACCATCATACCCAGCTTTTCATCGAACACTTTACTCCGTATCTTTCATTACAGCCACACCGAACAAACACGAACACCCCTGCTCTGCCCCCCTTGCGGGCTACCCTGGTCAATAGCGCTCACCGTGCCCGTAGGGCTAATAATGTGGGCTTCTCTTGGGCTCTGGCGCTCGTCCTGGAGATGACAGGGCCCCTGCTTTTGGTATCGCGTATTGCATCTGTCTACGTGACTTATATCTCACTATTTCGCCCCCCCAAGTTTGTTGCTGAGATCAACTTTTTGGGAGATCCTACAACACAACCACATCTATCTATCTACCAGCTCTTGACCTTGACTTCGCCCCGGCCAAGCTCACAGAAGTCGAACTTGACAAGAGAGTCCCTTCGTTATACCCTTCATCTCTCTATTAATCAGCGCTTTGCCCCCGGCAACTTGAACTCACTCGGCTTCATCTCCTCCCGCAGACCTGCCTTACTTTTTCGAGTATTGATCGGCGATTCATCCGCAAGCCTCATTGCTGTCTCTCAGATTCAACAACTCGCCAGGAACTGTGTCTAGGCCTCGACTGCCATATTAACCGACCTTATCGATATCCTTTCGCCGCTGCACAGAGACCCAGACTCTCTCTCAGGCTTTGTTTCTCGCCCACGCCGCAGCGCCCGTAACTTGCGATTCAATCATCCCTGAGGTCTCCTATCCTCCTTCCAAGGTCTAGCAGCGTTTGAGAATCTCTACAAGGCTTCATGTCGATGTTCTGATTCCAATCGCCCAACGCCCACAATGCTTGTTCTCGAGCATTCGCGCCACCAACAGTTTGTGGATCAAGTGTACGATCTTGAGCAAAGCATCCAGGCACCCTATCCGAGCTTGGCCATGGATCCATACGAGACTGTCGACCCTATGATGTCCTTTCATCCGTTGCCCTACTCATATTTTGAGAACCCATCCATCTTCTCTACCGCACAGGTGCAAATCAAGCAAGAAATGCATCAAATGCATGATTTTTCAAGATCGGCCGTTTCGTCAGCCTCAGCGCCATCAATCCCCAGCGCATCGTCCTCAACTGTCGGATCACCGTACTCTGGCCCTTCTCACACCATTTCCAGTCAGGACGGCTTTGAACAACACGCCGTGACTTATGGACTGGGTGTCATGCCCACCATTGTCAACCACGAGGCCTTCCCACAAGAATTTGGAATTTCCATGGAGTCGGAGCTTCCCATTCACAGCCATGAGAAGCTCTCAAATAGCTTTGTTGGTGAGTATGCCGATCTTTCCTCTTCTCAACTGCGATCGTCGACCATTGTTTTTCCCATCTCCCCATCTGTCCACCTTGCTGCGTCTTCCCCATATCAAGGTGCGCCTTTGACACCATCACCCGAAACTTTGTCAATCAACACTTCCCTAGAGCGACGTACTGAGGCACCACCGGCACTTCCCGAATCCATATATTCCTCCACCGCTCGCTCCCCCACGGATGCCTCTCTACCAACACCTACCTTCAAGTCACCGACGACACCTGCGTCGGCACGTGCGCTGCGTACGAAGGCATCATTCTCTCAAGTCAATTTCGGATCGTTGCCATCTTTTACTGGGACGCAAACCCATGCACTGCGTCCAAGTCCCTTCTTTTCTCGTGACTCGCACTCATGCCAGCCACCCACCAATCGTTTCCAATCTCATTTCTTTGCTCAAAGCAGTGGTAATTTCATTCAACCACTAGAAACCTCCTGTTCGTCTCTTCTGCTGTTCTTTCCCTGTTTCCTCATGTCCTTTCGTTTGTGGTCTTTCCTTCTCATCACAGCATCAAACTCAAGACATCTGGGGAATTGAAGCTAACCAAATCTCCTACAGATCCATCCTTAATACACGCCCCTCAACCGTACGGAGAGGCTTCCTATCCCGAACAGGCACTGTTTCCCCCCAACCTGCAGTCATACTCGAGTCTATCCCCATCTGGCTCACCCGCTTTGTCCCCCCAACCATACAATAACTTTGCACCAACACAGTTCGCCGACCCTATGACAAACCCCAACTTCTATCAACAACAAGCACAGCTAAGCCGACGGCCTTCACTCGCATCATATGTGTCTGGCGGCTCGCGTTCAAGCCCAGTCTCCGAGTTTGATGAAGAGGGCCGAGAGAAGGGTCGATGCCCTCATGCCGATTGTGGCAAGGTCTTCAAAGATTTAAAGGCTCATATGCTTACTCATCAATCCGAGCGACCGGAGAAATGCCCCATTCTGACCTGTGAATACAATCAGAAGGGGTTCGCTCGAAAGTATGACAAGAACCGACACACTCTGACGCATTACAAGGGTACCATGGTCTGCGGCTTCTGCCCAGGTTCCGGGTCTCCTGCGGAAAAGAGTTTTAACAGAGCGGATGTCTTCAAACGCCATTTGACATCTGTCCATGGAGTGGAGCAGACCCCTCCAAACAGCCGAAAACGCAGTCCCGCGTCTAATCATCGCAAACTGTCAAGTTACTGTCAAGACGCTACTGGCAAGTGCTCGACTTGCTCGCAGACATTCAACAATGCTCAGGACTTCTACGAGCATCTTGATGACTGTGTGTTACGGGTGGTTCAACAAGAAGAGCCCAGTGAAGCAATCAATGCCCAGCATCTTGCTGCCATGTCCAGTGATAGCCATGTGCAGGAAACCATGGATCTCCACATGATCAAGACCGAAGAAATTCCTCCAATGAACTTTGACGAGGAGGACGAGGAGGAGGATGACGACGACGATGAGGATGACGAGGGCGAAGACCCTTCGTTCCACGGTCGATCTGGAAAAGGATCAATCAAGAGCCACAAACATCCTGCCCAAGCACGCGCCGTCATTGGTGCTGGTGTGTCCAAGGGCAAAGCATCCAAAAAGGGTATGACCTGGTCAAAGGGAGGGGTTGCTCTGGCTGGCAAAGGCCGCAAGAAGAGAAAGCACTATCCTCCCTCCTGGGGGATGTCTGCCGAGAAGATGCGAATGAAGAAACGGGTCCTCTGTGTCTATGACGGAGACCGCAGACTGTGGAAGGACGACATGATGCTGCACAACGAGTTCGAGGTTCGGATGACTTTGCCAGATGGTAAGAACTACGTCACCGACCTCGACGTGGAGACAATGAAGAGAGCAGTTGCGTTCCACAATGCCACTGAGGAAGAGAAGGGCCCATGGCTTCCCACTGCCGAAGAAGATGCACAAGGATATGTTGACTTGAATGCACTGATGGCAATATGAGTCTGGGATTTTGTTATTTCTTTTGATGGATGCGTTTAAGCGATGAAACACAATGCCACTTGTCAAAGTTGGGGCAAGCGATCTCTATGTATTCTGAGATCCTGTTTTGTTTTTCTAATACTGGCCCCCACCGGGCATGGAAGTTTTGAAATGTGAAATGAAAAAGCTGGGACGGGCAACCCTTGTACGGCTGTGATGACTATTCTCGGAAGGCAAAACGAAGTCTTTCGACCTTGATATGGTTGGCACAGGCAAGACGGTGGGTGGTAGGAACCCTCGAACAAACACAGATACCCATCGAGCATCTCCTTGAAGGAAGAAAAGCTTGTATATGATACATTTACATACCTCGAAACCATATATGGCGCTGAGCGCTGGAGTGAAATGGAGGTTATAAGTCTACAAACATTTATTATCCATGATCGTCGGTCCGATTTTGAAGGCTGCCATTCAACTAGCACCAAGGTGAGGAGAGTCATCGCTCCCTTCAAGTCCCCGGGAGATGGGCCTAGGCAACGATTCAGGCGTTCGGGTTCGGGTGCGCCTGCCCCCGTGCCTGCCGACACCGCCAAGAAATTGTCTCCAAACCCCAACTGTCGGGACTCGTTGGTGTCTGTGACCCGCGCTTTGCAACACTATGGGAAGCAGGCCTGCACCCAATTAATACGTCGATACGGCATCGACAACTGGACTTCAAAGAAAACCGAGTTCGTTTCACTCTCACGAACTTTCGTGTCATATATCATATCGTACACCGTCCTCGTCATCCCTCTCTGCACGAAGTTAAGACTCGCAAGCCCTTGGAAGAGCCCTTAACCTGCCCCGCGCGGCTGCAAGCCCACCGCTTCTGCCTACCATGGCAAGCGACGCAGCTTCGCCAGAGCAACCCATCTACGGCATAGTAGTGACTGGTATGCCTTCTCGGACTTGCATCCTGACATGGAAGCTCATCTATGGATCACAGAGACTCCAAAGTTCGATCTTGCTACCTACATATCCAACTACAGAGGTACGGGCCTGCGAACTTGTGTCACAAGCAGAAGCACTCACAACCCGATATAGGCCGTACTGTATTCCGGCGCCTGCATCTAGTAGCATCATGCTCCACGGTTCTGGCAGAAGAAGCCGCTCGAATGGCTGTGATCGAAGCGAAGAAAGGCAGTGATGTCCGTAACTACCACCAAGCCGTGGCTCTCTTGAAGAGGGTGTCCGCAGGGCGACACCAAGACAATCTCCTAGACCCTGCTTGGGCAACCCAACAAGAGAAGAAGAACAATGGTGAGACGGCTCGCTTGGAGAACGAATTGAAAGGCTACAAGAACAATCTTATCAAAGAAAGCATACGAGTAAGTGCAGATGTGAAGCAAGTTTATGTCTGCGTCACTGACAACCGATCTAGATGGGGAATGAAGACTTAGGCACACATTACTACACGATTGGCGACCTTAACAATGCTTTGAAGGCCTACTCACGGATGCGTGACTATTGCACTACACCTGCCCACATCGCGTCGACGGCATTTCGTATCATCGCAGTCGCAATCGAACAGAAGAGTTGGCTAGCAGTGAGTGCTCAAGTTGTCAAGATCCAGAACCTCCAAATGAAGCCCGACGACAACACAAGAAGTCTTCCAAAGACATGGGCGGCGATCGGCCTTTACCAGATGTCCAGCCGTGATTATCGCGTGGCCGCCACCAGTTTCCTCAGTTGCGATTCTTCTTTAGGAGACAGCTACAACGATGTAGTGACGAGCAACGATGTCGCGGTCTATGGCGGTCTTTGTGCGCTAGCATCAATGTCTCGTTCTGAATTACAGACCAAGGTTCTTGAGAACGCCAATTTCCGCAACTTCCTTGAACTCGAGCCTCATATCCGTCGAGCAATCGCCTTCTTTTGCGCAAGCAAGTATAGCCAATGTCTAGAGATTCTCGAATCTTACCGAGCGGATTACCTTCTCGACATCTACTTACAGCCACTGATCCCTGACATTTACAAGAAGATTCGAACCAAGAGTATCATCCAGTACTTCCAACCATTCAGCAAAGTCACATTGGACAGCATGGAGAAGATGTTTAGCCATCGATCTTATACGAACGATCCAGTTGATGGGCCTACAACGAAGCAAGAATTCCTCCAGGAAATTGTTGCCTTGATCGAGGCCGGCAAGCTTGACGCTCGAATTGACCTAGAACATGAGACTCTGGTTGCACTTGAACATGATACTCGAGCCGAAGCTCAACAAGAAGCACTGGACATGGTCGAAGCTTTCACTCGAGATGCTAGAATGAAACTCATCCGATTGCAAGCGGTTAATGCTGGGCTGGAAATCAAGCAGTTACCAAGGAAGAAGGGATGGGACACTGATGCTGATTATTCGGCGTACGATGACAGTGCTGGTACTCATGTTACTGTGCAGTCGGCTCCCGCTGGTCCTGGAGGCAGAGACCTGTTAGCAGCTGGTACGGGCTACTCGCAACGAAAGGGCGGATAGGGTCGGCCAAACAAGAAGATCAAGACAGGGCGCCACACTGTTAACGAAGCACTCGATGCCGACCAGGGCAAATTTCAGCCCCTGGAAGAAGAAGATCAAATTCATGACCGAGACGACGTCTGCATAGCGAACACGAGTGCGTCCAGCGTGAGAAACGCAGACTAAACAGCTAGTATTGCGACCTCGTAGGCGAAGTGACACGACAAGGGGCAGATGCCGAGGAAGGCTGAGACCTGAAGATTATCAGGGTATCCCTTGCACTGGTTTAAAGGTCGGATCCAGTGCTTAGCAGTTGTTTGGCTGTGCAACAGCCCTACGCCGTTCGCAGATTAGGTGATCTGTATGATGCTGCGAGGAGTACGGGCACTCTTTCCTCCACTAACCTACGTAGTATCTAACCTTCGGCAGGGAGCATGACGAGACATAGCCCCAGCTCTCTGGTATCCTGGTGGACTTGACTAAACGTCAAGGGGTTTTCCAAAAACACAACAACAATGAAACCAACGGAACTTCCAGACCAAAAACGTCTAGCAGTACGTGAAATGATGATGTGGGCCGGTAGCAGTAGTAAACAATGGTTACCAACTACCCAAGCTAGTACTTCGTACCTGAGGCAATTGACCGGGATAGGCCCCTTGGCCCCTCGACCCTTGGTAGATGGCCGACTGGTGGAGGCCAGGCAATTGAACCTTCCCACCGGATACGTCTCAGATTCCGTCCTTTTGCTACGAGCATAACAGCCCCTGTCCATAGGGGCGTCGGGGGCGGTGTGATGGCTCTGGGCAGGGGGGGCCGGAGGCGGCAGACTCTCGCCAGCGCGAGACTCCCCCACTTGGGCACTGGCTAACCATTGTTTACCATCCAAATGGGGAGAGAGAAAGTGTGAAAGAATTGTTGGCGTGGGTTTGGGTGCCTCTCGGCGTATGGAAATGTGTAGCATGGATGATCCAATGGCGAATGGACGTGGTTGGTTTGTCTATGGATGCTGAGTGCTGCATATGTACAGTACCACGTACCCGGCCTCATGAGAAGTCCCCGTACGGGGTAGTACTCTACTCTCGTTGTCCTGCGACCAACACCGTGACAAACGCAGGTCTGCCTGTGGATGGACTTTCCCCCTTCCCTACCCCTTGATGCTTCCGTCCTACGGAATAATATGTATCGTACAGGAAGTACGAGTAAGTAAGCCCGCTCGCTAGATGGGATGTCCGAATCATAGAGACCCACCTATATACCTGCGTATGTGATACTCGGGAAATGATATACCGACTGACTTACGTGTCCTTGGGTCAGTGATCTGGAGAGTCGCCGGTGATTGATCGACGATAACAAAACACTCGATTGGGGCGAGGGTCCAGAATGATAACGAACCATTCACTACCATTTCCCGCTCTGGGGCGGCTTGCCTGATCGGCCGTCTCCCTATGTAGTGAGCCGTGCCAGAATAAATAAGGGGAACATGCCTTACATGGCTGTGATCGTCGAACTGCTCGTCGTAGCGTATCCAAAACTGCATTCTCCCGATCTGCAGGGCGCGGGGCCCTTTGTGTCGTGGGCATGGTGAAATATGTGTTCGGGTGCGGTCATGCTTACGTACGGGGTCTCATTGGGTGATGCTCCAGCCGACGAGTGACGACTCGAGTCGCACGCATCGACTCGGTCCGAGTATTCTAGCTGTCGAAGTCGGGTTGCCGATAGTGGATGATTAATTTAGTAGGTCGTCGCTTTTTTACAGGGTTCATGGGGCCGACGACCGGGGGGAGGGGGCTTTCCCATGACTCGCATGGTTTTGCAGTACCCTAGCGTGTGAACTTTTGCACAGTAAAATAAGGGGGGAAAAGCAATGTTGTAGCATTGGGCACATACTCTTTTGGGAATATGTTCTTAGGCGAACTCTCCAGAGTATGTGAATGAAAGATGGGAGGAAATCAAGGGTACTCGTACGGGTACTACCCAACTACTCCTCCCTCCTATCCCTAGGTAACTCACTGTGCGAATCTCGCACGCCGAGCGCAGCATTGCTAGGATCGGGCAGGAAGAAGTCGTCGGCGTCTCGTCGTGCATTGGACTTGGATCCAGAAGGAGGAAAGAAGTCCCTCCTGGGGCTTGTTTTCGATATTATCTGAGCACTGCGCAGGCCACAAAGTTGCGATGGCTGGCTGAAGGCTGCATCGTCACGAGGCTCTGTAACAGTCCGGTTCTTCACTCCTTGCACGCAGTTTGACCAGACTAGGTTAAAAGGTCGGGCTGTCTGCATTTCGGGCTCTTTACTGGAGCATGGATGACACGGGATTGATATGGGAGGGGTCAAGCCGAGCGAACTAAAGCATGGTGACACAATCTCGATTTCGACGTCGACATCATCGACGACTTGCCAATGGCTGTTTGTGGGGACAGAACGAGACTGGACAATTCCCCAGTGACTTGGCAGTTTAGCCTTGGCCTCAAAGCAAATTGATTGTTTGGCTGCGCCCTGGGCCTTTTGAGTGGGTAGTTTCGGTCTGGTTGACTTTTAAGCGACGTCGTATTTTGGATCGTGTGGGAAACGGTTGACCCTCGTGTGGAATGAAATCTTGGTGGCTGTCGGCAGCCTCGCTTACAGCATCGAAGTTCCTGTTTCGGTAAGACCTTCTCTTCTCCCGCTGTCTACTCCATGTCGACCGTTGGATATGGTCGAACGTCGTGACCGCCGAGCCGTTCGACTTCGGTGGGGAGGTGGGGACGGGACAGATAATCAACTAATTTCACGCCGGGCCACGGGCCCCGGGCCACGACTCAGAAATGAGTAATGCTTCGAAACAATGAGCCCTGGTGGAACTGGCCTGTAGAATGGTGACTTGTCAGTCATACGAGTATATCTATAGTAACATGTACAAGGCATGAAGTACGCACCGCGGTGGAGACAGGTGCCGACTGATCGTCATAGGGCTTAGTCTGATACGCGTCTCGTTCTCTGCTGTTGACCGGCTTCCATGGCTTGGAGACCCTTGGTTCATGCTAGTCGACACGACGATGCCTTGTCGTATTGTGCCATCTCATGCAATGCACTGCAAGTGCGGGCAAGTAGTCATCGTCTCTCCCCGATTACATAGTATTACACCGGGTCCCTGGTAATACACTCCTGTGGCTAAGTAGCCGATTGACATGGTTCTTGGGGCAAGGGGGGGTGTCAGCAGAGCCCCAGTCCTCCAATACTCTGGATCTGTTCATGTATGTCAGCACTAAACCTCGACCTGAGTCCATTCCAGAGCTGGATGTCTGACCTATCCTCTGGCAGGTCGTATTCTTCGAGCTGTGTCCTCACAACACAAGGGGTTTTACGCTGGATGTGACATGTGGGATTCTAGCTTCGATGTTGTCATGAGGCTGTATCTCCAGAAGTGGCTGTGGCTTTGAGGACTGTATCCCGACTCACGAGTTCGTCTCAGAGCAAAAAATGGAGAGTCATGACATCACGTGGGCATCGGAAGGTGATCAATTTAGTACCCAGGCAGGAGAAGTCATGGATCATGATAGGCGGTAATGGATGAGACATGAATGAATCGCTGATATCAAGTGTGGACCGTCTCGTGGTGATTTCGATTCCAGAACCTCAACTCCCAAGCGAACGTGAACCTGGTAAGCCAGTGTGTCCGAAGCCCTCGAGCGGTTCTTTGCAGGAGGGATAGGTGGTAGGTGGATAATCTCTGTGCCAAATAAAATCTCTCTGGGGCAGGTTTACCAGTCTCGATGCATTTCTGCACGCCGCAACCTGATGAACGAATAAATAAACGGACTTCAAGAGGTCAACCATTCGATGACGGTATTGACGATTTTGTGTAGTCTTTCTGAACGCCGACAATGACGACAGGAGGACTTCCTCAACTGTGGGAAATCATGTATAGTATTATGAAGCAACTTGTTCGCTAGTTTTTCATCAGCATAGCTGAATATTTGTAGAAAGGAGCTGATTTTGTTTGTTTGTGATACTGCCACTTCGACAGGCGTCAGACAAAGGAATTCCTTTGCCAAGACCTGCAATAAGGGGCATTTTGGCTTGATTTTCATCGTCAGACATTATAATTATACCAATCGAAACGTTGACGACGACCTCCATCCCCTCAACCACCCATGGCGATCTCATATCTTGTACTCGCGACGATCTCGCGTCATAATCTGCACACGATGCTGTCGGTGCGAACGCTGCATTCTGGCGATTGATGTCTCCGTGGTGGAGAACTTACTTTTTGACAATGCTCTCGATGACTGGACAGCGAGCCGTTGGTCGGAACCTCAGTTAGACCGTTGTACGAAGTTTGGCGGAAACTTTCAACCATGGATATCAATCACATTCGAGGTGCAGGCATGGTGTCAGTATGGCACCCAGGAATATAAAGTCTCTCCCAGTATTTGAGGCCTCCGGAGTTTCTGTCCCTAATCTCAGGCAACAACCATCTCAACAACTACAATCGCCTTAAACATGGGCTCCTCCATCTTACTTCGTGGTGGGACAGTTCTCAGTCACGACGAACACGATCACGTCATTCCGCTCATCGATATGGATGTTCTCATCAATAACGACATTATCGCCAAAATTGGGCCAAAACTCACAGTGCCTCCTGGTCAGAAGGTCGAAGTGATAGATTGCAAGGGGAGGATCATCTCCCCTGGCTTTATTGACACCCATCATCATCTCTGGCAGACCCAATTGAAGGGGAGGCATGCAGAACAAGGACTGGTTGAGTACATGGTCAAAGGTGTGCAGTTGTCATCCGCAGATCCTGTGTAGGTTCCGGCAGCGCCACGACCATCTACTGACCTGCTTTAGGATATATGGCGTCCTACACTTACACCCCAGCAGACACCTATTGGGGTCAGCTTTCTGGTTGTCTGGAAGCTATTCACGCCGGAACGACTACCGTCCTAGATCATGCACATATCGCCTACAGTGTCGACCACGGTGAGGCATGTCCCATGTCCGTGATTGAAAACGCTAAACATGATTTCCCAGTAACATGCGCACTTGATGGGTCCATAGACTCCGGGATAAGGTCTATCTTTGCCTATTCAGTCCCGATTCGTCTCACGCACTGGGATAAAACGAGCTGCAACATCAATCGTGACTTCCTGCCGGACTGGTCGCTAGACCAAGTGTCAGAGCTGGCAACGAAGTTTAATGGAGACACGGCCAGCAGGGTAGAGATAGGTATGGGCTTCGATGCTTGGTTCCTGCCTAAAGAGCTCGTGCTCGGGGCTTTGGGGAGGCTGAGAAAGTGTGGCGTGAGACTCATCACCTCCCATATATCAAGAAATGCGTTCTATGGTAGGCTGCTGAGAGTCATCCGTCGCGGGCATATACTGCAAGACTGTAATTGACGTATGACCAGGGCTCCAGTCCTCGATCCCCCTTCTTGAGGCATATGGTCTACTTCGACAGCCTTACCAAGCATCAAATAATACGGAAGAGCTTCCATTTCTACATTTAAGCCATTGCAGCAATCTCTCGGAGGAAGATTTAGCCCTGATTGCCAGGAAAGCGACGCCTATTTCGAGCACGCCAGATACCGAAGCACACATGGGACTGGGATATCCCATCGCTCTGCATTCGGCTTTTCGGTCCACAAGTACATCATCGAATGCCGGACTTGGGATAGACTGCCACACAAATAACCCAAGTAGCATCTTGCTTCAAGCGCGCGCCCTGCTCCAGCTGACTCGTGCCCAACATAACGATAAACACCTCCAAGAGGACAAGTACCCTGCTGCGGATGTGCTGAGCTCGACTGAAGAGATCTTCAACCTCGCGACAATCCGGGGTGCGAGAAGTCTGGGGCTCGAGGACAAGATCGGGAGTGTCCAGGAAGGGAAAAAGGCAGATATAGTGATCTTTGATGCCGACGGCAGTGTGGGCATGCTGTCTGCAACGGAATTTGATCCCCTTGTTAGTGTCGTTCGGTTTAGTGAGGCCGCAGATATTGAATTTGTCATTGTGGATGGCCAGATGAGGAAGCGGAATGGGAGGCTTGTGGACGTTGAGACCAGTGGAGCTTCAAGTGGGGAGGGTCATATCTTGCAATGGAGAGAGGTAGCTCACAGAGTCAGAGGGAGCCAGAAGGAGATCCAGGACAGAATAGACACGTTGAATATGGAAAAGGGCCGGGAATCTCTCTTCAACGCTCTTCAGGTCGACGAGTCAAACCTGGTGGATGGCACTGTCTGACTTTGAGGCAAGGCAGGTGTCTACGCTGACCCTTTTGCCGCAATCCGCACAAGTATCCCACAGTGAAGATTGAAATCTCCTTCGCAGATGAAGTTCTAACCAGAGTGACAAAATCGACTACAGCAAAAGGGGTAGGTCCTAGCACACCTCGATTTTCACAACCCTCCCAAATAATGCACCCACCGCTAAAAATTAGTACTACATGTTATAATCCGAGCTGCGAGCAGTGCTGACCAAGGTGGGATTCCTTAATAGAGCGGACACAAGAGTGTTGACCGGAGCGACAAAGGGTATAATAATTCGTCGGACCGTATCTAAAATGTAGGTATTAGATTACTAACGAAGTTAACTGTAAATAGTCCTATCTATAGGTAGTAATTATATATATAATGCTCGTCGAGCTACTCTAGTACTCTATTACACTCGTCTAGTAGACTAGTATAATAGAGTACAACTGTCACGGGTTGAACCCGTACTAGGTCTTGGTTCGAACTTCGAACCTACGACTCTCTATAAGGTTATATCACGTGACTACCCTCTATCGATAGTTACTCTAGCTACCGTAGGATCCACTAAAGGGGAGGTTATCTCTTTATTATACGCAAGCTAGACTCTTCCCTCCTTTACCGGTCCCCGATTGAGGTTAATAGACTGTAGAGGTCGTCGTTGAGGAGGCATCGCCGTTTGAAAAGAAGTAAGAAAGTTGTAAGTTGAATGCGTTAGTACTTAAACTTTACCCCACTCATTGTACGCCTCCACCCTAAATAACGTGTTATTCTGCAGGCAGGCCAATACCACTACAACTTCGCCTTGTCGCCCTGCCTGCCTTCTCTCAACTTGATGCTATCGACTCGTCTCCCCTCGTCGTCTTGCTCCGCCACCTCCAAGTTCGGAAATTCCGCCGGCATTATCCTTCGTGGGCTAGCTCCTGGTTCGACATTATACATACTGAAATCTGTGACGCCCTTCTTGCGTAGGAAGTCCTCATCGAGATCGAGAAGGCCGTTGACCTCTTCAGCAGGAGAATGAAGCATGGCGAGGATGGCGTCTGAGTAGATCGTCGGCTTGCGCAAGTCCTTACGAAGCTCCTGGTCGGTTTGCACTGCGTTCTGGGTTGCGGCGGATTCGATGGACTGTGGTGCCACAATGTTCAGCAATCAACCCGGACTCCTGTTCCTGGGGACGCGGGACTTTTGGCAACTCACAGCAGCAGGCCAGATACTGGTGATGGCCATATCCTTCCGCCCCTGCCTAAGAAAATCCATCGCGAGGCCTTTGGTCAGCACACTCATGCCGATTTTACCCATCGCGTAGGCGGTCTTCCCGCGAAAGAACCTCGAGTAGATCGGTGGACTAACTACAATAATCCGGCCTTTCCACCCGTTACTGCCAAAGTGAGGCAGTGCCGCAGACACAGCAGCATATAATCCCTGAGGGTTGATTTGCTGCATGAGCTGGAACCGCTTCACCGGCGTCGTCTCAACGGCACTCCACCATATCGCGCCGGAGTTGTAGATCAGCACGTCAAGACGGCCGAGGCGCTTTACTGTTTCGTCGACCAGGTCCTTGACATTTTCGACGTCGCGCACGTCCACGGGCAGCGCCAGCGCCGAGCCACCTGCTTCGGTGATCTCTCGTGCGACGGTGTTGATGGTCGATTGCGATGAGTTTGGGTCCGGTGGGAAGTCAGATGCTGGGATCCGCGATGCGTCTGATGTCGTTTTCGCGGCTACCACAACTATGGGGGAGATTGGTCAACCCTGTACCTATTGTGCTTCATCTTTTGGTGCTTGATTGTGGAAGTAACGTACTATAATAGCCATGACGAGCTAAATCGACGGCAACCTGCCGGCCTATTCCTCTCGAACCCCCGATCACGAGCGCGACCTGCTTGTTTTCGGAGCTCATTTCTCTTCTTCCAAAGTGGAAGCCTTCTCACTTATCGTCAAATGAACGAATTGATTGCCACACTTCATCAAGGGGAGGGGTATGGGTCCACCGATACTCTCAACCAGTGAGTCGATGGATGACTAGGTGGCTGCCTGTTTCAGATATCAAACACTCCTCTGTGAGTCCGAACCGACAGGAGTCTCCTGAACAGCGTAGAACAGCGTCGAGTGTGATCTTTTTGTAGGGCGATGGTTTGTTAAAGGATCACTAATTCAGCCTCCCCCCAGTCGGTGACGGCGGGGAACAAGGCTTCCAATGAAGAAATTACACCTCGGTGGCCGCGCAGGGGTTATTAGCATACTGCAACAAAACCGGCGAGGTGGAATCAAATATTAAAATCTCATGCCTCTCGCACGTATGGTTGGAGCATCTGAAGACCGTATCTAGCGCTGATGAACTCTACAATTCCCCTTCCCACTGATGTCGGAGGGAGCAGTTGAAAGGGTGCTCGGTATTAAATGATTAGTCGTGCTTTCGGAGTCGCATTATGGAGGCATGGAGCCAAGCGAAGCCGAACCTCGGCATCTGAAGCTGTAAGGCTGACTAACTTAACTGACTATCACTTCAATCCCGACAACCTTCGACTATCCGCTGTTAATGATGACAGCGTCTGTCCACGTATTGTTGCACCTGCTATAGTCAGTGAGCCTAGTAGCATCGCACTGCCTGAGAGGAGAAACAGAAAAGTTCCCTCAACGTCCCCAGACCGACCATCATTTCCGCCAGTCTCAGACAGCATCATTGCCATCGGCTCAGGGCACATCAAGGGCGAGGTAACAAAGAACCACCGAACTGCTCAAACACCGACAAACGCGCACAGATCCTGCTGTGAAGATGGGGGGCAGGATCGACTGCTACTTCGATTGCAGTAAGTCATTCTCATCGGCTTAGTTACTTCTTCATATCGACCATGAGATCGTGGCCACGCTCTCTACGTTTCCTGACAAGGGTCTTGCTCGACAGCGTCGCCGTATAGTTACTTTGCGTTTCTATATCTGAGGAAGAATCGAGAGCTGCTGGCACAATATGGGATAGAGGTTGAGTAAGTTCTAGCGTCTTGTTTACTTCCCACTGTTATCTCCCCCAGGGAGCGTCTTTAGGCGACTTGAAAGAGCATACTATGTATATTTGACAAAGCTACTGGGCTACGTACATGCCATGGTGTGCTACCTTGGTGGATTTATACCTCTAGCCTTGTTGCTGGGTGATATGAATCTCAAGATGGTCGACCTGAGGAACCCTCCAGCATGGATGTTTCATGCCTGGTGGTTGAGATCGCGTGGACCTAAGAACGAAAGTCGTCGCTCTCATCCAACCATTGGAATAACCCCCCAAGGTGCCATTACCGCCTTGCATGCCTCAATATCGGTGGTGGCTCTGAGGAGAGACTCAGTCCAGTTTTCATGCTTTAGCCCTACCAACCACTCCAGTATCTGACTAACTGCTCCTCCTCACTCCAGAATCCATCCGGTCTTCCTCGGCGGCATCAACGTCGGCTCCGGCAACAAGCCACCGTGGACACTCCCCGCCAAAGCCAAGTACGGCGAATACGACTCGAAACGCGCACAAAAATACTTTGGCACGGAACCCCTGGTCCCCGCAGACTTCTTCCCGATCCTGTCCGTGGTGCCACAGCGCGCGATGCTGGTGGTCAAGGACCGCCATCCGCGCGAGGTCTTCGAGCAGTGTTTCCTCGACACCTGGCGGTACAGCTTCATCACGCACGTCAACATCGAGAAGCCTGACGGCTTGGCGAAGCTACTAGAGGCACATTTCGATGAGACGGAGGTCAAGGAGATCATGCGGCTGATGGCCACCAAGGAATATAAGGATAAGTTGACAGGGAATACCAAGGATGCCTTGGAACAGGGTGCCTTTGGGGCGCCGTGGTTCAAGATGACGAATGCAAACGGTGTGCAGGAGCCGTTGTTTGGTAGTGATCGGTGGCCTTACATGTGGGATTTCTTAGGAGTAGAGTATGAGGACATCAAGATTGTGGATAAGACGAAGGCGAAGAAGGAAGCGAAGTTGTAGTTGGCCTCTTGGGAAAGATCAATTTATTTGCGAGAGAAGTGAGGTTTTGATGCGACTTTTTGATTTTTCTAATGAATAAATGTACATGACACCTCGCTTTCCGTTTCCATGGTTGTAAATGCTCTTTGCAAAATGACGCCAGGGACTCTGTATGTGTTCTGTCTTGAATTTATTGTGCATTTGCAAGCAGAAAATCAATGACGTGTTGGACGTGCCAATGCGTGCCTTCGGGGGAACCAAGTAGACGGCATCTGAGAACGTGAGCATAGAACCCGATCCAGAAAGTGGAGGGTATTGATGACCGCGCCAACACAGACATGTCCATTTTGACAATACCGGGAAAGATCCAAAGCAGGCCACGAATCGTGCTGAGACTTATGGGCCTGGGATGATCATCCAATTCCTGCAGAAATAAGAGGCCGGTGCTCGGCGATGGGGGTGGTGATCGTTACCCAGAGCTTATTCTTGCAAGTCCCAAGCTCAGGTGTTCCCCAATTATGACTCGAAAGATAATTGGGCTTAAGCTTATGTGAGAACATGAATCACGAGCCGAGAACAACATTCGGATGATTCTCTTCTTGTGATCCTCTAGCTTTTCGCAAGCTCAGTACAACGCATGCCAAGAGTAACATGGCGTTGAATGCAGCCATGATATAGAACGGTGCAGATAACGAAACCTTGTCGAACAGCAGGCCACCGAGTTTTGTCAAAATCAGAATAGCAGCACCGCCATATAGTGAATACACTCCGGCAAAGGAGCCCTTTAGAGCCGACAGTCTCGTGTCGTTAACAGGCGGGCTCGGGCGATTCAATAGCGGTTCGCTTTCACCGGGTGTTGATTCGTCTAAAGTCTCTTTTGTAGATTCAATTGCCCCTTCGAGTATTCCTTTGCTGAGAGTTCCCAAGCTGCATACAATGGCACCAATTTGGCTGATACCAATCAAACACACGGCCAAAAATGCTATTACTCTCTTGCCAGTGCCTTTGTCATCGGGGTCAAATTGACTTGCGAACAATGGATATCCAATAATCCCCATAACTGAGGCGAAGATTAACGGGATCTCCTTTCTCGCAGATTTAGCGCTCCAATACCCGAATATTGGTGCAAAAATTAGGGCGACCGTTTCCGCGGCCCCGGTCATTTCAGCCGCTACAATATATGCACGCGGGCATCTTCTCTTGATGTCCGGAAGGCCGGTAGGATCGTCGAGATCGCCTGCAACTTGGCAAAGGTCCGATGACATGAACATTGCGTTGATCAGAAGTGGGATAAATAAAGAGATGCCAACGGATGAGGCACGGGCCACGAATCCACCAATATACCCTATCGTGATCTCCGAATGTGTGAACCCGATCAGAATTGCTGTTTGGAAGTTAGAGTACATTTCCTTCAGAGTAGCCATGGTTCGGGACCGTAGGGAGTTGTCGTGGTCGTCGGGTGCTTTGAATCGGCTGCTTCCCGATTCTGTCTGCAAACCCCTCAAACCAATGGAACACCACAAGGCTAGTACAAGCGCAATTATTGCGACAATGTAAAAGCTATACTTCAGGGCGACTTCTTGTCCATATCCAGCATATTGAAGTTGTGCTGGTAGTGGAAGAAACACCATCAAAGCAAGCAATGCACCTCCCCCTGTCAACATTCCAACATAGCCAGCAACACGACTTGTGGAGCGTGCAATGTTTGAGTCATCATTATTGTTCGTGTGACGCTTGGGAGACCTTGAAGCAAATCTGGCAGGCGTGATGGTCAATTCTGATGCAATTGACGGACTGAATGAGAGACGATTGCCCTCGACTTGGTCTGTAGCTCTGCCTCGTTCACCAGCAGCTGCCAATTGGGGTCTACTTGCAACGGCTGGAAGGATTGCTGTGACCATGGTAGATGCTGCAGCGCCACCTACGCTGAAAAGTAGCCTGGCGAGCAAAAGTTGTGGATAAACATCTTGTGCTTGCACAAAAACGACCAGCGACAGGCCAATTATCAAATATCCCAAGACGCAGACCTGGCGAGAGGGTTAGTTTGAATGCTTAGATCTAGACCTGGTTGAGAGTCTCACAAGGCGTAGGCCCAAGATACCGTCTGCAAGTAGCCCCCACACGGGACACGCAACTAGAGCAAGCACTTCATCTGCGAAGCCCAACGTTCCCACTGCATCTCCGACACGGTTTTCTTGTCCAATCAGGTCGGTGATAACGAAGGAGACGGAAGAGTTTAAGAAGACCAGGAACGCGATGGAGAAGGGGCAGACTCCGAGCAGGTATGTTGCAACCTGTAATTTCGTTGCTGTAAACATGCTTGGAGCAGGTTAAGGATTGCTGGCCTTGGACCGGGGAGAACCCTTGGTTCTACTGAAAGGACATTATCAGAATTTCATAATGTGACACCTTCCCACCAGGTTTATATTCAAAGTCTACAAGATGATGGACAGGTTATTTATCCGTTGTTGTTCTGATGATGTTTGACGTTGGAAGTTGAACGCTGGTCGGAGTCAGAAAGGTCTTGGCGCCGCCCCGGATACCCCGTGACCGGGCTAACCTTGATGAGTCATAGTGCTCAATCACTTTGGTACCCGTTAAAACCCCAAAAAGCCATGGCAATTTTGTTGTCTTTGCTGTCTTTGCTCAGTTGCAGTCTGCCTCGAATGCCTCTTAAACTCGGGAACCGTACACGCTCCGGGTCTCATTAATTGTTAGTGTCGTACCGCGGCTTCGCGCCCTCTGCGCGTTCCCTTTCGGGGGGAACCAGGTGAGGCGACGATGACCGAAACGATGTATCCTGACGAAGTCCTGGCTGGCCTGGTGCAAGCCGCAACCGTGCTAGCTGATGAACAGAATCGAAGTTCATCTTCACTGGGCAAGCGGAAACGCGATGAGAATGACACTCAACCTACTCAACTTGCCGACAACTCCCAGTCCAGTGATGTGCATGACCCCGGAGACGGATCCAACCAACCCCAGCTTCAAAACTCTGCCTCCATTTTGTTTCGCGAGCCTTCAGCCAAGAGCCGAAAATACAGCAGACCCCCTTTGGGGAAGGTCTTCAATTCCCTACAACTCGCCCCAGAGAACTTCCTGCGCCTTCAAAATGCCGCGAAAGCCTTTATGCTTGATGAGGCGCACCCTGAGCGCAGGGAGGTGGTTGGACATAAGAAACATATGGGAGGAGCAGACGTTGCAAAGTTGAATCTATGGCGATGCGTGGAGGACTTCTTGGCAGGCCACGGATATGGAGCAAAGTACTTCGGTCCTGGAGTCGGAAATGACATTCCGGGAGCGCCTAAAAGAACTATCTTATGGCCACAGGATGGCCAGGTGATTGTCAAACTGATGATGCCGCTGATGAGAAAGATGGTCACAAATGAACGCCAACGAGTTTACGCAGCAACTAGTAGGAAAGGAGGCACGGTACCAACGGACCACACTTCAAATTCTCCCATTGGGGTAGATGGCTCGACCCTATTGACAGAGAACGGTCTATCCCCAACACCAGTCCCCACCACAGCAGCTGTGCCAGATGCCGCAGCAGCGATCCCAGCCGAAGTTCTAACACAGTCCCCAAGTGAGGCGCCGCCGCCAAACACGGTATTTAAACAATCAACTGTCCTTTATGTCAACGTAGTGTCAAATACCGGTGGTGCATTAAGACGAGAAGTCCCTCGGTTCACCCTTACACCGGAATCCGCTCCTAGCCTGGCCGCTTTGATTGCCGAGGTCGACAAGAGGTACAAGAGACCAGCAGATCCAGATATTTCCACACAGCAAAAGCAGCCAATTGTGAAGGTCTGGCTGACCGACGGGTTAGTGACGGTTGCAGAGGATGGAGAATGGATGGTAGCACTTTTGAGTGCAGGTGTGGTTGACTGGATGGACGGCGAGATCAGGGTCTTGGTTGAGGTCTAATACATACTAGGTAGAGTTCGGGATTGCACCTCATGTATTACTATTATACTCTAGCACGTCATTGATCTGCAAGATCAGAATATACAAGCCTGGTCATCCTCCAGTATCAGAGCGTCTTTATTAGACTTCAGGACTAATCCCATCAGCCGCTCAGGAGCTATTGACTCAAACGTGAGGGTTAGAAATGCTCCAGACCTACCGGTCGATACAGCTGGGGTGGTCAGGCGAACAAGACTTCGAAACTTCTAACCCTGAAGGCAACTCATGCAGCCTCCCGCGTTGTTTTACCTAACATGGTGTATTTTCTAAGCCTGGTGGAATGGATGTAGTAACACCCCCGAAGCTCTCTTCTGTTTGGGGCTGGATCTGCCAGAAGCAGATCTTCAGCGATTTGCGTTTCCTCGGAACGCCACTCAGCGCCTCATAATTAACAAGATTGGCGCGATATCTCAATATTGGTTCGCGGGTGTCTCAACAGGCTTATGTGCGGGAGAGTTGCTGTGTCCTTTTACTACTCCGCCTTCACCAGAGTCGCCCCTCTTCCCCCTACATACTCGAGGAAGAAGCTTGCGGGTGGAGTTGTAGCTCAGGCAGCTCCCTCAACTTTTTCTTCACATGTCTCAAGTACGCAGTTCTCCGTACTGAGTAGTGCCCAAGATTTATTTCAGTTTGCGCCAGTGAAACAAGAAGAGTCGACTTCTTTGGGTGGCGACTCTTGTTGACCACTACTACTTACTACTGGCACGGAGTACTACATAGGAAAACCGGATGTCCACCAGCCAACACATCAATTGACGGAGCGGAGTCGAACGCCGCCATGGGTGCTGGTCGCTCTCTCCTTAGGCTTACGTAGGGAACGCTCCACGGGCCAGCAGGCGACATACCAGTGATACCACGGGCCCCAAGTCTGAAAGATGTGTCTGGCCGTGGTATGACAGTCGGTACTGCAATCATGGCGAAAGGAGAAATCTCACGTCTCCACCAATTTGAAGTATTCTGAACCTGGCTATATAGGTTATACTCGGCCACCTGGAAGAGAAGAGGGTATGAGACACATGTACCCCAGGAAATGGATCGAAACTCTGCCTAGTTGGTCATTTCCCAACCTCGCGTAGCAACTATCTAGCCAAGGGCGCCATGGGCATTCGAGAAACGAACTGATCTCGAGCAGTGGTGATCATTTCGAACTTTGTTACTCTTGAGACGCCACCGGGCTCCCCTCCAGCCGCACCGGAACCTTGGGAATGCAGCTGCCAGTGACACCGACACGCAATCAAAGTGCCCCCGTTGCTCCAGCAATAACGCCTAAAATCTATTTATGCCTGCAAGCTTATTATTCCTTATCAGGCCATCCATCGCTTCTTGCACCACGGTCTGTCTACGGTTCAGAGAAATGTAGCGAGCATCGACTCTCCGCCGGACTCTTTGGAAGAACTAGTCAAGCACGAAGTCAAAAGCGGCCTCACTCTCGGAGGCTGACGTCAAAGACTCTGTGATTGGACAGGAGCTGCCTGCTGTGAGTGTCCATCGCGGTCCCAAAAAAAAAAAGATGCAGTGGCATTTGGCATTTCGCCCGACTAGGCAATGATCACTTGGTGATTGGGACAGAGATGCATTGGCTTGATCACTTTGGGTAGCTCATCGCCTCGCCAAATAAGAACCGACAGCCTGAGTGTCAAATCGCCAGACAGGCGGACGGCTACTCGGTACCTAGCACTAGAGTGGCATGATCTTGACTCTTGAGCTCCAGGGTCTAGGTACATATGAGGCATGCATTTGTGGTGTGGATGCAGCCCAGGCTACTCCGTACAAATCCTTGACTTGATGATGTCAAAAACGGGGTTGACGTGAGGTTGAGCTCGACCGCCTCTGGGGGAGTAATGGGAGATAATACCTCACAGCTCACCCTCGCAGTTGGCGCCGGGCATGGACATGGCCAGGCTGATCAAAAACCTCCTTGTTTGGTCGGACCTCAACCACAGCTAGCAAGGGAGCGTGACTATAACGGGCCACCGATCCACAATCGGACTCTTGCTACCGGCGATCGTTGTTGACAGGCGGGTCCCTTGGCTCCCTTGGCTCTTGACAAGCAGCTTTCACGTCAGGGAGAAGGCTTTTGCAGGGATATTCCCTGTCAAGGCACCGCTCCCTGACTGGCTCTTGACGACGTCGTGCCGGAGCTCTCCCTGCAGAGTCCGCTCCACCTTCATCGTCGTTTCAATCAACACCATGAGCTGGCCATTGCGAAATGGGCGCTGAGGCTTGCGTCCATGGCGTCTTGCTGTCAAATCATCGTCCCTCCAAACGCCAGCTTGGGTTGTCATTGTCTGTCTCTTGTCTTCTTTGGCCTCTCCTCTTCCAAAGATGAGTTCGTTGATGTGTGGGCTTGAAACTGCTCCTGCAATCTGCAAACTTTGGATTCCGAACAAGTTCGTATCCCTTTGGGAGCTCCCGCCCGGCCGCACTTTGCTCTTTGCTGTCAAACCTGCATACGCCGTTGGCAAGCCTCCTGCGCAACCTTAGGAATTCTTTGGGTCGAGGTCTGGTACACCGCCGTCCAGCCATTGTATTTGACCCAGAAAGGGTTCAACTTGTTTTTGATTCAGGCTTTTCAAAAGTGTTGTCCTTTTATCTACCCAAGCTTCGCACAGGCCCTTGTTCCGCTCACCCATTCCTCTTGTCAACGCAGGGATGAAACATTGTTCCCATCCGCCTCTTTTATAGCTCAACTGCTCATTCCTCCCGTTGTAATAAACTCCCCAAACCATCATGAGGCGTGTTCAAGGTCGTGTGACCTGTGATGACATCCGATCAGCTGGTCTGAGACGATGGGATGGGCGGTCTCGCATCACAGTCGACTGGATCAACATCTTCCATGTAAGTTTCTAACAAACATTCTCTATTCATATGCTCGAGATCCTCATAGCGACCCCCAGGAACCCGAGCTGTGCTGGCCCACTGGCGATTGCTTTGTCTATCTACGCGAACCTGGTCAATCAAGTCGAGGCCCTGCTTTCCGTGTCCACTCTGCTTTTCTCAAAGTCAAAGGGTTCGACGCCTTGGTCGACCGCTGCATGGTTCGGAACTCCATCCACGTCTCGTCTGAGTGTGTGATGCCCAATTGCCCTGGTTGTGATCCAACTGAACCGCTTCAAGAGCTCTATATTCCAGCACCATACGGCGCGGGTCTCGAAGATGTTTTCAACCACCATATCACAACCAGAAACTTCTTCGCATGGCTCTATAACCGCCCTCTTGCCGGCAGGACACTGGGACAGGCTTTCGTGGACTTAAAAGAAAGACTTGATATCTACCGACCAGATAACTTCGAGCAAAACAAGCTCGAGGTGATTTCCTATGCCGAGAGTCAAAGGTATCTTGACTTTCGGGAGTGTGTTGATCATGCTCTCGCAGCACTATATCTAGCGGAACGCGTGCAGATCGAAGATCTCTGGATTGATGCTTTTGCTCACTGCGTCGGGATGAGCCACCGTGGCTTGTGCTCGAGCGTCGAGTACGCGGTTCGTACCTCTCGTAACCTCCGTTTGTGCACAGACCTAACATGGGGCAGGTGGTCAGTGCGAAATCGAAGACCATCATCAACCGCGCTCGGTTGGAGATGGACTTACGGCTTGATAGAGTGAACAAATCCATCGTCAATTTCTTTGAGAATGATGTGTCTGGTAGCTTTCTCGGTCTGCCCCAGCCGGCTCGAGATCACCTTGATAGGTTCCGCTTGTTCCTCAAGAGCTTCTACTCCGAGAAGTATGGCAGCTGGCCTCCTGATGGGTTCGAAGAAGAATCCATTCAGCAATCTATCTACAGTACCGTCTTCACTGATTTCCAGAACCTCTATCAACATCTCGTCGACCCCCAGTCTTCCAACACGCTTGCAGAGAACGATATCACCCAGACTGGTGGGGTGTGCACATTGCAAAATGTCCAGGCATTCGATAAAAAGCACAACTATGAGCCTCTGGCTCAGCCGCTTCCTCTTATTCCCAAACCCGGGGAGGCAGGCAATTCCCAACGTCCCAAGCTTCAACGACGTATGTCTTGGAATCCCATCCAGAGGCGTCGAGCTGAAAAGGAAGCCCGAAAAACACAGAGCAAGGAAGCTCTCATTGCTGCCTCTAACCGCGACTTCCTTCTGATGGAATGCCCTCTGGTGAGAAGCTATTCCGATTTTGAAAGCAAAACAGTAGACGACGACCTGGAAGGTCTGTCGGCGATCGAGGGTAGGAAGGTCAGGTGGATCCTGGTCTATGCGGTGCTCCAAATCTTCCATTCCATTGCCCAACCACCCAAACAGGTACGCAATACTACCAGTCTCAGCTACTCTCTTTGCTGCCATGCGCCTGGGCAGATGCCATGGCAGCAAACTTCTTCTCCTGGTGTCGGTGCCCCACCAACTCAGGCTGCTTTGGCACCGGACACCAGTTACTCTCACACCAACTCATCGATGTCTTCCATCATCGATACTGTAAAAAGAGGGAGATCCGACAGGCTTCGACGCCGGACTCTACCGGCACATCTTCC
The DNA here is from genome assembly GCF_000709125.1 of Exophiala aquamarina CBS 119918. NCBI lineage: Eukaryota > Fungi > Ascomycota > Eurotiomycetes > Chaetothyriales > Herpotrichiellaceae > Exophiala > Exophiala aquamarina. The sequence goes on from NW_013550585.1 coordinate 2,138,965, forward strand.
TGGCTCGCTGAAAGCATCTCTCTCAACCAAGACAGACCCTGGTACAAGGTCGTCCTCGCTCCGGCGACTCATCTCGCGCAAAGCGCTGACAAGTACTGAAGAAATGCCTTCTAGGCGGCCTGCATTCTGCGAAATTTGCATTGAAGGGTATGGCAACGGCTTGAACAAGGTGACCAGCGATGCGGAGATGTCTGGATGTCCAGTCGAACTCATGGCTGAGCCGCCGGAACTGGCAAGCAGCCAAGTCGAAAAGCTCCTATTCAAACCCCACGAACTACGGAGCGAGACAGTGCATGAGATGGCCACCAACGAAGCTTCGGACGACTCTGCGACGGCGGAGAAGGCTGTTGCGGCAGAGGGGCCGGTGGTGCCAGCCTCGTCGTCGTCACCAGACGACTCTCCAAACACTCCACCAGGGATGTCACGCGAATCTTCCAGCGCAGCATCGATAAGCAACAGCACGTGGTCGGAGAACAGCCAAAAACACAGCGACGACCCGATGACGCCCAGCAGCAGCCGAGCGGGCAGAGACCAGACGTGCACGCTCAAGGAGATCCTGCAGCTGGGCGGTGTTTCCAAGCGGCCCGCCAGCCTCAGTGAAAAGGCTATGGTCGGCATCTCGGAAATCAAGATCGTCGACGTCGATGCCGTGCAGATGCCCCTCGTGCACTTCAATACCCAGACATGGGATGTTGTGCTGGGTAAGCGGCCGTCGACGGCGCCCGCGCCCGCGCCCGCGGCCGCCGCGGCTTGATTTTTCCTCTCGGATTGTCTCCGTTTTGCTTTTGTGTCAAGCTTGGTATTTTGCCGGCGTGTGCCCAGCTGCGGATCGTGGTTTAGGACTGAGTGCCTACGTACCCACCGGTAATGTTGATGAGACCAAACGCTTTGTTATGTACGAGCGCACGTATGGGTATTGGGAAGGATGGGGAAACGGGCAAAACTTGCGATGGAACAATGGGAGCACCAGCGAGTCCTCGCCTTGCTATGGAGGGGTTCGAGGGGGGGGAGAATAGACGGACGCATACCCCTTTTGGATCATGAAGAAGAAGAAACCTCTGACGAGCTTTGCCCGCAGCTTAATTCATAAGATTTTACTGCTTCGGGAACTTGGAAGTTAGAACGATGTACTAGCTAGTACCACTCCTTCACAGGTCAGCTACCTACTTAATGGTACGCATTCATAGTTAATGAAAGGAAAATTAAGATAACCAAAAACCGAAGAGCAACGATGGACTTGAGAGGGTCTTTTTCTTTTTCACTTCACTCACGAGCCGTGTAATCTTTGCGCCGACTTCAACAGCGTTTTACACTACCTAGCCAGCTAACCTGGTAATTCGCTTACACGTCAACTTCTGTCTTTGAGACATGGAGATCTTTCTCTTCCTAGAGCTTCGCCGGCAGCCAACATGAAATCTGGTGGTGATGACCCATTCCCACAATTCCAACCCTCTTGATGTTGTGAATCTCATCATCGACCTTCGTTTCGTCATTTCGTTTCGTCATAGACTTATAGCAGAGCGTTTTCAACACCAGGTGGACCATTTCACGCACGACCACTCTCGATCCAAGCCTGATCCAAATCAACCTGTCTGACCTCGAATGCCCAATGGTGACAAATCTGATGAATAACAGGGCTGACCTGGCGATCCTGTCCGTCATCCTCGTCCTCGTCATCATCATCAGCATAGACCGTCCTGACACCCTTATCGACATATTTCTTCAAGAGAATCCTCTTCCACCTGCCCTTGTCACCCACGCACCTTCTCCAGCGGCCGACCTGCCTATCGTCGTCCTCACAGCGCCTCCCTAGGAAAAACCGAATGTACCATTCGAACCAGCCTCTGGGGTCGAACTCGAAGTTAAGCCATCCGGATGCTTCCCACTCGGAGAGGGTCTGACCGCACTGGACTTGGTATTTGTTCAAAGAGGGGTCGTAGGCTTGGGCGGTCAGGTACTTTGTCGGGGGCTGGAGTGCGTGCAGCCAGGATTTAGGCAGCGTGTGGAGATAGTCGTCTGAGAGGGTAAGGTTGAGAGTGCGTGAACGCCAGGGTGAGAAGTAGCTGCCCCCAAAGGCGCCTTCGAGGAGGATGGTGAGTGGGGATTTGTTCGGTGTGAAGGATGGGTGGGATGCAAAGTGGTATGTTCCCGATGGAGTGAGAACGGGTTGGGGTGCGGTGGGTGTCCATTTGTTCCATTGATCGAGGAGGTCTGAGAGGGAGACGGTGCGGCTGAGGGTTGGAGTGGTGGTCGGTGTTGGCTGGGAAGAAATGACCTGGGGGGTGCTAGACCGCTGTCTTCTGTTTGTTCTTGAGCGAGGTATTCTGGGGCGTGCAGTGTTCTTAGTCTTTCCGTTAAGATCGTTGTCCGTGTATGATGCCCTTGGACCGGCAGCTGCAATCCTGGCAGATATTCTTGTGGGTGTGATCGCAGCCAGAGCTGTATTCTGCCTTTTTGCAGGGGACCGAACAGAAGAGTCGACGGTGACCTTCCTTCTCTTGGTCTGAGATGGATCAGAAGAGCCAAGATTGAGCTGGTCCAGGAGCAGCTGTTTTTGCAAAAGGTTTGCCCTGCGCTGGGCTTCATAATCGGTCATTATGATTGTGGTAGAAGAAGAGAGGGACAGAGTGAGGTGTGGGAAGAAATGGAAGGAGAGGCAGGGCGAGGAGAAGTCGGCTGTTGGTGTTCCAACAAACAGAGGAGAGTCTCAGTCATGCCATGGCAGTGGCTCATCGACATTTCATCTATGGCTCACGTGATGATGAAAATGAGAGTGAAAGTGGTGTAGCGTTCAGTTGAATATAATTGACGGGAGATGAGAAGTGCGCGACAGAATGTAGGTATTTGGGTGTCGCTGGGACGCATCCGAACAACAGAATGACGTAGATGCAAGTATAACTAGGAGTAGTAATTATAGTAGTCGTGGATTGTGCCTGGCGCCCTCCATAGTTAAGCTAGGTCGCCTATCTAGGTAGGTCGTTGGGTGGTGCTCCGCATCTGGTGGTTAAGACTAAGCCTTGGAACCCCTGGTCAGGAACCCATCAGGTGGGTGTCCGGATGCCTGAGGCTTACCAATCCTAACTGGGATTTTCTGCCCTGCAGTGCTAGTTACTGCTAACCACTCGTAGTTAGGGGCCAGCTATCGCCCAGCTATGTCCCGGCCAGCAGGTTGTATCGGGTCAACCCCAGTTTCCGCTTGATCGCGCTGTTCCATTTAATTTCTTCCTGAAGTTCTGAACCAGGGCTGTCAAGATCGAGCACCACAGACCCATTGCGGAGTCTTCATTATTGATGCATTTCTTGGATCGACCCGTCCGCCCAGACTAGAGACTAGACAGTAGACACCCGTGATTGGTATCTGTCGCAGAGTTTTTGTTCATTCCCCCCCGTCGCTAATCAACTAGTGTGCCCGGGGAGTATGTAGCTACTCGTAAGCTGAACAAATCTTTACAACGGTCAGGTTTCCAGTTCAAGGATTCTGGTGTACCTGCATGAGATGCCCACCTAATGCAGAGATCCTCAGCTCCTCCTGGACTCTTGACATCTTTGAGTTTCCTATTGCCCCCAGATCAGGAAGCCTCAGATTTTCAGAGCGTGCCTGTTCTAGTACTCCGACTGAGACTCCGTATCTCTTGTCCTCTCTTTGCTGCCCCGTCTCCCCGTTCCGTACCAGGTACTCCGTACTATTGCCTCTGCGCCCGTAACCGAAGCCCGCTAGGCAACACCTGCCACTGCCAGCTGCCAGCACCATCTCCCCTCCACGTCGCTTTCGTCTTTCGCATCAGATCCGTCATCAAGCCAGCGATCTGCCAGACAGTAGACTGACACGGCCTGCAGCCTTTGCTCACTGCCTCTGCCATCTCGCTTAGGGCCTATCATTGCTACATTCGATCTGTACCTGACGTCCGTCCCGCCCCGTCGGTTTCTGATATGGTCTCTGATTCTCCTTCCGCTGCTGAACCCACCTCTCCCACTCACTCTTCCTCGTCCGCGCACCCTCATAATGCCAACGATAAGCTCCTGTCATCTGCCTCTGCCTCTGCCTCCGCCTCCGCCTGCCGCCAGTCTGCCTTAGATTCCTACGAGTACGACGGTCCTATCTCCTACTCCACCGAAGCCTTGCTGCGCCAGTCCCATTCCGAGGCTCAGGAAATGCACAACCCTCCTTTACATCATGTCAATGGCTTCAACCCAGAGCAAGAGAAAGAACTTCCCCGACTACAAGCCAATGGGCATCTCGATGATGGTGACCAGCTAGACCCCGTGCTCGAGGATGACCCAGCGTCCTACAATTTAGTTGCCCCTCCTCCAGCCGAAGAGCGAGAGCCGTTCTCGCTCGAGACCCAAACCACCGCTCTATTCTCAAAGGGCCATCTACAGGTCATCTTCGGAGATCCTACCTTCTTATTCAAATTCACTTCCTTCCTTGGTCTGCACAGACCACAATCGGTGCCTATTCTTGTCCACTATCTCGATTCCCTCAAATCACTTCGTGCCATTCACTATGCCAATGCCATATGCGAAGGATTAGATCCTGTCGAGGGACTGGAGTTTACACAAAAGTCTGTTAAACTCACCATCAACACGTTTCTGGAGGAGAGAGCCCGGAAGGCCTTCGATGTTCTCGTGACAGAAGAACTCCCCGCATTTATCACCCACCATTACATTCAGATTGTCAGTGCCAGTATCATCGCTAGAATCACGGGCGCTCTGTCGCCTCAACTTCGCGATGCCTCGGATGGTTTGGCCGAGGTGTTTTGTCTGACGGATCCATCAAGGCCAGACAACCCTATTGTCTTTGCCTCAGAAGGTGGGTCACATCTTCGTTCTCACCGTTGACTTGCTCCTAATTCGTGTTCAGAATTCAATCGCACCACCCAGTATGGGATGAACTATATTTTGGGGAGAAACTGCAGGTTTTTGCAGGGCCCCATGACCAATGCCCATAGCGTTCGACGCCTCCGAGATGCGATCAAAGCTAGCAAACAGCATCAAGAAGTCTTCCTGAATTAGTAAGGACTTCCCGGACCCGCAGGACGTGTTTGCTAACTAGCCGTGCAGTCGACGAGATGGATCTCCATTCGTAAACCTCCTGATGATCGCTCCGCTTTCTGACAGCCGTGGCGTCGTTCGGTACCATATTGGGGCTCAAGTCGACGTCAGTGGTCTTGTAAAAGATTGTTCAGAGATGGAATCACTACAGAAGCTGATCCAACTACAAAGTCGTGGCGTCGATCCGCCGGTACCAGAAAAGCCTAATCCTGACAAGAACGACGAACTCCAAGAGTTAAGTGAGATGCTTAACCAGGGAGAATTGAGCACGATCCGCAGGCACGGGGGTAAGATGCACCGAGAAGTGACGGAGGAGGACATGGAGAGTGTCGGCTCACACCAGCCTCGACTATTAATCAAGGACCCGGAAACCTTGGCCGCCAGTGCTGGCAGTGTCAACGGAAAGTTGAGCGGAGTTTACCAGAACGTAAGTCGTGGCTTGGATGACACTTGATGTGGTTCAACTGACATGGTGTTGCAGTACCTGCTGGTTCGACCCTATCCATCACTGCGAATTATATTTGCCAGTCCGACGCAACGGCTACCCGGTATTCTACAATCACCTTTCTTGAAAAAGATAGGAGGGTCGAATCGTGTTCGCGAGGAATTGACAGCTGCATTTGCCGAGGGTCGAGGGGTGACGGCTAAGGTGAGGTGGGTTAGCAGAGCTGATGAGCAGGGCAAGAACAAATGGATACATTGTACACCACTTGTTGGCAATCAAGGCCAAATCGGGGTGTGGATGGTGGTGATAGTCGACGATGAGAATTCTCCCGACAGGTGGAACGGAACTGGACGGGTACCTCCTACAGTCGCCACTTCAACCTCGGATCGAGCTTGGACACCGGCCAACGGACATCGAGGTCATGGATCGACTCGCAATGGATCTGTGGATCTGGACGACAGTCAAGCAGGTCGGAACTATGCGGGCAGTCTTGGGAGTGGAGAGGGGAGCGTCACCAGTCTGAGGATTGTCTGATGCAGGAACGTGCTTGAGCCTTGGAGAAGTCAGGCCCTTCTCTCTTGGGATTTTCTTGTAATTGTATTTTTTTGGGAGAAAGGTATTGTCTTGATGACCAGGGACTCAGGGCCTGGCTGGACGAAGATCTATGGAAGATATTGTACCTATCTGGTTGTAGATATGTAAACCTGTATCTGTATTTTGACCTGTAAGTAAAGCTTGCTTAGGGATTACAGGGGGTTTGCTGCATTATTGTGGGTAACGTCCTGATCCACAATAGGGAGAATTCGATGCCACAAAGTGCATTCTGCATACTGATTGCCGAGTTTCAAGTTTCGGCAAGCCAAGATGTCCTTTCGTGGGTACTTGACATGCTTGGGTCATTATTTATGATTGCTGCAAGTTGGAGGCCCCGTCTCTGTCAAAGTGGGTGTGGGTGGTAATTGATATCTAGGTAGGTACTCCATACTGATATACCTACCCATTGGGTGCCTATATACTCGTACGTCGCTGTGTCAGATATGAGAACTTCTAGGATTCGAGTGTCTTCGTTCGGAGGAGAGGTTGGCGTGGTGTTTGTAGATCGCAGGACGCCACCAAGCCACATTATGGGCTAAGCTTTGCAGGTGGATCACACGGTCCCTGGGGAGCTCGATTGTTAGGCGTGTCCAGGCATGCGGCCCCCAATGAAGCCCCCTGTAGGACCAGCGTAGCAGCGTGGCCCGGGCGGTGGGCTGTGCACTTTGTCCACGTCTGCTGGGCACGGGCTGATTGTTGACATTTGCTTTGCTTTGCTCAGCGGCCCACACTGTCCTTATTTTCCGATTTCTCGATCATGTACCTACCGCCATACTCCGTGCTCGGTCCTATCCATGTACTGACGACTATTAACGCCTGAGAAGCCTGCCAGGACTACGAGTACTCGTAGACGATGAGAGACTCGCAATTCGTCATTCGCTCCACTCTGTTGAGTTGATCGGCTGTTTCATCCACAGTCATCAATCTTGCATAGGGGGATGGGCTCGAATGCTTGAATATCAATCGCCCTGGTCACTGTTCTTCGCACAACCATCATTCGAGTTTTTGGCTGCCTTCCCTTTCGAATTAAATGTGCTTATGCAGCTAGGCAGTTGATTGTTGATTGCAGAGTACTCTCACCGTCTGGCCTGATTACCTCTCCTTCATCACCATTACCAGCACCACACCTACATCCCTCACTTTGCTTTCTTGGGACGCACCTCGGTAATCTATTGTCCTGTCGGGGGCACGTCTAACCGTACAACTTACGGTTACATACTCCTGACCAGTTACTGTACTTCAAGCGACATTTGCATTCAGCTGACTGCAAGCCTTGATGAACTGAACTCCAGCAGCGATCGTCTGCTTTTGGACCTCTTCTCTCTCTCACACACAGACAAATCCAAATCTTTCCGACAAAGCCGTCGAATGAGTCCTCTACGTCGTCCACTTCCTTGTGTATATCTGCACCATGGTCCACGGGAAGCGCACTGTCGTTTTCCTGGCCCTCGCAGCACTTTTCAGCCTCCTATTCTACTTCAAATCAGCCACCACCTCCTTGACCGTTAGGTCATTACGTACCTCTGTACCACAGGTCGTCGGTCTGGGTGACTATTTCGACCATGAGCAACAGTATGGCCTTGACCAAGGTTCCATACACCAACCGCCTACTCAACCTATGTATCCCAATGCATCCCTGCCTAGCCCCAGCATCACGCCTGTCGGCAAACCTTCACGAGAATACACGCGCAATCTCATCATGGCACGGATGACGAAGGAAAACGTGTCGTGGATCGACGAGAATGACCTAGGCCCAGGACTCAGCAAGATCATCTACGTGGCTGACGACCCCAAGGCACCGCACCACCCGCCGCAAAACAAAGGCCACGAAGTCATGACCTACCTGACCTACATCCTGGAGTTCTACGAGAATCTCCCGGATGTCAGTATCTTCATGCACAGCCACCGCTACGCCTGGCACAACGACGACCTGCTGAACTTTGACGCCGCCGAGATGATCAAACGGCTCTCTTCGGAGCGCGTCCTCCGCAACGGCTACATGAACATGCGCTGCCACTGGATGCCGGGTTGTCCAGAATGGATCCACCCGGCGGAGGTCGAGCCGGACAAGGAGAAACTCGAGCAGTCCATGATCGCCGACGCCTGGGCCGAGCTGTTTCCGGGCAAGGAGATCCCTCGCGTGCTGGCGCAGCCGTGCTGCTCACAGTTCGCGCTCAGCCGCGACCGCATCCAGTCCATGCCAAAGGAGACGTACGAGCACTACCGTGCCTGGCTGCTGCGCTCGCCCATCCGCGACACCATGTCCGGCCGTATCTTCGAGTACATCTGGCAAGTGATCTTCGCCGACACGGCCATCTTCTGTCCCAACCAGCGCACCTGTTACTGCGACGGTTTCGGCGTGTGCTTTGAAGATGAAGCGTCTTTCGACAAGTGGTTCGAGCTACGCTATCACAAGCGCCAGGCCGAACATCAGCTCGCTGAGTGGGAAGACCAAGCCGCCAGGATCGAGGCTTATCGCGTTCATGCTGAGAATCCTGGTCTCGAGGACGACGCCGCTCATGACCACTGGAGCGAAGACTTCGAAGCTGCGACGGACATTGAGACGCCCGAACCTGGGAAGGACGAAGAGCTCCGCACCACCATCCGCGAACTAGATGCCGATCTCGAGTATCGCCGCCTCCTCGCCATCCAGCGCGGCACAGATCCTAGCATCAGAGCGGCCAGCGATGGTAGGGAGTGGAACGAGGGCGATGGGTTTTAAGAACAATGCCGGTGGGCTAGACCATGATTTGCTCTGAACTCCTAAACACGACCACGTGCTGAATCATTCAGGCTGTGTGGATATGCTTCATGGGGGGCAGGTTGGGGCTTGCGTGCTTGCTTCATCATGGCGGCGTGGCGAGCAGACTTGACCTTAAGTTGGTGAATATGTATACTCTAGTCAACTACGGATAACACGGACTAGTTCTGGACGAGTATGAATGGCCGCCACATATCATGTGATACGATGTGTACGTTCACGCACGCACGCATGCACGCGAAGGAAACATGTACGGCCTCCTCGTCATGTCGTGTACCACGTTATTGGACATATACAATCTCACACATATACAGCAAGTGGAACCACCCACGAGCCTGGAAGGTATGACCTAAGGGCCCAAGGCAAGGGAGCGGATCGCCTTAGTCTCGTTCCCTCTTTACGAATGTTGGGCATTTACTGGCGTTCGGCGGGAAACAGCACCCGCCCATCTCTCTGTTTTCCCACACTCTCACAGGAGGTGTGGATTCTGCATGCCACGCACACGCATACTCATACACGTACGCAAGCGTTTTGGATTGAGGAAAGGGACCGGCTGGGTTCCGTACCTGCAGGCTTCCTGTCCAGAGGGCAGGGCAGGGCAGGGCAGGACAAGGCAAGGCGATGGTTTGCCCCGGTTCCTGTGCACTACGGTTCGCGGCGCGGATTCCCGACGGACAAAACGGATGGTGGCTGGAATGGGACGGCGTAGCATAACGTGCATGCACGCATGCACGATATAGCACTGCACATAGCCATGCGGACATGGACATAGACTGACGAACCTGATAGACTGATATAGATATAATAGAATCAAACACACGATGCATAAAGTGCCAAAATGGCCCAAGGGTTTGATGCTCTGTCTGTTCTGCTTGCGTGCGGGTGCGCTCCCATGAATTCTGCCCAGTGGCTGTATCATTGCAGGATAGAATAGCGCAGGGAGGCGAAGAAGTCAGCATGATCACGAAGAGAGACTTTGTCCATACTTCAGGTCGTTGGAGAACCGTTCTAGTAAAATTTTTTGATAGAAAGCCTTTGGCGTACTTGAATGTCAAAGAAAGGGGACAGAGAATAAATGAGTAGTCGATCATCGCCATCAATCCGTGTCTTCACGCTATGAAATAGACACTCGACCGCCGCTTCCCAGCAAGTGTGAGAGTAACCGATAGCAGCTCGTAAGAGCTAACTATTGAACAGAGATCAGGATACCGTAATTCGAGGAAGAGTCTCGGGAGCTCCGTGTTCCTCATCCCCCCAGAAGATGGCAAAGCGCAAGCAGTCATGCCAATTTATGGCGGGCTCTCCGCACTTCCCTAAAAGCGCACCCACGAGCATTTCCCTGCATCGTTTGACTCCATATTCGGTCATATTAACACCATTCACCCTGAACACGGTACTATCGCCGCATACTTTTTGATCGTAGGCAATTCCAATGTATAGATGCTCTGGCCGATCCTTTTCTCTCTGAACATACTGCGCGCACTCGCCGGGCGTATGGACATAATCGTCCCCGAAATGAGGCTCCTTCCTATCGTTGAACTCGATGATGTGCTTATCGACAAGTCTCTTACAGAAATCTTCGTACACATCTATGGCCTCTTCCGATCGCCCCACCCTAGGAATACTTGTGACACATGGGGTCGGCCGTGGGTTCCACTGGGCGCAACGAGTGCGTAGCTCACTTAGAGGCGGTACTTCGGTTGTCACTGTCTGCAGCGAAGGAGTTGCTGTACAGCTAGATGAACCTCCTGGATTTCTCCACCCTCCACAAGTGAATACCGACACCTGGCTGAAGCTTCTGGCGGTGCTTGTAATAGTCACCGGCTCACCTAAGCGGGTCAAAGATAACCAGGAAGTTTTGCCCCCCGAAGTCCCAAGAATACCACTGAAGACATCGCCGTTCGCCGCGGTCGAGATAGTCATCATGGGCTTCTGGCTAATAGATGTTGGACCATGTGTCGGAGATTTGTCTGTGGCAGTCGACGATCTAGTAGTTGTGGGTTTACTAGGAGTGGATGATGAGCTGGTGCTTTGAGTGTGAGTGGGAGAGTTGTTGATGGTCGTGCTGGCGATGGAGAACTCGGACTGGGTTGTATTTGATACAATCTGAGAGACGCTGAATGGAGGGAATTGAGTTACCCAAGATGCAACTCGGGACGAAAGGCTGGCATTGTTCCACCACACAGTAGCTGAGCACGCTGGGGTGGTGGGATTTGGTGTGGTGGTTTCGTTTGCAGTAGTGATGTTTGAGTCCATCAGAGGGAATTGGGTAATCCAGGAGGCAATTTGAGTTGACAAATTTGCATTGTTCCACCAAGGGATCAGTGTGCAAGCTTCTGCAGTACTCGTTGTGTTCAAAGTTGTCGTTATGGTAGCAGCTCTTCCTGTGCACTGTGTGACAACCGAGCAAGATGTGGTACATGTTTGAGTAGTGGTGGTGCTAGACAACTGATTACACGCCACGAAACAAGTCGAATACGTCGAAGACGAACATGAGCTTGAAGAAGTCGATGAAGACCCTGAGGGTGATACCGTTGAGGAGTGTTCGGAGGTACCGCTGTCAGTACCCGTGATTGTCTTGGGTTGGGTCATCCAGGATAGACTGGGGGGAGGAAATGGAGTGATCACAGGCACTGGTGGCCACTCCCAGCCGCCGTTGTCTGGCTTGTGGCATGTGTGGGGGAGCAGACAGTTGATGAGATTGACTGCAAACTCGACAAGCCCTTTGAGGCCCACGGGTTTGCACAAAGGGCCTCTGCATATCCAAGTCCAGGAGGGAAATTCGATACGAATACCATTATCAAGAGATTTCGTGCTTGTTTTTAGTGTAGCTATCCATGTAATGTCGGTACTGCTTGAGGAACTGTCCGTTCTCGTGACCATCTCGTGTGTGCTGTTCCAGATGGTTGGTGTGCTGGTTGCGTATGTGAGCTCCTCTGGTAGGCTGTAAACCACACTTGTAGACGCTCCAGGAGGCATTGTCACAGAACACAACCATCCAGCGGGGCAATTCGAGCCGTCTGGTTTGGTCTCACTACAAATTTGAAGGCCATCGAAGCAAAACGGACACAAGCAATACTCTGTGCTTGCAGCCATAGTCGTAGGCATGGAGGCACACCATGGAATTAAGCCGAACAGGCACGACATCGACGAGCCGGTAAGCATTGGGGAAAGAGAGCTCGAAGTAGACAACGTTTGTACACTGCTCAGAGTGACGGAACCACCAGGTACTAGAGAAGATGATATCAATTGTGACGAGGCTGGCCACGAGGATAAGTGAACGATACTCGTCGTGATCGTGTTCACGAAAATCGTTACAAAGGTTGAGTCGCTCCGCGAAATGGTGCTCGTGCCCGAAGATGTTGATGTCACAACCGAAACTTGAGTGGCAGATGATGATGGCGACGACGGTTGCGTCGCTTCATTGCTTTCACTGCTCCTGGAACTTACAGTCGCAAACTCTGAAGAAGCAATGGACTGAGTCTGCGAGGTTGCAAGTCCTGGGAGAGTTGTGGTATCGCCGCTAGTAGACCCATTCCGGGATGCTGAAGTTGATAAAGTATCAATGCTCCCCCTTGAAGAAGAAGTCTTCTCGGTAGCCGTTGTCTCGGAAGATGCCCCCGAGACGGTTGAGGAGCTATTCCCACTGCTGGCGTGAGTCTGCGAGGTTAAAGAGGAGGGTGTTGAGAGAGCACTACTATCTCCTGTAGCACCAACACTAGAGCTCTCAGTCGAGGTTGTTGAGAAGGTATCAATAGCTGCTGTAGTGCTGTTCACCGAACTTGTGGTAGAGCTTGTATTGACCATAGTAGCACTGCCGCTCTCAGTAGGAGCGCCTGTTGAGGCATTGGTGTCGGACGCGGTCGTAGTGGAACCTACAGTCGAAATGTCGGAATCCGAAGAGCTGATCGTAATGATGCTGCTGTTTTGTGCACTAGGCACCGTGACGGAAGCAGTAGATGCGGTAACGGAAGTCGAAGTCTCAGAGGATGAGCTAGCCTGAGTCTCACTTGACGATATCGCACCAGAAGATGTGGTAGAAACCTTCCCATCTGAGGCTAATGAGGTATTGGTGGGCATTAGGGAGTCATTCCTCGTGCTACTTGATGACGGGACTGCGTCATTGCTAGAGGAATTTATTCCTTCAGAGGCAGAACTCTCGGCGGAGGAAGAGGTGGACGACAAGGCAGAGGAAATTGGGTCTGTCATAGTGGTAATAACTGTAGCGACTGAAGCCTCAGTGGTAGGAAAAGTGGCCACGACCGTAGGGTCGGAATTAGATGAGGCTGTGGTGCTAGTGTCTGCGCTGGCACTTGATGAAGATGTCAAGTCCGGGCTTGAGGTACTTGTGGTCGTATCATCACTTGAAGAGACGCTAGAATTCCAGTCGCTCCATTGGGTAGCTGAGAGCACCGTTAGTATTCTACTTGTCTTAACGTTCGGGGACCTACGCCTTCCTGTACCCAAGGGGTGGCAGGTTGGGCAATTGTCAACATCACGTAGATTGAAGGGATATCTGAACCATGATGCTTGAGAAGGTCCGGTCAGATGGGTGATCGACAGGAGAATGAAAAGCGTCGTTCTGATGGATAAGAAAAACATGGTGAGTCTATGGTTCGCAAAGTCTTTGGCCGATGACTGAAGAAGATGGTTGTATGGGTGAGATGAGAAATCTCATTTATACATGGAGCTGTGGATGGAAAAAAAGAGTGGCTGTTTGGAATGGATAATTGGTGATGAAGAATAAGAAGAAGAAGGGGAAGGAAGACGTTGTCGAAGGAAGAGGAGGAGATGACGTGTGATATACTCTCCCTTACGAGGCAGTGACGATAGAAACATGCCCTGAATGGCACCTTCTAGGCAAGTAGGCAGTGCCAGTGGTGATGCATTCCGTGGGTGTCCCCGTCCCTGTTTCCCTATTCCCCTGGCGCTCAGGCATGTTCTTGTTCTTGTTGGCTGGTGAGTTTCCCTTCATCTCAAATGTACTGTTGTTGCTCATTCTGCATCAGGGAAAAAATCTTCCAATTTGACCAGCAAGTCCGTTGAGATCGAAAGAAAGAAGCCCCGTTCAAGACTCGCCAGCAAACACCATGCCAAGCTTTCATCTGCTCTTGACATGGCTCTGCCTCATGCTCATGATCCTCGTACCCTGTCTGCTTCACCCAACGCGACCCAACACATCGAGCGTCGTCAGTGTGAACACACAAACGATTCCAATTTGCAGGATTCCGATGTGACAAGCTATATCCAACCCTGAACCAAATCATTGCCAGATACAGATATGTGGGTCGAAAAGGGAAAGCCACTGCAGCCAACAGCGCCTGGTTTTATAATAATGTTGCCAAGTACACTGCACCCAACGACCTGCAGGACCTGGGCAGGACCATCATGGCGTGGTTCTTCAGTCGAGGAATCGGGTCTTATAGCATCTTCAACGGCGTGGACATGGATTGGCACAAGCAACAAGGCAGATATATCAGAGACAACTCCTAAGATTTCAAGGCCAACTATGATCGAGTGGTTGCTCACTCAACTGCGGAGCCATTCAATCTGTACCTTTATTGTTACTGCCAGGGTTTAGCAGCAGCAGCGTTGAATCCAGGTAAGCAGCTGATTCCTCACTCAAACAAGGGCGGATCTCAATCGCTACATTAGATGCCTGCCTCTTCATCCGAACTGGCGCCGGTTGGAACACGTACGGCGTATGGGCAAAATGGGAGCTCCCAGCTTTGACTACCAACCCAAAAATTGTGAACATCTGGCGAGTTGATCCGTTTGATTGCAATCAAGAGAGGCAGCTGCTTTGGAGCAGGGCTCGAGGTGATCCAGTAGTTCAAGGATTCAACTGCCTTGTCAGCTAGGGATTGAACAATGCAGTTAGAAATGCACTGCCACCTCCGCCGAACCTGCTTTAAGATTGGTCTTGAAAGCAGGTACACCTATCGGCGAGAGTGGGGAGAAGACATGAAAGGGAGGACGTCCAGATGGGAGTGATGGGAAAGGGTAGTTAGTGTTGACTCTTGACTGTTGGGTGCTTAAGTGCGCCTTAAGTTAAGACGAGCTCGCTAGCACGACTAGTTAGCCGGTTAGCGAGATGGATGTCAGGCGATTAACAGACTAGTATCAGACTAGCCAGCTAGCAAGTTTCTAAGAAGTGGACAGGTGTCGCAATGACGCCACTCCACTTTTAGGAATCGCGTTCGGCACGGGGTGATCTCAGTCCACCAGTCGCAGGCTTCTCGTCAGCTTGGGACTTTAAGGATCATGCAGCATGCTTGGAATACTTGTTGCCTGTAATCCGTCCCTGTACTTGGATCATTCGCAACACTTACCAAGTGGCACCCTACAACTTGAACATTCACACTAAATACCTTTCAACAATAATCACTTCGTACGCCCACATCCTACATATCACCACATCGTCGCAGCAATCCCTCTTCATGTCCATTCACCTGTAGCTGCCTCTAGTGACCAGTACTCTGTGCCACCCTGCATCAATCCATTGTCAGAAACCGCCCGTCACGTCGGTACTTGATCATGGCATCCACCACCCCCGAATAATTTCCCATTCGAACAACTTCTGCTCTCTTTAGCCATCAGCATCTCCAAAATGCCTGTCAGGATGAGGATGAGATGGACCGTCTACGCCGGGGTAGGTTCCCTTCCTGCAGACCCCCGAGGTTATCTTCGGCTGCGTCTGCCTCTGCTGCGCAAGATACAACTCCCACACGTGTCCATCTACTAACACTGTATCTCTAGGTCTCTTCGGCCCTGGCTGCCGGTGTCATACTCAAAGCCCTTGCGCAGCGGCCTAATTTCTATTCTGCCGCGGTCTACCTCTCACAATCCTCCGCGAACCTCATGATTCTGACCAACCTTTTATTTGTGATTGCCTGCAGCTTTCTTCTTGGCCTCCAGAAACTCCTTTACGGAAACCTGCGGCCCATCGAGGTGGAGCAACTCTATGAGAAGGCGTGGTTTGCAGTCACAGAAACATGCTTGGCCATGACTGTCTTCAGAGGAGAGATTGGTCTTACCTTCCTTGCCATGTTCTTTGCTCTGCTTACCGGCAAGGTCTGGGGGTGGATAGGAGAAGGCCGGGTTGAGGTCCTAGAACAACAGCCTCCGCAGAACCCGAGACTATTTCATACCCGTTTGGCTTTGAGCTTGGGTCTGAGTGTCGCGTTTGATCTGACCATGCTTGAACATGTTGTCAAGCAAGTTTTGCGCATGGCCAGGCCTGATATGATGGTTATGTTTGGTTTTGAGTTCGCCGTTCTGTCGATCACGAGCATCAGTACTGCCATGAGATACGCAATCAACCTGGTTGAAATTGGCATTGTTCGAGAACAGAAGAAACAGCGGATTGATGAGATCAAAAAGGAGAGAATGCAAACAGCTGTCACCCAATATCAGGAAGCTCTTGCGCGGGGGACTAATGCCGACAATCCATCTGGCGCGCTGAACGAATCACCGGCGCCAGCACCAACTCCCACTGCCACCCAGCGGACTCTGGAGCAGACCATCCAAGATGCCTTGAACGAAGGAGTGGATGAGAATGAGATTGAGGTGGAAGGATGGGAGGACAAAGGCCGCTACATCTTTTACCTGGACCTTGCCACGGACTTTTTCAAACTTGTGATTTATCTTGCCTTTTTCTTTATCCTGCTCATTTTCTATGGACTGCCGATACATATCCTGCGAGATGTGTTCCTCACCATGCGGTCATTCTTGAAACGAATTTCGGATTTTATGAAGTATCGGACAGCAACCAGAGACATGAACGAAAGATACCCCGATGCGACGGCAGATGATATTGGTCGAGAGGATGTCTGCATAATATGCAGAGAAGAAATGCGACCCTATCAACCGCCAGTAGTCGAGGAGGGCCAGCAACCACCTCGTCCAAATCCTGTGGCGGAGAGAATGCGACCCAAAAAGCTTCCATGCGGACATGTATTGCACTTTTCTTGCTTGCGGAGTTGGCTGGAAAGACAGCAAATCTGCCCCACTTGTCGAGCTAACGTAGTGCAGACTGGGAGAAATCCGACTACAAACACAGGAGCTGATGCAGAGGGAGTTCAGCCACCAGGGCGTCAAGCAGAGGCAGGGCAGCATCAACATGGCGCAAGACCAGGACCTCGGGTCTACCAATTTGGCCCGTTGCGGATTGGGGTCGGTGCCGTTAGAGGCGGTAATATGTTTGAGGAGTTGCAACAACAGTTGGCAGCCGACGGCAGGGCAGGTGATCTGCCTCCGGCTAATGGAGATGCAAATGGCCCTCGTCAATTTGGCGTGGGTGTTCGATGGGCAGGCTTGCGAGGACGAGGGACGAGAATTCGATCGCCGACCACGCGGGAAGGGCTGGATTACGTTGAATCCCAAATTCGTCGGGAAATCGATGAGTTGGGTCGAGACACCAACGAGCTTGGTGTTCTTCGATCTATGCAGGCCGAGTTGGAAAGACTGAGAGCTTTACGATCAGGGACCGCACCGGAACAGGCGACTACGACTAGAGTGACTCCAGCGCCTTTACAAAACGGCGGTTCTCCTTCTACTCAAGGCCCATCCACGACAGCTCTCACTTCGGACGGACAGCAAAGCGTGATTGAAGCAGGAAGCGACAGACTACCTCCTGGACTCATACTACCTGAAGGATGGACAATGATGCCGCTGCATGCCGTTCCTCCAAATCAACCCTTTCCGGCACCTATTTTTAACGGCCAACCAATGCCCAATCAATATATGCAAGTCTTGGGATATGGTCCATTCAATTTCACTCCGCCTGGGGTCAACAACCTGATGCAGATGCCGACCAATCGGCCAGGGCTTAACATGAACGCCCATGAACCACCAGCCGCAAATCAGACAAATGGGATAACCACAACCACGACGACCCAGGCAGAAGAGAATAGAAACGATGTTGATCTCCAGGATCCCATTTCGAGATTGGTCAACGCTTCGCTCCAACAAGAGCAACATGAGCAGTGGTTAGCTTCCCTAAGGAATGGCAGTGACCAGAATGGTGCACCAGCTCAACCCACCGCGGTCAACACCAACGATTCGGATAGCACAAGAAATGGAAATGCAGGAGACAATGGGCGACAGGATGAATCCACGTCTCGTGACCACTATGAGTCGTCCAGCAGACACCTACCTCTACCGACGTGGGGTTCGTCTGTTCCCGATGATGCAGCTCAACCCAGCATGGGCAGCAGCACTTCTTTGACAAATGGAAACCACGAGGGTGGTGAGGATAGCGGTGCATCGCCGTCCAACCATAAGAAAAAACATGCTACTGTGGAAGATCTAGTTGAGGATCCCGACTGAGGTGGGAAGAGAGGACATGTATTGAATAGCATCTCTAAGCATAGCGAGAGGAGCCTGGGCCAAACTTCGATTCTTTGTTCACCTATCGAGCGAGTACTCAGTACGGAGTCCTCCGTACATAACACATAACACGTGCTTGAAAACCAAAACCAAATAGTGGAGCCCATACATGGAGTACGCACTTACTGTACGAGTACTCGTAGAAAGGAAGAGGGATCACGTACGAAGCACTCGTAGAGTGGCAAAAGGGGAGACGAATGTTCCAGCATCCGTGGGCTGCATCTGTAACAGAATGCCTCCTGGTATCAGGAGCGTCGGAAGCCCCTGCGTCAAGTTGCTGCTTGCTGGACGAATGAAGCGGAGCTGCCCATCGCCTGAAACAGACGCATATTGGATCACAGGCCACAGCAGACACACAAGCCTCGACCCGCAAGACCCATTTAATAGCAGGCTCCTAGTCAGTAGCCACTGGCTTAGCATCCGCCAGTTGACGACATCATTGCTGCTGCGCCTACCATGGAACTTCGCAGGCTGGATTTACAGACATGGAAGCTGACTCCGGGTCCGCCTTTGACTGCTTGCGTTGCATTTGGTTTGCAGCTTCCCACTCCCTGCCTCTGAGTAGGAGGAACAGTTACATAATTATAGGGCTCCGTAGATAGCCTGGCTCAGTTACTGTCCTGCGTACAGTACGGAGTACCTCGTCCCTCATCCCTCATAGTGCCTCCTCAATCCCAACTCCCCACAGGCGACAGGTTCAACCCGCTGCCGGTCCATCTTGCGTGGTCTCTACTCGTACTCTTTCCTGCTCCTTCTAATTCTTATTTCACCAAAGACACCCTGCTTCTCTCTTTTTTCGTCATTGTATTCCATCTCAACTATCGTTGAGCATCGTAACTCTGTTGAAGCCCACACCTGTCCTGCAGCCTGTCCACTTCAGTTATCTGTCGTGCAAGCTGTCACTCACCCTGAATCTGGTCCCTGCACCCAGGCCAACTTCACTACTCGTACGGAGGGAGCACTTTGGCCGCACTACCTCTCCCTCCCACTTC
Organism: Exophiala aquamarina CBS 119918; assembly: GCF_000709125.1. NCBI lineage: Eukaryota > Fungi > Ascomycota > Eurotiomycetes > Chaetothyriales > Herpotrichiellaceae > Exophiala > Exophiala aquamarina. The sequence continues at coordinate 2,158,199 of NW_013550585.1, forward strand.
TTCTTCGATTCGGGTCCTCCAAGTCTCATTGCTTTGTCGGTTCCTCTCTCTGAGCATCTTCTGCCACCCTTCTGCGGAGAACATCCCATATATCCCATCAGATCGCCGGCATGGAGACCCCACGACTATCCCGAAGACAGGCCTACGATGATGGGTACTGGTGGTACTCTTCGGTGAGTCCATGCTTCTTGAACTGCGCTCTTGACCCTGAGACTGACTTTTCATTTTTCCTCCAGACTGCATACGCCATAAAATGGGCTGTTCTTGCAGCCATTCTGGTCGCTTTTCTCCTCTACTTCGTTGGAGGCTACCTTCATGCCAGGCAGAGGATGAAGAAGGGTCTTCCGCCTCTAACATATCATAGAGTACGTCTTGCCCTACCAGAGAAGCACTCCAAGAGAAGGGACAAATATCTAATCTCTGTGGTACCAACAGTGGCTTGTTCCCCGTCGTACACGCATCGCCTTCGCCCAAGCGCACCCTGAGCATGCCCACCATTTCTCCTTCTATCGAACACAACCTGCCCCGTACGGCTATCAAATGCCCACTTACGGTCCACCTCCGCCTGGTAAGATACTACCGTCGTTGTAAGAGTTAGCTGAAAATGGATCTGACTAACGACCTGTCTCTAGCGTATCACGAGCCGGAGTATGTACCTGCCTACACTGCTCAAGGTCCGAACAAGACGAACCCAGATCAAAGCTACGCTCCCCCTACCGGTCCACCGCCGCCCAATGCCTTCCCCCCGCCCGCTGGCCCTAGTGTGCCTGAACCAGCTGCAGGCTCATGGAGATGATCATTGCGGAGAGACTTCTGGTGGACGTATTAAAATTTATTGGTGTGAGCGGGGATGAGCTGAAGGCATTGTTGGTCGTCTTTGAGGAACTTGTAACGACAATTCCGGCGTTGTGGTGGAAACTTCCAGGATCAAGGTGACCGCATTTGCAATGTAACATGAAATGCACAATCACAACGATAACATTACATACGGGTATCTATTGTGGTGCGGCGTGGGAATGCGCAAAGTGAGAGCATATCCACAGACACCCCAATGTGTAGTTGAAGTATGAGCAACAAAAGTACATCAAGACATAGATAACAATAAGAAGCAAAACCACCGCTCCAAGTACAGGACAGAAGTCGAGAAGTAAGAACAGAAAGGACTTTTCCCAAATAGTTTCCTGGTATATCTTGTAATTCTACCCCCGCTCTACTATAGGCCGGTAATTACCACGACACCTATTCGATATCCATGGCATCGGGATCGTCGCCGTCGTCGTCTTCGAAATCCCCGCCGAGGGACGAATGATCCGTCATAGCATCATCGAAGAAATCGTGATCAGCACCGCCATCCAAGCCCCCGTATCGGCCCCTCCCAGCGGATCGGTATTCGCTGAGAAACCGCTGGCGCTCGCGGTCGCGGTCTCGCTGGTCCTCGACCGCCTTCTCGCGCGCTCGCTGCCGCGCCGCGATGATCGTCTTGCGCACCACGTCCTCCGATTCAGGCACGCTGATGCTCGTCGGGTCTTTGTACAGCACGAGGGCGGTCGCTACCGGCGGGTGGGCTGTGTCGGTGAACACTCCTGGACCGGCCGTCGGAGTGGACGATGGGTTCTGGAGCAGGCGCTGAGGAATCGCCGAGACCTTCTTGTCTATGTCCGAGATGAAGACGCTCGTCGCGCGGTCGGCTTCGTCGGCTTCAATGGCGGCGATCTCGGCTTCGAGGTCATTGATGATGATCCGGTGCGGGGTTTCGTCGATAGCCATGATGCTGGAGGTGGAGGCGTTGGAGGAGTTGCGAGTGTGCTGACCTCCTCGAGAAGAGGGTTGTGGTGGTGACAGGGGCAGTGGTCTTGCTGCAGGTGGGTCATGCAGGCGCCGGTATGAGGTTGCTAACGCGGTTGGGCCTGGGCTGCGTGCTTTGGGTGTCGGTGTGCGCGGTTGTTGTAAATCTGGTGATATTAATGGCGAAGCGGCGGTAGTGTGTCTTGTTGGTAGGGTTGGTGCGGGTAGAAATGGTGGCAGAGCAGGCCGGACGTCTGTGTTCGCGATGTGTGGTCTGTATCGCGAGCTGGGACTGGTGGGTATGAGGATGTGAGGATGGTGTTGGTTTTCGTGCTGCTGATGCTGTTGCAGGGGCTGAAGCGGTTGCTGATTGTTGTGGTGGAATGTAATGGGATTGACATTACTGGTACCAGTATTGGGGTTGACGAGTCCATTCCGCTGCTGTTGATTCAAGCGAAGTTTCTTGAATTGCGAGGATATACTACTGTGGGCGGTGGAGTCGATGTCATTGTTGTCTACAATGGCGTCGACTTTCCGCTTGTTGCTCAGGTTGCTCCGGTGTTGATTGACGGAGGATGGTGAAGGCCATGGTGGAGTTGGGGTTGTAGGAGAATAAGGCGTTGCCATTGAAGGCCGTCTATAGTATGGTATATTACGTGGAGGACTCACCGTTGGAAGGCAGAGGGATAGAAGGTTTATAGAAGCGAAGGAGTAGAGGGCGGAGAGAGGAAGCTATTGAGTGGGAGTGTCAGAGTGAGAAGAGAGTAATTAGTCGCAGTCGTAGAGCAGATCTGGGGAAGGCTCGAGAAGGTGCGGAATTGGAGAAGCAGCCGGAGTCGAACATTACAGTAGTAGGCACCAATGACTTTAATCGGACTAGAGCATGTTTTAGCTCGCTCTAGCGACAACTTCCTGCCCAGAGAGAACTGCTGCTGGTGGTGCTCATTGGTAGTAGCTTCGCCCTACCGATGCCCTGAGTTAGTTGAATTATCTCCGCGAGCCTGAGGGCACGAGCAGTTGTCTTGATAGATGATTATCTGGTCTGCCAGGACTTAGCGCTTTATCTTTGCTACGAGGGTTGAACCAAACGGAGCGAGTCAGCTAGACCCAAGAAGGGCATCACTTGAATGCCAATCAGCGCAAGACCAGCAGCAACTACTGCTCTCGCTCCCGTGCAGATTTGGAGAGGTCCGGCTTCCTGCTTCAGAGTCCATCCCAGAAGCCCCAGGGCCCCTCGTACTATCAGAATTTCGAGATTGACTCACACTCTTTCCCACCAACCACCCTTTCTACAAATACAGTGCACCAGACACTCTCTTACCCAATCACTTCCCTCTCTCTCTTTGTCCTCTCCTCTTGCTCAACATCTCATCCAATTTCCGCCTACAACAGCGCCCGCAGTACGCAGACCGCACACGACCACCTCCCCCGCCACCGACATGCCTCCTACTCGTGAATGGACTGCCCAAGAGGTGCGGGATACCTTTCTCAAATTCTTCGAGGAGAGAGGCCATACTTTTGGTGAGTCTGATGCCCTCCAACGTTCGCTGCCGCCCAACCCAGCGCCCACCAGTGGCTCAATTTTCGGTGTTCTGTTAATTAACGCTGTTGCGATTCTAGTCAAGTCGTCTCCCGTCGTCCCTCTGTCAGATCCCACCCTACTCTTCACAAATGCCGGAATGAATCAGTTCAAGCCAATCTTCCTGGGAACAGTCGACCCTACGAGTAAAGAGGGTCAGTACAAGCGTGCGGTCAACTCGCAGAAATGTATTCGTGCGGGCGGTAAACATAATGATCTTGATGACGTTGGAAAGGACAGCTACCACCACACCTTCTTCGAAATGATGGGCAATTGGTCATTCGGTGACTACTTCAAGAAAGAGGCCATCGCCTGGTCTTGGGAACTGTTGACCAAAGTCTACGGCCTCGAGCCTGATAGGTTGTACGTCACCTATTTCGAGGGCAGCGAGGCCGGTGGCTTAGAGCCTGATCTAGAAGCCAAAGAGTTGTGGAAGAGTGTCGGTGTCCAAGAAGATCATATTCTGCCTGGAAATATGAAGGACAATTTTTGGGAGATGGGTGACCAGGGCCCTTGTGGTCCCTGCTCAGAGGTCCACTATGATCGTCTTGGAGGGCGAAGTGCTGCTCACCTCGTCAACCAGGACGACCCTAACGTCCTTGAGATCTGGAACAATGTCTTCATTCAGTATAACCGAGAGCCAGACAAGAGTCTACGACCACTACCGAACAAGCATGTCGACACTGGTCTTGGCTTCGAACGACTTGTCAGTGTCCTACAGGACAAACTCTCCAATTATGACACTGATGTCTTCACCCCCTTGTTTGACCGAATTCGGGAGGTCACTGGAGCGAGACCTTATTCCGGAAATTTCGGAGAAGATGACAAGGATGGTATCGACACGGCCTATAGAGTTGTCGCCGATCACGTCAGATTACTCACTTTTGCCATTAGCGATGGAGGCATCCCAAATAATGAAGGAAGAGGCTACGTCGTGCGAAGAGTCTTGAGACGTGGTGCTCGGTATGCCAGAAAGTACTTCAATGTCGAAATTGGAGACTTCTTCGCCAAACTAGTCCCTACTCTTGTCCAACAAATGGGTGGTATGTTTAAAGAGATTGTCTCAAAAGAGGACGAAGTCAAAGAAACTTTGAGTGAGGAAGAGCTATCCTTTGCGAAAACGCTCGATCGTGGTGAGAAGCAATTCGAGGTTTATGCCCAAAAGAGTCAGGTACAAGGAGTGAAAAGTCTACATGGTGCCGATGTCTGGCGGTTATACGACACATTTGGCTTTCCGGTTGATCTGACCAGACTGATGGCTGAGGAAAGAGGTCTTTCAATCGATGATAATGAATTCGAGGCGGCAAGACTACAGGCCAAAGAAGCTAGCAAGGGTGAGAAGAAAGCTGCCAGTGGCCTCCTGAAATTCGATGTTCATGACTTGAGTGAACTGGAGAAGATGCCAGGTGTCAGCAAGACCAATGACTGTTTCAAGTATGGTCGAGAGAACATCACCGCTAAAATCCAGGCTATTTATCATGCGAAGAAGTTTCATCCGGATACTAAAAACATTCCCCAAGGGGATCAGATTGGTCTACTTCTGGATCGAACATGCTTTTATGCAGAACAGGGTGGTCAAGAAAACGATACAGGTCGGATAGTCATAGACGGACAAGCGGAACTCGACGTTGAGAATGTCCAACTTTATGCTGGTTACGTTCTACATACCGGTTATCTGAAGTACGGACAATTCTCAGTTTCGGACAATGTCATAACTGAATACGATGAACTGAGAAGGTGGCCTATTCGAAACAACCATACCGGGACACATATTTTAAACTTTGCCCTTAGGGAAGTTTTAGGTGACGGCATAGACCAGAAGGGATCGTTAGTAGCCCAGGAAAAGTTGAGATTTGACTTCAGCCACAAGTCCGGCGTTTCAGATGCAGATCTGCAAAAGATAGAGGATATTTCAACCGAGTATATTCGTCAAAATTGTGCTGTCTATGCGAAGGACGTACCTCTGTCAACTGCACTTGAGATAGCCGGAGTGAGAGCTGTCTTTGGTGAGACATATCCCGATCCAGTCCGAGTTGTTTCAGTTGGCGTTGAAGTCGATGACATCTTGAAAAATGTCAAGGATGAAAGCTGGAACAAAGTCAGTATCGAATTTTGTGGTGGTACACATGTCAAAAGCACGGGTGACATCAAGGATCTCATTATCCTCGAAGAAAATGGGATTGCCAAGGGCATTCGACGAATCCTTGCCGTAACTGGAGAAGATGCTCATGAGGCCCAGCGAGCTGCTGAGGTATTCTCTGAAAGGCTCGATAAATTGGAGAAAATGCCATTCGGATCGCCCAAGGAACAGGAATCTAAGTCCGCTCAATTTGATCTGAACAATCTTTCAATATCTGCGGTGAAGAAGAGCCAATTCCGAGAGCGTTGTGCGAAGATTGGTAAAGAGTTGCTCGAGCAGCAAAAGAAATTACAAAAGGAAGAGCTGAAGAAGGCTGTTGATTCTGTCACGCAGTATTTCGAGAAGAACCCTGATGCAAAGGCTGCTGTTCTCAGACTACCAAGCGAAGGTAGCACGAAGCTCATTCCTGATGTCACAAAGCATGTACAAACCAAACTGAAAGACAAGAGTGTTTACGTGCTTGTGGCAGACGAAAAGGAGTCCGAGGGCAAGGTCTATCATGGGTGCGTTGTGAGTCAAGTGAGTCAACTATCGTCTCCCTTTTTGTGGGCACAAGCTAACTCCTGTCAACAGGACGCTACGAAAATGGGTGTTTCTCCTTCCGATTGGTCGTCTGCGGTGTCGAAATTAGTAGGTGGTAAGGCCGGTGGTAAAGCTCCCGTTGCGATCGGGATTGGTACAGATCCATCAAAAGTCGATGATGCGCTCAAAGCTGCGACAGAGTACTTGGAGAAATTCAAGCTATGATGGGCGTCGTGCTGAATGGAACAACATTGAAAACCCTTCTCTGGGGAAGTCGGCATGCCCTTCAAAGAGGTGAAGAAGCAGATAACCACATTCTCATCTAGCAAGGTATGAAGAGATGAAGAAGATGAGAATATGTCAAGATCAGTGCTATTGCGTGTGTATATTAGAGTTAGAGGGCGTTGAGCTTCTAAGGACGTTTGCCTAGTTAATCGCGAACTGAATCCTTGCCTACCTAGCATTACCTGTTCTTCTCAGAAACCACGAGCCCACGACTCCTTACATACGGAGCACCTACCTGGTAGTATAACAGTTCAGCACTCCGTAGCATTCAGTGGCGACCAGCAACCGGCCTTACCCCATCCTCGGCGCGTATTTAGGATAACCTCCTTGGCAATTTAGTCAGCAGTCCGGAAGTAACTGGTAGCGGAATAACCCTTCGCTGCTTCTTGTTCGTCTGAGGCAAACCCATCTCAACTATCGCTTTTCCATCGTTCTAAAACTAGGCTCAAGATGGGAAATATCTGAGCTATGAGAGATAGTAATGTCACTATTTGAGATGAATTTTCCGACGACGAGAGCCACCATCACTCAGAGGAGGCCTATGGTGCGTACAGTAGTTCCAACTTCCGGTGGCTCCTCAACAAGCTCATGACCCATGATTCTCAAGCTTCATGGACCTTTCTGGGACTCACGGTAGGTCCTTTAGGAACGCTGAGCTGATGAATGTTCTCTTGTGATTATAGTCATGCAGCTGACAGCAATGGGCAAGACTACTACTACTACGATGAGCCCTTAGGCAACCAGTATCAAAAAGATAGATAAAGTCAACGCTATTTCAGCGTGCAAGTATGATATGATCTCTGCTTCTAATCATGGTGCGATCTGTTCTCCGACTCGAAGCTTGATAAGAGGCAGGTGATATGCACATACAGAGAGATTGAACACCATTTGATCTCCGCTTGATTGCCATGACTTCTGGACTCGTGTCTTCATCACTAGGCCTGGTTTTGCTGGTCCGTTCCTCCTGAGGGCGTTTCCCCGAGATGGGCAATTCGTATGCCGAAAAACTGATCTGGTGGCCCATTGTCAATTGTATCTACAATGTCTATTTCCACCCACTGTCAGAATACCCAGGGCCTGTACTTTGGCGTCCCACAAGACTGGTGTCAATGTGCTCTGCTTGGGATGGCCGATTTCTATATATCGTACAAGATCTCCACAGAAAATTTGGAGAAGTGGTGCGCATAGCACCCAACTAACTCTCGTTTGCAACATTGGCGGAATGGGAAGACATCTGCTCGAACCGAGACAGCAGCGCTGGCTTTCCGCAAGGGCGAGGTCTGGCGCGACCCTATCCCCGGTTTCCCAGCTTCAATTCTTTCGCAGATCGACCGCAGAGAATGCTCACAAGTGCGTCGAGCTATGGAGCCGCGCTTCACTGAACGAGCGGTTGTGGAGCAGGACTTCATTGGTCAGCACTAGGCCGATCTCTTCGTTCAGAGGCATCGCGAACGCACCTGCGCCACTCCCGACAAAGTTACAACCGTCAACATCGTCGGATGGTTCAATTTTTTGTCTGCTTTGACATCACCGGCGACATCGGCTTCGGGAAGTCCTTCCATTGTCTCGACGATGTCCAATATTATGAATGGATGAGCTTCATGCTCGACACCATCAAAGCCAACTATCTGTGTATAAGCCTTCGGCATTATCTGCTACTTTTCAGGTATCTCATGTGGCTGATTCCTGAAAGCGTGAAGCAGCAGCAGCAGCAGCAGAATCACTACCGTAATGCGGTAGATGAAGCTAACAGGTGCCTTGAGCTCAAGGTTAAGAGACCCGACTTCATCTCGTCGATGGGGAGGTAGGTTAGCAGTGGCAAAGGCGGTCTGTTATTGGATGAGATCCATGCTAACATCAGCCTTCTGATTATTGTGGACAGTGAGACAACTGGCACTGTCTTTGCTGGAATCACGAACCATCTTCTGCAGGCCCCTACCTCGCTGCGAAGACTTTCGGACGAGCTACGTTCCTGCTTCAATGAAGAGAAGGACCTGTCGTTCACAGCCCTCAAAAGACATCAGTACCTCAACGCCGTAATCAACGAAGGTCTGCGCATGTGCAATCCGAAGTTAGACGCCCGGAGAACACCCTAGAGACCACTTGTCGATGTGCTAATAGGAATGCAGCCCGATCGGCCACATTGTCCCAGGCAGCATACATTTGCATCGTCTCCTCTCGCAAGACAGAATATAAAATCTCTGCTTACATCTTCCATAGACAATCGTGACCATCCACCTGCTCACTCTCTCATTCTCCCCGCAACATCTCCACGAGCCCCATGTCTAGCGACCGGAACATTGGCTTGACGAAACCATCGCTGACCCCCACTCCCCATATCGCGACGACGACCGAAGGTGCGTCCGCACATTCGCCGCCGGTCCGCAGGTCTGCATCGCCGTCCTGCTTGCTATGGCCGAGCTGTGATTCATTCTAGCACGCTTACTGTGGAATTTCGATTTGGACAAGGTCGATACCCTGGTTGGGGAAGTCGTTTGGGAAGAGCACAAAGTCTTCGGGGGTGGTGGAGAAGAATCCATTTTGATGTGAGGTTGCTTGCACGGTCGTACTTAGTAGCGGGGATCTACGAGAAGTCAGAGAATGGGAAGAACGATTGATGAAGGAAGGACCTCGACGAGCAGCCGAAACTGGATGACGGATTTCTCTACTACCATCGGAAGTCTTACTCAGTATAGTAGTCAAGGTTGATGAATATCTACCTATGGAGTACCACGTGATTCTCAAGATCGTGAAAAGAGCTAGTTAGCAAGGCCCTCGAGCACCATGTCACGGACCAGCTCAGCCTTTTAGAGGCATGTTACCTATTCAGGTTTATGCAGACGCAGGAAAAGGATCTCCACAACTGCGAGGAGTGAGTTGTGGGGAGTCCTTTCTGACCTGCGTCGGCTCAACAAGATTCCAGGATTTTCCTAAACGGCGCGCCAAATATCCTTCATTGGGATAAAGGATGCCATGCACATCACAAACAATGGACAGCCGGGGCACTGAGATCCCCTTGGCGTATTCACGAGAGGCCAACCCCTCTCAGACTACTGTTAGACCGGGACAGCCGGCATGGTCGTTCACCATTTCTTACAAATCCTCAGAATAAATATATGCCAGAGGCGGATCAAAGCAGACGCCATGACACGACGTGGTCATCATAGCCAACGTGTTTGCGCCGGAAGGGCAGACTGCTATATTTATGCACCCGTCTGTCTAACCTTGGACCGAAGAGGCGGAATCTACGTCACTCTCCAGATGAAGACCTTCTTGTCGAATCCTCCACTGATGAGGATCTCACTCTTTCCGTTCCCGTTCCTTTCATACCCTGCATAGAGCGTTCGAACCTTGCTTCCAACCTCGTGTGCTCGCAAAAGGCTCACCACCTTGCCATTGTCGGTATCGACGCCTCTGACAACCCCGTCGTCGGCATTGACAAAGACACCACTTCCACCAGGTCGCCAGACCACCTGTGGTGTAGAATATGGTGTCTGCGGAGACATCGTCGAGACATGGAGCTTGATGGCATTGTCTTCGCGGTCCTGCACGGCCAGAGCAGCTCTTGTCTGTGAAGCCTGCGTCTGGGGGTGCTCGTCTGTGCTCGAGGGAAAGAGGAGACGAACAATAATTAATTTCATGTGAGGCAAGTGCGATGTAGCCACTGCGAGCAAAGTCGGGTCGGCGGGCGACACGGCCAGGCAGGAAGGAGTGAAAGCAATCCATGCGTTGGAATGGGGTGCCAGATTCTGTTTTCCCGTCTCCTGTACCGAATATGTCGCTTCGCTGGTTCTCGACGAGGAAGATTCTGAGGACGTAGGCGTGATGCAATAATAGTACAGAAAGGTGGAATCTCGCCGGGCGATAATCAGGTATGAGTCCAGGGTGTCAGGGTGCTGGACGATAACCATAGACTCTGGATTACTTGGCAGCGTTATGGTGTGCACTGGGTCACCAAGGAGTCCTTCTAGATGTGGTGCCTCATCGTCGTCGACAGAAGAACCCGCTGGCTCAAACCTGTGGGCGAGCTCCTGTTCGGGGGCGTAGATGTGCACCTTCTGGTCCCATCCTGCCGTGGCGACAATCCACTTGCCATTTCGTGTGACACTGGACACAACTTGGACAGCATACTTCAGGTGATCACGACATTTGTCAAGCAACCGCCCGCGACCATCATGGAGCATGAGCTGTCCAGACATTGAGGTTGAGAAGATGTATGGGCCTGGAACAGAGCTGATGGATAGCACAGGGCTCGCATGTGCATTGTAGATAGAGTTTGTAAGCCCAAAAGGTTCGGTGGTCGAGATCTGAGACCATGACTTATCCGCTGCGGTTATGAAGACCGCCTCGTGCGTGTCCTCAAGGCCAGCAGCACCGCTCACACATAAAATATTTGAAGATATGCGTGTATCTGGCTCGACAGGTTTCGATGGGGCGGGCTGCGTCCAGCCAGTGAGCAGACCATCACCTTTCTTCTCAAATAGCAGACTTGAGTCATACTGCTTTTTCTCTTCGAGCACCTGTTCTATCGTCCAGTCGCCCGGCTTCGTGTCTGCTGCATCTTCGGGAAGTCCCGCTTCTGCGAGAAAGGCTGCAAGTGTCTACAAGATTCAGACACAGTGTTTCGCAAAGACGAGCAGCAGACACACCTCATCATAATGGTTAGCTTTGAGGAAGCGAGCAACGATGACTGCTGGAGAGACGTTGGCAGGCATGTTGGAACTTTGAGAATGATGAAAGCAAAACTTGTCGTTGAGCAAGTTGATATTGGCGAGTGCATCACGTGATCTTTGACTAGCTTAATCGATCAGTTGGTGACCAAATCGATCAGCATGAGGATAACTATGCATGACCTGGAAGATTCATTTTCAATACAGAAGTTGCCAAGGGTATGATTAATATAATGCAGAACCCTTAAACGCCTCGCTATTATCGAGCAAGAGGGCGTCAAAATCATGACTTATCTTCATTCTGGGGTGAACCTCCACCATGTCGGCTCTTGTAATCTCTTGGGCTTTCGAAATCCTCCTTCTTGATAGCCCACATGCCTTTCCTCTTTGTCTTTGCCCACCACTCTGCTCTGCGATACTTCTGCTCAAGACCTTCGCCAAACTCAGCACCAGACTTTGCTTCATACACAGTCGCCAGGCCGGCTTTCAGCATTTGAAGGCCGACATCGCGTCGCAAGAATCCCTTCCAGACATACGCTGTGCCAACCACTCTGCTGTATTGATCTGCCTTGTACACGTAAGTACGCACTCGCCTGCCCAGGACGTAGGATGTGAGCCATTCCAGAGCCTCTTGTCCGTAAGGTTGAGAGGGCCGGCCAAAATGTGCCAATTCAGGTGCATCAATTCCAGCAAGACGAACATGTATCTACCAATCAATCAATTTCTGCCAGCACCGGGCTTATCTTGAATCACACTCACTGTTTGGTCTTTCAACTCTTTCTTGTCCACGGGTATGCGCCTCCCTGGAAACCAACCCCATCCTGCCATTCGACCACCGGGTGTGTGATAGATCCTGAAGTTGTCTCCATCGCCCACGCTGGTGACCTTCCCAATAAGACTTCTCCGTCTGAAGAAACTCGGTTTGATGTCGACGGCTTGGCGTATCCTCCGAAGATAGGTTTTGTAAAATCTGAACAGACCCAATGACGCTGTGGTCAATATGATTGTCGCTATAATGGTTTGTGGTTGTGTAAAGGCGTTGCCATTGGAGTAGACGACTTCGTGGGCCTGACGTTGGAGTGATGTGCTGGCTGCGTCCAGTGTTTGGGAGACAGACTCAATTGCGTCGTTCGCTTTTGACGACTCCTTCGATTTTGAGTCATCCTTTGTCGAGGAGGACCACAGCTTCAGCCATGTCATGGCGAGCAGGCTGCTGTCGCAGTTGTGGTTAACAGATGGATTTCCTCCTGGTTCTATTTTATTTACCCCCAAGGCTTGAGCTGCTTCCACCAGTTGGAGGGCCAAGCACAATGTTAGCAGTGCTTGACCCAAGTATACGGTGATGCATATGCGCCATACTCACATAGCTCTCTTGCCTGCCAAATGGCCCGAGACATCTTACGCAAGAGGCACTATAACAGATATTACTGGAAATTAGCCAGAGCTGCAGTCATCAAAGGACCGGAACGCAGTGTTGCAGATGTTGCCCGTTTACAGAGCCTCCCTTCCTACCGCTATATCATAATCAGCAATCGCCCTATTGAGGACCACGGCATCGTGAACAAGCGTTCGACCTTGCCCCTTAACAGTCTAGCAACATGGATTTACAGAGCCGTGTGATTTCTACGATTTGAACGAGTCAAAGGACATGCCTTACAGATTAGGAATCCGACTGTGCTCAACTCAGCTCAGTCTCTATCTTAACGCCACAAATTAATACATGAACGTCGCTGACCAGCGGACAGAAATACTGTCTTGTCTTGATCATGCACGATATCAGACTCGAGCTCTTCTTATAAACGTACGCGTGGTCTTTGGCAAAAGACCTTGGGTAGGCCCTTAGCCAAATTGTTGTCTTTGGAATTTCCGGACGCAACCGTCTCTGCCAATCCAGTTTGGTTGGCAACATGGCCTAGGAGTCCAGCCTTGTTCCATCTTCATCGATGGTTGTTGTGATTATCAAGATTGGTGAGCGCCGAGTTTCAAGAGTCATTTCGTACCCTGGTTACGACGCTTCTATTCCCCATCGGATAGTACACCTATGTTGCATAGGCATGCTGTCCATGAGGTTTAGAACGTCTGATAATCAGTGGAAATTATTGTCTAGGTGAGCTGCCTCGCACAACCGTATAATAGCAGGATGTCCGCCTGTACAAACTCTCCTCATCATGCTTCCTCGACATTCTTTTGGCACCTTTTGTGTGCACACACTCTTTCAGTACAATCTTTTCTGCTCTCTATGCATGTTGAAACCCTCGGCATTGCCATCATGCGTCCACTCATTTCGCTTCTTTGGTTTTCTATCCTGCTGTTCATTAATCGTGCCAGTGCCCTCGCCGATACAGACACAATTACTTGGGGCGGTTCAAATGATAGGAGTGGTTATCAAAATAATCACAATATGGACCCCGCCATAGTGGGAAGTGCTCAATTCGGTCTCTTATTCAAGGCGAAGCTGCCAGGAACATACCTCATTGGTGGACAAAATATTCCCGAGCAGATATTTTCGCAACCTTTGGTGTACACTGGCTCCGACGGCGTCCAATATCTCTATGTGGCAACAACGCAGAACAATGTTTACAAGATCACGGCAAAGACGGGGATCATTATTGCATCTCGGAATCTTCACCGGCCGTTCCTCGTCAGTGACCTGGCTGGATGTGTAGACATCAATCCAACCATTGGTATCACTGCGACTGGTGTGATTGATCCTGATACCGTATGCCCAGCCAAAGAGTCCTGATATAGATACTGAATTTTAACAGGATACCTGGTATGTAACCGCTAAGACATATGTGGACCAAACCATCGATGGTCCAACTGGGCGACCCAACGGCCGCTACTACATCCATGCCATTAGTACAGTCGACCTCAGCGAACGTGCCAACTTTCCAGTTGACTTGGAGGGCATAGTGGCCAGGAACAATCCCGTCCGATCATTCAACGGCGGCATACATCATCAACGTCCGGCATTGCTTCAAACTGGAGATTTTGTTTATGCGGGATTTGCTAGTCACTGGTAAGCCTCTCTGGGCTTTCGTAGCCCCTACTCACCGCAGAGTCTGCATAGTATTCAGTATTTGGTTGACATTTTGAAATCATAGTGTTCAATGGAACTTTACTGGCTGGATAGTTGGGTGGCACAAAAGCACTGGCCAATTGGTTGAGCGCTTTGCGACAGAAGGTGGTAAGTCGCGTTCCCAAGATGGCAGAGCGATTGACGCTGTCCTGTTTTCCAGTCGCTACTAACAAGCTTCAGCTGGAGTTGGACCCGATGTGCCAGGCGCAGGAGTCTGGATGTCTGGCGGTGGTCTTGCAAGTGACGACAAAGGCTCCATGTTCTTTGCATCTGGTAATGGTTATGCTTCTCAACTTGACAGTGTCCCAGTCAACGGCCGAAACCCACCTACTGCTCTCGAACAAGCTGCAGTCCATATGTCCATCAATCAAGATGGTTCCTTGACAGTGGTTGACTTCTTCATGCCTTGGGAGAAGAAGCAACTAGATGGTGCCGATAAAGGTAAGTACTGGCACCACAATTCTATCACGCTGCGGTTCGCTAAACCTGTTATAGATCTTGGTACATCGCCGTTACAGATACTTCCAAGTCAATTTTCTTGCGGTGATGTCAAACGGATGGGGGTTGTGACTGGTAAGAGCGGCAAAACCTACTGGCTCGATCTTGATAACCTTGGGGGGTATCAAAATGGTCCCAACAAACTCGACAGTGTGATTCAAGTTGAACAGAATGAGAATTCTGTTTATGCTGGTGCTGGTGTATATCCTTTGGAGGGAGGATACATTTACATCAATGTCATCCAGTATGAGACCCATGTTTTCAAGTTCTCCTGCAACGGTGGCGTACCATACTTCAACAAGGTCGCCGATTCACCCGACAAGAATGCTTATATTCTTGGTGTTGGGCATGGTACAGTTACCTCTCTGCGTGATGAGCCTGGTACTGGACTCCTTTGGACATCAGATGTTGAAGGCTCCAATCTTCGAATTTACAACGCCGTACCAAATGGGGGCCTTCTGAATCAGATCAATTCATTCGTGACTCCAGGTACTACAAAGTTCACGCGACCTGTTTTTGGAGACGGTGTCGCCTACCAAGGCACAACACAGGGCTTTATTTATGCCTATGGCTCTCCTGTCAATCTCCCATTGAATTGCACATCTCCTCAATTTGGAACTGCCAATCTGAATATCACGGCGTCTCCAATGACGGTACAGTGTATTGCCACGACCGCTGTTATCATTACAGCCGCTACTCTATCTGGAAATCCCAATTTCGCAATCACTGGGTTTAGCCTCCCCATGAACGTCGCAAAAGATCAGCTGATTTCTTTCCAAGCGACCTTCACCCCTCGGCAAGTCGGACCATTATCCTCATCGGTGATATTGAATACAACCCAACAGGCACCCGGCTTCAGTATTAATACTCCGATCCAACTCAGAGGGTACGGGCAGAGCCAGGCACCTTTGTTAATGGTCAATCCAAATACTGTAACTTGGAATGGAGTTATCACAGGCCAGCAACCTGATGGAGTTAACCAGTCTGTCGTGATTATCAATTCCGGGAACAGTCAGCTTACAATCACCAAACTGCAGTACTCTCTGGTAGGAGAGAAAGGTCCCTGGATCACACCAAATGGCACTGCGAGTAGCACTGTTGTTTCTGCTTTCACTTTCTATAACATTCCGATATCGATACGACCGAACAGCGCGGTAACCGTGCCAATCAACTTCAATCCTCTCATAAGCGGTAGCTATGGAGTATATGTGCAAGTGGTCTCTGACGGAGGCACGAAGGTCCTCAATGTTCTAGCAGCTGGGTCAGATGAACCCAAAGCTCTGCTTGAATTTCAATCACTTGATGAGGTTTGGATCCCCTATGACAAAAACACACCGTTCAGCTTTGGAAACGTCACCCAGGGTACCAGTCGTTACTTGAAACTCCGCCTTACGAACAATGGAACGAACACTGCTGCTCCAATTTCCGTGACAGTTAGTAAGCCTCCTTTCGGCATTCCAGGTAGCCTTATTGGAACCAGCAACCAAGTCGATCTCGCCGAAGGTACGTTGGTATACGCTGGACAGAACCTGACTGCTACACTATTCTGTTCCGTTCCCCGTAGTCAGATCAACGTCGACAAATACAATGGCACGGCCATCTGGACTATGAATCTGAATGATCCAAAATTTGGCAAACAGTTCATTCAGTTCGTCTGCAATGCTGTTTCCGAGCAGGCTCCGCCTTTGAACCCCGTTACTCAACAGGGCATGTATCGTTATGCGGGCTGTTTCAAAGAAAACAATCCAGGCCGACAGCTTCAGACCGCCATCTACACCGGGCCTCAAAATACCAATGACAAATGCATTGCATCTTGTGCCGCTGCCGGCTATATCTTCGCAGGTACACAATATAACCAAGAGTGCTGGTGTGGCTACAATCGTCCCAAGCTTGTAACCCCCGACTCTAACTGCCACTTCCCATGCTCCGGCAATATCACTCGGATTTGCGGTGGTAACGGGGTTGACGGCTCAGGATCTTACATTTCACTGTTCGGAGATATCACTCGCTGGAATGGAAACACCACCGACACTCCCGGCCCCTATGTCAACCCTGGCACACTCGGATTCTCAAGCCTAGGATGTTATACTGAGCCTACCAACGGAAGAGCACTCCCTGTGCAAAAGACTGCCAACAACACTGTTGCCGGATGCTTCCAAGCTTGTCAAGGATATGTTTACTCGGGTGTGGAATATGGTGGGCAATGGTACGAATTAGCAGCTGATCCAGAGTCCAGAGACAATCAATGAGAATACTGACCTTTCATTCGCAGCTTCTGTGGGAACGCTCTTGCGGCTGCATCGGTAAGTACTACCTCTGCCGAATGTTCAATGACTTGTGGAAACAACCAGACTGAATACTGCGGAGGTGAGAGACCCATATCTACGTTTTGTCTTCTTTTGGACCACTTTCCAGCACAGTTATATTGTACCCTCTGCTGACTTTGATATGTAGGACCAAGCCGTTTAAACATGTACATGCATTTAAATGCGTCCACCCCACCGACATCCGACCCCCAGCCAGATCCAGGAAAATTCAATCCACCGACAAGCCCAACCGGGCTCGCGACTCCCTCAAACATCCTCAACTTCACTTATCAGTCCTGCTACACCGAAATTACTGTTGGGCGAGCCCTTTCATCCTTTGTTTTGGCAGACTCCAGCATCACTTTGCAAACATGTGCATCAAATTGTACTCAATACCAGTATTTCGGGGTCGAGTATGGCCGCGAGTGTTACTGTGGCAATAGTCTTGGATCTGGCTCTGTTCCTGCCGCCGATGGCCGCTGCAATATGGCGTGTGCAGGGAATTCCAGCATGGCTTGTGGCGGACCAAATGGATTGACACTCTACAAGAATCCTAATTTCGAAGCCAATCCAGATGCTCCCAGTACTCCGCCAAGTCCAGTGGGCCCTTCGATTGTCTCGAGCATTGGCAACTGGCAGTATGTCGACTGCTACATTGAGATACCTGGTCGAGCGTTAACCGGTAAGGCCGTCGCAAGTAATGACATGCTGGTTGCATACTGCGCCGGAAACTGCACAGGGTTCAATTTCTTTGGTGTCGAGTACGCGAAGGAATGCTATTGTGGCAATTCTCTTTCGTCTGGTTCTATGGCAACCACAGACGGCCGATGCAACATGGCTTGTGCTGGTAACTCCAGCACGATATGTGGCGGACCCAACGGCTTAAGCTATTATCGATTTGTGGTCCCTTCAAGTTCGAGTTCGACCACATCTTCAAAAACTCTTATGTCGTCGAGCACTGTATTTGCAGGTTCACCATCTGTAGCAATGAGCACCACGCAGTCGGCGTTTAGCACGATCATTGTTGCCAGTGCCTCCTCCACACGCTCCTCAACTTCTGTAACAACATTCTCGACACTTTTTGATTCGACCACATCATCAAGCTCAACGTCTTCCAGCACGAGTTTCTTACAAGTCTTATCGACAAGCATGACTTCAGTTACAATTACAACCTTGAGTAGGAGCACTATTAGTACTGGAACGTCCTCCACTTCAATGTCCGTGCTAGGATCACTAGCGACATTCTCGATCACCACGAGCACCGTCTCAACCGCAATGTCAACAACGACGTCAACATTTACCAGGTCAAGCGCCGCCTCAACCTCTCCAGGCTCAACGACTTCCTCCTCCAGCACCATGGAAATTCCCACTTCGATGACGATGACGACGACGATCCCGTTTCAACGCTCGGCTGCTCTTACAGCTACAGTGGGCAGTGCATCCTCTACCTCTTCTACTTCACGGGGTTCATCATCATCTAGCATCATGAGTACCACGGCTTCAAGCTCTAGCAGCACGACATATCATTCTCCTTCTCCTCCTGCTACGAGCACGGGCACAAGCATGAGCAGCAAGAGTATAATAACCAGCAGCACGACGATCATACCACCCTCGAGCTTCAGTCTGGTGCTCTCAAGTTCCAGTTCAAGAAGCGCAACGGCCATTTCCAGCATCATCCCTTCTTCCTCCTCCTTAGGCTCTTCTCTCACATCCAGAACAACTTCGACTTGGACGTCAAGCCCAAGCCCAACATCCGAACCCGATCCAACCGACCCCTACATCCCGCTAGGCTGCGCCCCCGAAGCGTCCGGCGGCCGACTGTTGTCCTCTTTAAGCAGCACGTCCAACAGCATGACGGTCCAAACGTGCCAGAGCTTCTGCACATCGAACGGGTTCCCCTTCTCGGGGGTCGAATACGGGCGGGAATGCTACTGCTCGTCCAGGCTCGCGGCGTCGACCGCAGTCAACGCAACAGGCTGCAGCATGCCATGCGCGGGCAACGGCACGCAGACATGCGGCGGCCGCAGCCAGCTGAACGTGTACCGCAACGCGCTCCTCCCGGTGGCCGGGACGCAGACGCCGCTCCTGGGCTACGGCTACTCGGGGTGCTACACAGACTCGTCTGCGGCGGCGCGCCTGCTGGGGAGGTACAGCTTCAGCAGCGTGTCGGGCATGACGCAGGGGGTGTGCGTGGCGGCGTGCCAGGACCGGGGCTTTGGATACGCGGGTGTCGAGTATGGGCGGGAGTGCTATTGTGGTGATGGGATGAATCTGGTTGGGCCTGGTGGTAAGGCGGAAAAGGCGGCGAGTGAGGACGAGTGCGACATGTTGTGTACGGGTGATCGTGCGCAGATCTGTGGTGGGCGGAGCCGCATTGGAGTTTGGAGCGTGCAAGGCTGAGTGGGCCCAGGACCAGGGAGAAGGACACATCATGTGGGAGGACAAGAGTTCGGGGAGTACGATGAACGATGAATCCACGCAGGCTGGGAAGCGGAGGCGATGGGAACGCGAAGAGATGTCCATGTTCAAACACACGGCGTACGTACTATGCGAACTTCTGTGTTGCTGCTGTAGCACTTTTTCTTTCTTTGACTTACTTTTAGTCTTCATTTATGTTATCATCATTCAGCCTCGACCAAAAATTACGCTCCGAATATTTGTATTCCTTTCAACCTTGCACATGCTCTCTCGTCGACTCAGGCTCTCAAGATTTAGTGACTCTCAGCCGCTTTTGCAAGATAAATTTGGGCGACAAAGAGGTCTCTTTGGAATATAGGACTTACGTATGTACTGTGGGGATAAAAATGTAGGAAGAAGATATGGATATGGGAGTGGGTACGGGCATGGATACGGAGAGCGGATTACATATAGCTTCAGGTGCAACCTCCCCCGCTGCCCTCGAATCTCGGTCTCTTGTAGAGTGGGTGATGTAGGGTACGGTCAATGCGATGTTTGAATCGGCGTGCATTGCAGAGTCCCCGAAAGGCAACTTCTCCAAAGCATTCAAATTCCAAGTTCCTCAGGCCACCTCCACACGATATTTCTACCTGGCCAGAGTTCTCCTGGTCAAGCTCGCCTCGAATGCAATGCATTCCATTCTTCACTTGATCTGCAGCTCTTGATCGTTCATATACTATGCACAGATGAACGCTCTCACGCCTCCAGCCCACATGCATCGGTACTCGTAATAATAGAAACCCCCTCTCCAACGGCAGCGCAACAATAGCCCAAAAGAGCCGGAAAGACAGCCATGAAATGCCCTTCCATTTGGAAGCAAGGGAGAAAATGAACAGCGTTGGTATGCAAGTGGTATCTCTTCACAAAGCAAAAAGGGAAAAAAAAGCAAAAGGCGACAATCAGAGTGAGGGAGAGAAGATGATGAGCGTTCCACTGGCCACGCATGCTCTGCAACTCAGTGGGACAGTGTATAATGGCACAGCTCCAACTCCTGGTCCAGACCAGACAAGGAAAGGAAAGCGGGTCGTTCTCGTTCGTGTGTCATGTCCTTCTTTCTGAAGTGGATCATTCTGTTCGTTCGGAGGGTTCGTATATGGCTCAGGCAATCATGCTTTGAGCTCCATCTTCTCACCAAGGAAAGAAGAGATGGGGATTGATTTCTTGGCAATCATGTTAGGTCTCTTGACTCTCAGAACAGCGTCCTGATCACTCATTCTGCGACCAACAGCTCGTTCGATTTTGGCACCCAAGCTCAGCTTGGATAGGTCATCTGTTTTCTTCTGACTGGGAACGAAGCGCTGTTGGGAAAGGTGCTTGTTCTCGAGTCTATCCAGTCCTTGGGTCAAATGACGGATCTCAGCCATACCAGTATCAGCGGATGGGAGAGAGTTGACAGTGTTGGTAGTGGCGAAGGATGGAGATGCTGAGTATGTAGAATAGCGCTTTGAGGTGCGTTTGGAGGAGTTGACCTACAGACAAACAAAGGTCAGTTTCCGGGACCAAGAGTTGGGGACATGTTTGCAGGCAGTAGATATGAACATACGCTAGGCGCCATAATAGGCCTTTGGGATTCTAGAGATCTGCGAGACATGGCTGTGGTGTCTATGATGAGAATCGGAGGGAGTGCAGTATTGAGTTTGGAATCAAGTGTGTCTGCAGGAGAGACAAAGAATGGCCAGCCAGCAAACTTCGTTCAACCGACGCTCTTCTTACAGGAGGAAGTGGTGCAGGAGATCCAAAAGGCTGAGAGAAGAAAGTCGGCGCTGAGGCTCCGAGGGATTGTGGTAAAGGGAGTGTGCGTGTGATGGGGTTATCAGAGAGTCGGTCAAGGCGGGTCCGCGTGTCCGGTGAACGGGAATGCTGACGTTAGAACAATTTGGGGGAGGATGATCTGCACGAGTAGAGGCAGAATTCGGATAGTTGAAACGATTGACAGCGATGGTTAGACTGTGT
This sequence comes from Exophiala aquamarina CBS 119918, assembly GCF_000709125.1. Classification (NCBI taxonomy): domain Eukaryota; kingdom Fungi; phylum Ascomycota; class Eurotiomycetes; order Chaetothyriales; family Herpotrichiellaceae; genus Exophiala; species Exophiala aquamarina. Next base: position 2,179,473 of record NW_013550585.1, read on the forward strand.
TGGGAGTAGATAGGCGGCCGGGTGATATAGTAATGATGTACTAGAAAGGACGGTGAGGGTGGTGGTGGCAGTAGTATCTAGTAGGGTGGTGGCAGCGAGAATTGTAGGAGATTGAGGGTGCGAGGAGTGTTTATGTCTGATCGGCGGACTACCGCGAAGGTCAAGAGGGCCTGTGGAGTGCAGGTGCAACTATGGTTTGAGGATTCAGTCGGCAGTGGGCACTAGTAGTGCTATAATAAAAGCATCAGACGACCTGCCTAACCGGACCGGACCTGATTGTGACTTGACCTGTGGGTGCCTGCTTCTGGCTTCTGGCTTTTGGCTGCTGGCTGTTGGCTGCATCAGCACTCCGTATGCGAAGAAGAGGAATTCGGTAAGGGGATGCTGGTACGAAGGACTGGCACCCACTGCATTATTACGAGGGAGAAACTCACGATTAGGCACAAGGAGCGAGTCGGGGCGGCCCAGGCACCATGTCCGCCCATTGGACCACACCCTGTTCCTGGAGGCTCGAGGGTGGTCTCTGGATTATCCACCCACCAGGGCCCGGCGTCCATCGCAACTGCAATGGGCAGTGGGCAGTGGGCAGTGGGCACCCCTCGGGCCCCTCGCACTTGAGTTTCGACTTTGGGGGGCCCCTTCGGCTTGCGCTCTTTGTTACTAGCTCAAAATGGTTGCTTGAGTCCCCCTTGGCTGGTGCTGGAGACGGCCCATGGGGCCATGGGTGATGGTCACTTGTGCTTTGGGCCTTTGGCTGGTGCTGCGCCCGAAGCTCCACCCTCCTGTTTTCCCTTCTCGGCTTGCTGCTTCCACAGCGTCTTCCATCTCAGCTCCATTAATTGCCGTTGCTTTCGCGCTTTCCCATAGGCTTTCCTCTCCCAGCACGTGGCAAAGACTCTCTCGGGTATGCACGATGCTCCATTGGAACCTGCCATTGACCAAAAGACCCAACTAGGCAATTAACCTTCCACCCAAACTCTGGCCAGACCACGCATGACAGCCAGCCCCATGCAACTATCAGATGCAAGAATGCAATAATGCCATGAGTTTGAGTCAATGCCAGTGCCTCGTGCTCTCGTGCGGGACGGGTCATGCCAAACATTCACTTCGCTGGAAGTTGGCGAAACCAACCTGCAACTTGCAACCTGTTGGTTGAAAGCGGATGCACCGCCTCAATCCTTCTTTCGCCACGCATTTTCGCTAGGATATCCCAACTGGCTTCGTGACCGTGGATTACGAGTACATAAGGCAAGCTTTCGCCAGTCTTTTCTTCGCTTGGAATCCCGACGATCACGAGTATGCCGTCCTTCGTCCTCGGCCTGTACACCGTATCCATCCTCGTATGCCAAGGAGATGAGCCAGTCAAGGACTCCGACTCAAGCCAGCCAGCCCCCTGGACACCGGAGCTTGGTGTGTTTCACAGCTTCAGGCACTTCCCGGCCTGATAACGTCGCACTACTGGCAACTGCAAATTTCCTCGGCTAGCACCCACCTAGTTCGTCCAACTTATCCCGCGCAAATCTCCTGGGTGCCAGTAGAGTTTTCCATTGATATTGGTGGCAAAGGAGAGGCCAGAATATTACGAGTAGTCGAATGAAGATGACGAAGAGGTGCATGACTGGTATTGATACTACTACTCCTACTGACTAGTACGAGGGTGAGGAGAAGAATGGGTTTCAAGTGAGGTGCGAAGAAACGTGACGTGGTGTCCAGATCTGGCCCACGCGTTCCTGCCAGTGCAAACCCGTCGCGTCCACCCGCATCACGGGACTTCACTTGCCAACTTGCCATACTCGTAACCACCCGCCCACTTGAACTTGAATCCGTCTTCGGTACCGGAAACACCAAGAACAGCCACATCTCACAAGTCTTGGTGCACACGAGCCCCGATATGGTATAGCCGAGCCGTTCCATTCCACGGTCAAATTCTATCTCTCCACCCTCAATTGTCATTCCCAGATCCTGCCACCGTGGACGTCGCTTTCTGATCATGACCTCGTATACTGATCTCATATCATTCATCACCAAACCATGACCCGTGTAACTCCTGTGCCCAATCATTAAGGGAAGCTGTCAATCCCCAGGTCTTTGCAAGCCAGAATGCAAGTCCACCAACCACCCCAAAGCTCCCTGCGACTTGTAGAGCAATCCATCCCCGTGTCCGCATACTGTCCTGCCATCGCAAAATCCCTAATGGATCATGCATTTGATAGTTTGGCACATCGCCATATGCCATACTTGCTTTGCCTCCCCTTTGCACCAAAGCATGTTGCGGCTCGGGCACCTTGATCTTACCATCACGTACTTCTTCTCCCATCCTCTCCACCAACCAAACTGCCCGCTCGTTTCGAGCCAACCTTTCGTATCTCTCACGTTCACGCTGTAGACTGAGTTGCAGTTCGCTCGCCCACTTAGAGAGCCGCACCTCAGCAATCCGCTCTTCTCGTTGTGTGTGATCAGCAACCTTGGCTAGTGCCCAGCTGTTCGACGTATTGAGCGACACTTCTGACCCAATAGGTATCAATAATCCTGAATTGCTTAAAGATGTCTGCATAGGAGATGTAAGCGTCGAGTTGTGCACTGAAGGTAGAGACGGCGACGGAACGCTCGTCAACCGAGGATGACGGGCATGCCAGCTGATTAGTTTCCGGGCTGACATATGCCGTAGATAGGCCACTGTATCAAGCTCAAACATATGCTCCACAAGAAGCCGGAGCTCTGATGGTAAAAGTGGTTGAATATACTCGGACGACATCAACAAGGATGCATCCATGGTATCCAGATCGGGTCCATTGACCGATGTCACGGTATATGGGGATGTTGCTGTGGCTTTCTGCTCATTGTCTTGGCTCGTGGGGACAGGGATTCTTGGGAGAGTGGCGACACCAATATCCAATGACTGCTTGAGCTGCTGTACATCTTCGTCCGAAAGGAGGTCAGATTTGGAAACCAGTGGGATGATATTGCACAGCTCTGACAACCGTTGAATTCGTTCACAATCGCCGCGGATGTCATCTGTCCAGTCGTCAGTTGTTACCACCCTGAGCGTGTAATCACATACCTTTGCATAGCAAATAGAGGATAACATCCACTTGTGAAGAACCTCGTCCGCTGAGCATTCCTGAGAACTCTCCACTGAGCTGATCTACCGAACAAATGGCATTTACGAGCTGCTGCTCCACATAGCTTACAATTCTCTCAAGTTTGATCGAATCTGTGGTGTCGACAAAGCAAATATTTCTCTCGAGCACAGAGTCGCCCATACTTTTCCTACGCCTCAGGATACGGCTCTCCTCGACATTGGACCACCACTCTGGATACGGCTTGGTACTTGCATAGATCTCGCTCACACTACTCTGACCGGCAAGAGAATCTCGCTGAGATGTATGGAGTGAGGGCGAAGGGGACAACGGGTCAACATGGACGATGTCCTCGCAGAGTTGAACAATGGACTTGATAAGCGATGTTTTGCCAACGGCTGTTCCAGTTAGACTCCGATTTACTCAAATGGATTCATGACCAACCTTTTCGGCCAGCAACCATCACCTTGAACCTTCCTAATGCCTTCCCTCGCTCAGTAAAGGGTCGACGACTGGGCATCTTGATACTGGGCATGATAAGTTCAGGCTGACTGCTTAGTACCTTAGCAGGCAGGTCTCCCTCATCCTCTTCACTCGAAGCAATCGCCTGGCTCCCCGTCTCCTCATTGATCGATCCGTCATCGGATTTCTGGAGCGAGCGTGAGGACACCGACTTTGGGCTACTAGGAAGAGATGTCTCGCCAGAAGGGAGGGGAGAGGGAGTGATCCCTCTATCCGGAATGGGCATGATTGGTTCATTACTCGTGGTAGAGGATCTTCTTCGTAAACCGGTGCAAGTCCCGGCCTTAATCGTTAATCTTCGTCGGCTGCTACTTCTCCCCTCAGCTGATTTGGGTGTAGGATGCTTGCTAGGTCGATCGGCCTCTTGGATAATCTCTCGCAAATTGCTCACCGGAGATGGAGATATGGCTGATGTTGATGAGTCAGTGTTTTTGTCTTGAGATGGCCTCGAAACGTCGTTGTCGCGGGAAAGGAAGAAGGTGGTAGGGGCATGGCTTAAGCGGTCACCTGTTAGTGAGGGAGAATCGCTCATGGAAGACTTGCGAGGTCGAGGTTCCACATTATCGAGTCCGATTCCAGGCCTCATAATGCAACATTGGAAGGGTTATGGAGAGAGTCTATCAAAGAGAAAGGTTATAAAAAGACGATAACAATTGCACTGGAGGAATCGTTGTATGGAGCGCAGTGGAGGAAAGGGCACTTGAACCGATCGCGGCCTGATGACGGATCTGGCACCCACCATCTGCTGCTACCTGCGTACCTCCCCTCTCGCTCCAACCCCACGCATCCTATCGGGCTATCACGCATCCGGATCGGATCAACTTATCCCCAAACTATTCCCAGGCGCCACCTTTCTATCTCAAACACCGCATTCCATAAGTCTGGGGACCTCCAAGGTTTACTCCATACTCCACACTCCAGCCTGTATCCCGCTGTCAACATGGGCACTTTCACTTTAATACGCACGCAGCACGGAATAGCTTAAATGTAAGTGTAAATGATGTTTAATGAACGTGCGAATTCATTACACGTCATGCATCTCCTCATCTTCTGGTGCATCATCCATTATGTCTCATTGACGAAACTAATGTACAACTCCATGCCTATGTTCCCTCCCTTCCAGGCAAGGCTCGGCATAATAGAATAAGTAACACACGACACAAATACAAGACTTTGATTGAAACACAACGCTTCCTTCCCACTGAGATCCCTCGAGCCTGATGGACTCATCTCTGTCAAATCCCGTCCGTCACAGTCGCTATGACATTGAAACAGTCCGAGAGCTTGCTATGCGAAGACACTGGATCATATGAAATAATGGAAAGACGAACTTTTCCAAGTAAGGAGAACGCCAGTTCAATGGGGAACATGTGCTTGAATCATTTCCCACTCACTTTTGTATTGCTCCCACAACCCGTAACAAAATTAGCCATGAGATTACGAGAAGAACCTCCCCTCAGGATGAGCATGCCGTCGACTGCTTCATCGAGGATTCCTTAAGCAGTCTGGGTCTGGCCGCGTCCGGATTTCCCCCCTCTAGGTTGAAAAGTGCCACGTCCTGCGTCTTTGGGGAAGTTGGTCTGACTACCGGACCGTGGGCCTTGGAAGTTGCCTCGAGCGCCACCACGTCCGGCATTGCCGTTGCCACGGGTATTGTTGTTCGTAGTATTGGTGAAAGCCACGTTGCTGCCGCCGTATGCGTTGGGACGAGGTCGACGCTCTTCAACGGAAATTTGCTCCGTGCCTACAGTGTGAGGGTTGGCAGCAACAGCAGCAGTGTAACCAGTTGGGTCGGCGAATTCGACAAAGGCACAGTTCTAAACAATCAGTCAAATACTTTGGACAGATATGATAGAAGATCACTTACTCGTTGTCGCGAGACATCAAAGTACTTGAGCTCGCCAAAACTCTCCAAAACCTCCCGTAAAATTCGGGCATCGACCTTCTCATTCACATTCTTGATATACGCAAGGACCAAACCCTCGGAAGGCTTGCCCTGTCCGGCCTTTCCTTTCTTGCTGTGATCAGCTGTCTGCCATCCATTGCTCTGCGAGGTTGGAGTACTGCTAGCAGTGTTGGCGGCGGGGACAGTAGTATCCACTGCCGCCTTGGAAGCCTGAGAAGTTTGGGCTTGACGGGAGGCTTTAGGTTGACCAGCAGGGGTGGAAACTGGAAGAGCAGGAATAGCAGGTGCTTTTACGCCTCCCCCACCAAGCATGCTTGCCCAGGTCTTCTTGGCTGGAGGAGCTTCAGGGGCTGCCGAAGGAGCAGTCTCAGCGGACGCAGTTGGAGCTGCGGCAGGCTCTGGTTCTGCAGGTTGTTCATCGGCAGCTGACGCAGTACTTTGTCCCACAGTCTCTTCGGTGGTGGTAGAACTCTCTGGAACAGTGACCGATTCCTCAGCACTGGAGGGAACAAGAGCGCCATTGACTTCGGTAGATTCTGGTTCATCCACCGCAGCCTTCTGCTCTTCGAGCTTTTCATCAACTCGCTCCGCAGCAGGTTCAGTGACCACGACTGCGTCAGCGTGCTCTTCAACATTCACCTGCACATCAGCTGGGGTAGGAGGCTCCTCAGCAGGGACTTCTGGCCGGGTGGGCTCATCATCAACAATCTCATCCTCTTCGTCCTTAAGATATCGGAAGATGTCATTCAATACAAAGTAGCCATTTGGTTGCTCAGCAAGGACAAAAGTTTGAACAAACTTGTGGTGCGGTTCAGACTTATTTGACATCTCGCCAATCACTTGGACGACGATGTTTGAGAAGGAAGATTGGGAGTCAACATTAAGGACGCGAACTTTGCAGTCTTGGAATTCGAGAGCTTTGATCTTCTCGCTGATGGCCTATTGAAAATGAGTGAGGCTGGACTGTGGGTTTTCAGACGAGAGAAACATACCTTTGTGCCAACAGCAGGAACGACCTTATCGGCTTCAATACCAGTAACAAGTTGAGATTTCTTGGAGTAAAACAGGTGTATTTTTTCAGGGCTTTTGGACAAGGTCGTGTAATACTGTTCGACAAAATACCAACCAATCTCTTGCGGGTCTGCCTTTTGAGCTGCAGTAGAGGTTGTAGTGGACTGCGAGGCAGAAGCGGCATGAGTCGGTGCAGAAGGTGTAGAAGCTGCAAGTTCTGCTGGCTGGCTGTACTGATACAAGCCATTGACAGGAGCAGCCTCGGTCGCCATCTTCAAGGTTTTCGCGCAGCTGAGATGGATGGAGGACGCGGTTTGCAGATTGATTTGTAATCGAAGGTCGACGCGGTCAGAGGATGAAGGATGAGGTGCGCGTATAAAGCGGTGCGACTTTAGGTGAAGTGGAGGATGAAAATGTCTATTCGGTGATGGTGAGAGGAAAAGTAAGAGGCGTGGATACCACGTTCGGGAGTGATTCACACAGAGAAACAGTGGGTATTGGAAGGGGAAAAGTGGCTCCTCAAACGCAGACGATGAGGAACAAGATGAACTGGTGTCAAAAGTTGAAGGGTTCGAGCTTGCAGGTGTGAATGTGGGAAGGCCGTGGTGAAGAATTAAGGACGGGTCGCTCTTTTAGCAGGTAGAGAAATGGGCCTCTTTCTGGAAAATAAAACCCAAGGCAGTGAGTGGGTGGAGAAACAAAGACTGCGCCGGAGTCGATGTACGGAGAAGCTTTAAGTCGCTAACCATCCTTCTTCACCAGCCTTGCCACGTGACAGTACTGGCAGGTCGATCACAAGGTTCATGACTTAATCAACATCAACAAATGACGTTATGGCTTCAGTTCCTAACTGAATAAATCACATCAAACACAACCCTGGTCCCCTTCTACCCGCTTTTTGAGTTCATATGACAGTTTCTATCCAGGCCAATGCTCCCGAGGTCGAGTGCGAGGATTGGAAGGGATCTATGTAAAGCATCATCTTGTATATCTTTGGATAATTTGGCGATATGTTCAAATTCTATCGAATACTTGTAGATATTGTTATAATATTGAGTAGAGAAAGAAGTTATCGTTGTATATGAATCTCATCTTGCACAACAGGAGATATCTCATGAGCTCAATTATTTTTTATGATTACCAGTTTACTCCTAAGCCGCGAAAGGCGAGGAATCTGTTATGCATGTGTGGACTAGCAGTGCCAACGTATAAACAGCCATTTGTGATGTCTCGTCCAATCCTTGCAGATATTGGTGTCACATACAGACGCATACCCGTAAATGCGATAGGCCGAGATCTCTATGTCGACAAGCTCGTTTTTTTTCTTTGCGGTGATTCGAAATCTCTTTCCCGGAGAGACGAAGGAACTTGCAAAGAGCCCGTCTGACCATGCGTATGAGTCGTTTGCATACCACGCGTTGGGTCGGGCTACCTCTTGTCCAATCCAAGCTAGTGAGCAAGGATATGAGCAAGGATCGGAGGGAGCCGTTCGCAGTTTTCAGTAGGCCGGATCACGAGAGTCCGAGGCCTAGCGCCCTGGAGGAGCTTCGCTAGATGTTGGATATTGCCGAGAATGATTTTGGGTCCATAATCCATGGATTGGGGGATTGACCTGTTCCATCGCCAATATTCATGCAAGCTGTCTGACGAAAGTGAGCTTGTGAACCATTGAGGTAGAGAGGAAACCAGGGTTTCCAGAACGAGATTTACCCAAAGTTCACACCTAGATCAACGGCCTGCCGAGGCAAGACGAAGAACACGGTCCTGATAAGTTCAGCGCCAGTGACGCGAAAGAAGAAATTGTCCGAGCCCCGTATGCCGCGAAGCATACTTGTATTGACCCAGATGATCCAACCAGGCTCACAGCAAACACACTACTGTATCAGTTGAGGAAATCGACAAGTAAGTGAGCTTTCCCTTGAGAACAGGAGTATTAAATTCTGGTTCGGTTCGAAGCCAGGTGGGTGACCGTAGAAGGGCAAGCCTGTGGGTGTGGGTATATGAGAGATAGTTATCGAGCATGAGAACACCATACGAATGCATGCACTTCCCGAGACTGGGTTTCGTGTTGAAGAGGTCGTCTGATCCGCAGCAAGTCATGTCTGGGAAAAGGGCTTCATTATTTGGGTGATAAGGGCGCCGGATTTTAGTTGATATCAATAGAATCCAGGGCTGGGACGAGGACCAGTTGGAGATGATGCTGAAGGAATATCGATGGTGGTGGCTGCTTGATCCTTGTAAATTGATGTATTTAACGGGTTCGCATCACGTTCTTCCTGAGCGAGACGTTCACTTTCCTCTCGTGCCTTTTTCCTGTTATTCTGCCAGACCCGTTCCTCGTCCATCAGCTCTTGCAAGGCATCTTCCCATTCTTGTTCTTGGATCTCATCACCCGTACCAAGAGCCTTTTCGACATCCACTGGTTCTCCCTTCTGGAGTTTTTCAACGACTTCACGAAGCTTATTCAGCTTCAGATCTGCTTTGCGCATGTAGGTGTTGAAATCGGTCTGAATGCCCATGATGCGAATGGATTGTGAGCCAATGAGAAGATAAATCCAGATGAAGTAGGAGGCAGGGTTGACAGCCTTTTTGTTTGCATATTTGCCGGTCCGAGTCCAGCGATCACGAATACCCCTAGGTATTATGGAATGCCAGATCGAGGTTTGGGCCAGTTTGGGGAGTAGGGAGTTTTGTGACGAGGCATGTCTGCATCGGCCGAACGGCGTTGCTCGAGGGACCTTTGAAAAGGTCGTGCCGAGCAATCGACTTCTCAACATCGTGCGCACTCGATTCCTTGCAGGTAGCGACGGTAGGTTGCTGGCACTAAAACTGAAAAGGATGGTCGTCAGAACAGAGGCTGAGAGAGTCGAGCGCAATAAATAGTATTGGCACGTGATGAGAGGACCAGCCAAGGATTAGTTTTGGCGGAACCAAATCCGCCTGTTGATTTTATAGCCCGAATAGGAAATCCGAACGCGTGCGGGTGGACTAAATTGCATGAACCTCAGGCTGCGCTTGGATTGTGTCTACACCAAAAAGGTGATCATCCACGATGGTTATTATGAAGATAATAACTCATAGCCTCATATCGTAGCGACCATGACTATGTCTCCAACTATCGCGCCGATTGACCGTGTACGCGCAGATATCAACGCTGTTGCACCATCTGCACAAACTCTTCGACACCTTCGTGCATTACTTGGTTTAGAATCATCCCACAGCCTGGACGCCCCTCAATACAAGAGCCAAAAAGCCTTGCGCTTACAAAAGCCCTCGAAGATTCCGCCTGCCGCCAAAGGCACGTCGAAACGGAAGGAACCAAAAACTCCTGATTTAAAAGCTTCCAACCCAATGGTGAGAGAGGAAGCAGCACTAGAAAATCCTCAAAAGCTAGCAACAGAAGTCTTCAATACGACATTAAAACAGCTCGGTTTGGCCGCGAAGACGGCGAAGGGCTCTTTAAGGGCCGATGACGATCGTCCATCAGTCCGCCTTGTCCCAACCCAGAGACCTTTGAACGAACGATCGCCCAATAGGGGAAAATCCTCTTGTCGCAATGATGAGAAGCGAGTGGAATCTCAGGCTCCACGACAAGACTGGTCGATCACAGCTGATTGCGCTCTCCTTGCGTTACAATATCTGGTAGATGCCGCAGAATCTCAGGGTGCAAAGAAATTTGGTCAAATTGCTGGCCTTGAGAATGCCTCTTTGATCCTGCTCGACCGAACGATCACACTTGGCCTTATTACGCAGGCACAATCCCAGGCCTATCGAATATTCAGACAATACTGGAGTTCCAGCATTAACACATGTCCGTGCCCTGTTTCTCAGACACCTAGTCCAGCACAATGTCTTTTGGGAAGGCCAGACTCTGCCAAGGATCGTTCGATATTCGGCTTCAGCACATCTATGCAAAGCCAAATGCTGCGGCTGATGATCCAGCTGGGTCCAACTTGCATCAACAGTGACTTGGTGACTTCGCTCAAATTGGAAACCATCGGAAGCCCAGCATGGGTTTGTCTACAAGGGTTACAGGAAACGCACCTTAATGCACAGCAGACAGGGAACCAGCTGCGCACAATATCCTTAGCAATATCCAAGCTATATTCTCTAGCAAACCGCCTAAAGGCGACATGTTCATCCCTTCCAGACAACGTATTCGAATTGTTTGGTGTGGCAATGAGCATCAAGTTCGGCGCTTGGGAGCATTTGCATCACAAGTTTGACCCGGCTGTTGACTTCTGGCAGCATTTTGTCAGCGCAACACGGAGATATATCGCAAGCTCACAGAAGCCATCCTGCGCTGGAAAATCAATTCTACATTTACTCCGCTCGTTTCGGCACCTCCTCAAGGCTTCAGGTCAAGATGACACCCCGCCTGCAGACCTACTTGATCTTCTCCTACAAGCAGCTCGACATCTGCAATGTGAGCGAGAGATCTACTCACTTGCTGGAAAGGAAGGGACTCAGCTAGACCCCATCATATGCCTAGTCTCTACCTGTCAGGTCACCTCGTCGAGACTTGCAAGTTATGCAAGTGAGACTGATGTGGTTCTCGCCTCCATCTTGGAGACTCGCGACCTGTTTTCACACCCAATCAATCTGCCTCTGGCTGATCTTGAACGGGTTCTCCTGCATGCAGTCCAAGTACGCAAAGCGCTGCTGTACGTAATCCAAGATATTCAAGTGTCACGGCAATCTGGCAAATCAGTGACAGCATTTGTTGAGCTGGAGTACAACAGCTTCCAATTGATCTTTTGCTGCGTTCGATTCCTGTTTGATCAGATCCAAAAATCTTTAGTTGACGGCAATCAAAATCTCAAATCAGACCGGAAACAAATAATGCTGGCCATTCTGATCAAGAATGCAGATTCTCTTATACAGGTTGAGAAGTGCTGCATAATACAAGCATCCGCATTGCTCGGTGGTTCAAATGATGCGTTGGAGTTCGCTATTGAAACGGTGGCTTTCCTGAAGACTCAGATTTGTGTTCCAAACGAAGGCGATGCTCTTTCAACTGCTCTCAGCCAAATACAAGTTCGTATCTCTCAAGCGTATTGGGCGCGATATATACAATCCGTTGAAGCACGCGCCGACAGCCAGAAGCAAATACAGATATTGGAAAACTCAATTTCAGCGGTTGCATCTTTGTCCGTAACAGACAAGAAAAGCGCCTTTCTCTGCCTCAAGTATCAAAGGCTTGCATCCTGCTATGCGGACCTGCATGATTTTAAGACCTCCAAGCTGATACTCCGGAAAGCTATTGAACTTGACATCGAGTTGGGTTCATTACACGATGCTACAGAGTTGGCATTAGGAGGGCCTTCGCAAGCTTTGTGGTCGAAGACGGACTCGAATTGTGAATCTCTAGGCAGAAGCCTTGCTATGTTCGCTAATATGGCGCTGGGAGAATCTGTCGGCACCAATCAAGATATCTTGTTGTACGACTCAAGTAATCTACCACCAGTTCAACGCGCTGTCCTGCTTGAAAGACAGGTATGTTGCATATTAGAGAGAGGCCTCGGTGAGGATCACTTGCTTGGTATTGCTTCGCACTTACAATTCTTGTTGCCAATATTGGATCAGCCGAAGTACAAGGTGTTCCGATTGAGACTCGTGAGCTCTGTAATTTCTGCGAGATTGAAGAAAAACATGACTGTCGTCGGTACTCTTCTTACTTCTCAGCAAATTAGGAGCGTTCTCGATGGCGGCACGAGTGTATCTCAAGAGGTTTACCTCTCAGAGTTTGAGTCTAGCTTACGGACGATTCTTCAACTACAACATGATATTTGCATCGGTCAACTCAGCAGCGTGAGTCTCGCATGTTATCTCAAGACGTTGGGTGGGGTGATTGTTGAGTGCAAGACCTTGGACAGCTTCAGAAGGGTCATTGATGACCCGGATGGATTCATCAACCTTCTTCACCTATGTGTTGGTTATGCCAATATGCTGGAAAACCATCGAGCTGCCCACGCCGCTCTCGAGATGATACGTTCGATCCTGGATCTGGGTCACCAATCTCCAAACATTTCTAAAACAAGTGTCCTGGTCCAAATCGGGCGCTCACACATGCAAATGCAAAATAGTGAATCTGCCCATACTGCGCTTAATGCAGCACAGGTTTCTACTGCTGCGCAGGCTAGCGATATCTTAGTTGAGATCGACTTGGCCTTGACTTTCGCTGAGCAGTATTTCGCGAGACAGGAATTTGGAAAGTGCTCTTCTCACCTCGAGCGTGCAAGATCTCTCTGGGAAAGTCGCACGGCAACCCAGACAACCTCAAATCACAAGCTGAGATTGAAAGAGCAGACCCTCTTGTGTACTTCGGCTTATCTCACATCTCGATTGGCTTTCTACCAAGGAAATCTTCTCCAGGCTGCGATATGTGCAAGGCAAGCCGTGAAAGTGATCGCAGCTGTTTGGCTCTCGATATCGAAAGTCTGGGCGTCACATGGCCCAGTCAATAATGGCGGGAAAGATGATTCTGGAATAGAAGTCTTGAATGATAACTTCTCAAAACTTGACTTGTCGTCAAGCCATCACAGTGGCCGCTCCATTGCTAGTACCGTCGTCTATTGGCAAGAAATCTCATTGTACTACTCTGCTTTCAGCTACATGGCAACGCTTCTGGTGCATTGCGGACTATATTGCGACGCGGTATACTTCTATGAGCAGGCATTGAAGATCGCAATACAAGCGAATTTGCCTACTATTGTAGATGGCATTCGGAGTGAACTAGCATTGGCACATGCTCGGGCGGGACAACTAGAAAAGGCAAGGGTGTTGCGCAACGTGCCAGGTCTGATTACCAATGCTGGCCGCTGCTTGAGGCAAAGGCTTACTGTGATCAATCAAGCGGAAGTTGAGATACTGCTCGGCGATATCCCGACTGCTTGTCAATTACTGATGGCTGTCAAGAATGGCAATGCCGAGCCTAAGACGGAAGAAACAACCCGCAAGGTCAAAACTAAAACGGTCCATACCCTCCCTCGAGTCCGGACCAAAACCGCCACGCCAAAACCTCGGACAGCTACTAAGCGGGTGGACCAGCCAAGCGCAAAGAGTCCTGAGAAAGCTCTCGAGGCAACTATTGACCAGAAGATTTTGCTCGACAGGCTGGCTATGTTACATGCTCACCTCAGGTTGTACCAAGGCAATAAAGAAGTGGCAACGTTGCCCGCAGCTGATTTCGATGGCTCCAAAGGCAACCCAAGCAAAGTGATGTTCGACGCTTTGTTCCTTATCCGCTCAGCACTGAGACTCTTTTCTGAGGATGCGGTGAACAATGTGCTTGCTGAGACTGCAGTGGCACTGCCCGTGAGATACAAATCATCAAGAAAAAGCGGCAGAATATCATTTGTCCAGGATACTGCGGCTCAGGACAGTCGACCTAAACGATTGCAAGGAAAGAGCAAAGCATCTGGTGCAGCTGAGAAAGAGGTAAACGTACCTGGAGATGGCCGAGCACTACTTCATAAAGCATATCAAACCCTTGCAGATCTTCGAGGCGCATATCATTGGCAGATTCCTTCAGAGGCTGTCCACACTCTACACAAGTTATTGTCACAGGCTGCGTTATTGTCCACCGCGCTTGGCGATTCGCTTGTGCCTTCCTCAGTTGAGGTATTGGCGGATGCTTTGAGTCCTCTGGATCAGCTCCGCTCACGCGAAATGATCATTACTTCAAGCGAAATGGCCACGAGCGCCAACAGTGCAATCTCAGACTGGCCACATATTCGGCACTCATCGTCTTCGATTGACTCTATGGAACCAAGTGCAGACCTGGTTGGTACGATAGAGCTGCTGCCAGAGACTTGGTCCGTAGTGTCTATTGGGCTGACCAAAGATCGAACGGAGCTTTTAGTGGCTAGAATATCTCGTCACAGGTCACCTTTCGTCATCAGAATCCCACTGACAAGGCCTGATCCTTCAGCGATGGACCATGAAGAACTAGATTTTGACAGTGCTAAAGCTGAGCTAGAGGATATTGTGCTTGCAGCAAACACCTCAGCTCATGACTCAAGAGGATGCTCAGCCGACAAAACGGTTAGAAAGGCATGGTTTGCTGAACGACTATCTCTGGATAGTCGTCTTGCGGCTTTGCTTGACAACATAGAAAACATCTGGTTTGGAGGATTTCGCGGGCTGCTCTCTGCGAAGGCAGCGGACGCTATGGCTTTGGCAAGATTCGCGCAAAGTCTGTCAAACACGCTCGGTAGGCACTTGCCCTCGCGACAGAAGCCATCCAAGGCAGGAAAAGCGCACAAGGTTGAGCTACACTCACACGTATTAGAGCTTTTCCTGACGCTTGGTCATCCTCGAGAAACTGATCTAGAGGACTCAGTGACTGATCTCATCTACTTTGTGGTTGATGTGCTTCAGTTCAACGGCGAGAATAATGCTTATGACGAAATCGACTTTGATGCTATGCTGGTTGAAATTCTAGACGCATTGCATGCTTACCACGAAGGTACATCCAGCAATTCGCTGGAAAGGGAAAACTCACATGTTATTTTGCTCGTGGACAAGCAGCTGCAAGCATTTCCTTGGGAGTCTCTGCCCTGCATGAGAGGCCGATCAGTTTCCCGGATGCCTTCGCTGGGTGCCATCTGGGAGAGGTTGGAAAAGATGGGAGACCACCCTTCGAACCGAGAAGGTTATGTCGTCTCAGCGTCTGAAGGCACCTACATCTTGAACCCTTCATCAGACCTAGTGTCAACCGAAGAGACCTTCCGGTCTGTTTTTGAAGCACAGCTTCCGGGGTTCAAGGCTATTGTGAATCGTTCGCCGACCGAGACTGAATTTGAAACTGCCTTACAGGACAGTCCTTTGGTTCTGTACTTTGGGCATGGTGGCGGAGCACAATACATCCGAGGCCGAACGATCCGCAAATTGCAGCAATGTGCAGTAACCTTGTTAATGGGATGCAGCAGTGCCAAACTGTCGGAATGTGGAGTATACGAATCTAATGGCATGCCGTGGAACTATATCAATGGAGGAAGTGCAGCAGTTGTGGGAACGCTGTGGGACGTGACGGACCGAGATATAGACCGATTTGCGATGGAAACAATGTCAGAATGGGGCCTTGTCAACCAGGCAGATATTACGAGGGTCGTGGAGGGCAAGAAAAAAGCCGCCAGGAACCAGCCTTCGAAGAGCGGCACGCAAAAGACGGTGAAGATGTCGTTAGACCAGGCGATTGCACGAGCCAGGGATCGCTGTTTGTTGAAGTATTTAAATGGAGCGGCCCCAGTAATGTATGGGATACCGGTATTTTTGGAATAAACGGACAAGGCAGACTGGACAGAGCACAGTACGTTTCATGGTAGAAACACTACGGACAGGCGGCAGTGAGAGGCCCACCATAGCTCTCTTATTATTATCATCTTTGAATTTGGTCACATCTCACATCTTGCCTGGTCAGGCAAAACAACGTTGATGCTGCTCATGAACAAGTACGAAAACAGAAGGCACGAAGGTTGGGCAATAACTGGAAGGAACGATTGCAATAACGGAAGTCGGACCTTCGTTCCTCCGAAGTTGTAATGGTGCTAAGCTCGGAGTGGCAACCTGGCTTACCTTGGCTTTCCATAGATGCATGTTGATGACAGAGGGGCTCTCGGCCGACGGGGCCTACGGTTTGGCTCTGGGGGTGGGTGCTCTGGTGGCCTCGGGGGTGCTGGGAGTGCTGGGGATGCTGACCCCCTGGGTGAGCCTAAGCAGCCTCGTGAAGAGTGGTGCACACCACCCCTCCTTGGCCTGCGTGCGCCATGCGGGATTGACCATCACCCTCTCCGGGGCCTCCTGTTTACTCGTCAAGTGCTTCTCCCCGTTTATTCCACGTATCACCAGCCGCCAGCCCCAATTCTCCTGCCAGCTTAACGTCGACTCCCATCCATCCTCCAATACCCAGCACCCAGTCCCTGGTTTCAAGGCAACCGTTATTCCTGCACCGTCTACTGGTTCCATTATTGCTGACGTCTTCTCTACATAGCCTTTCCTTTCTTTATCGTCAGACGTTCCAACCAATTCACCCTCCTTTATCTTTCCACATGCAGCTCGATTCTCACCGCCGTCAATTGAGCATCACAATGCCTTGCCCGTGGTCTCGCCGCTGCAATGCACCAGCCAACAATGGCCTCACACCCACCGATGCCCTCCCATCCCCGACCTCTGCTCCTGATGTTGAGGACTGGAAGACCGTCCGCCGCTATCATCTCCGGAAGATGAGAAAGCAGGTTCGAAGTGTTGTCTTGTTCATGGCATTGATGGAAGCTCTGCGTGTCGGACCTATTCAGTTGGTCTATGCTGGAAAGCAAGGATATCCAGAGCCTGGTCCAGAGGACTTTGGCGTATGTCCATTCATGGCCGATTTCATCAGGCTGAGGAATATGAGGAGCTGACGTGGTTTTCAGATTGCTTACACCGTCGGATACCTATTCAGCTGGTTATACCTCTGCGCTTTCATGATCGTCTACGTTCCCCTCTTCAGCGTAA
Source organism: Exophiala aquamarina CBS 119918 (assembly GCF_000709125.1). Taxonomy (NCBI): domain Eukaryota; kingdom Fungi; phylum Ascomycota; class Eurotiomycetes; order Chaetothyriales; family Herpotrichiellaceae; genus Exophiala; species Exophiala aquamarina. The sequence continues at coordinate 2,196,489 of NW_013550585.1, forward strand.
GACCATCCCCAGAATGACGAGAAGTACCTAGGATAGAAACGCTAACACAGGCTTCACAGTGGTGGGTCCCAAATTCCAGTTCAGATTCCGAGAAGCCCTCAATCCTTGCAAAGGTCGCCCAGGTTCTCAAGGACTTTAATATGCTCCTCCTCCCCTTCACCATCGGCCTGTGCCTCGTTCAGCATCTCTACTACACTGCCTGCGCCTTCATCTATGTAGACTCTCGCCAGGTCGGCTCTCGAAAGTTCCCGGCCAATACACGCAAGAATTGGCTCGTTCGATTCCTTTTCTTGGTGGGCATTGCCATCTCGACATCTACTGGATACGGTGCATTCCAGATCCTTTCAAGAATGGACCTAGCACACGTCAAGCCGATCGAGTACGCGGTTGTTGTCATCCCATTCCAAATCAACTTTGGTGTCTTCCTCGGAACCATTATGCAATTCCGCATGGAAAGGCGACGGGCCCGAAAGCAAGCCCTCAGACTCGAGGCTGCCAAGAATGAGCAGGCCACCATTGATGAGAAGCGAACCTTGCTCGATGTTTAAATCCTCCACCAGGGCTCGAACTTGAAGAGGCTACATGTGCAAGTGATGTCCTATCAATCCGAGACCAGGACAAGACCCGGATGCCTTAGGGCCGTGTGCAACAGTCTACCTCTTGAAGCGAAATGGTCAAGCATGGGCTTTGCAAGTCCTGTACTCGTATTTCTTGCATAGTTTTGGAACGAGCTGTTGGGAGTATGCAGCAGATGTGGATGCAAAGCAGCCGCTCTTTTTGTGAGGTTGGAATACTCATTCCTGGGGCTTGAAGGCGAAACGGCGAAATGTACAACCATTCAACGGTTATGTCGACGGGTTCTTGTAACTACGTATCGCTGTACTTTGCTAGACAAGTAATACATGTCTTTATACGTTAGTAAATGTGCCTTGTTACATCCACGATGACTTCCCCAATGTAAAGACGGAGAGCGCTCTGGCAAAACCAATGGGAAAAGGAGGTCAACGGATGGTCCACTATTACATACTACTAATCAATTCGCTAACCAAGGGATCCAGGTACTAAGCTGCTGAGGCCAGTCCTGAACGACGTTCCTCCACATCCACAGATTCTGGGGTCGTCACTGCCCTTCATCACTCCATCACACCCCACCTTCCCAGACAGATGTGCAAGACCAGCGTTGTCACTTGACTCCTAGGTTGTTGTACTCCGTCCTGTCACTCTGTCCACATCCATGGATGAAGAGGTAGGGGATTGAGAGCAATTGTCGCCCCCTCCCTGAGAGCTTGAGGGCAGCCATTTGACGCATCACCCTGAGCGTACCAGCTCATTGAGCTTCACCAGTCCGCTCGCACATCTGATTTTGATGCTATGATAAACAAAAGACTCTCAGCCTCGTTAGTGCGGCACTATGAAGGTGACCTAGACAGAAGTTCACGAGACCACATTGGGTGACCAACAAATGCGACAAAGCCCCGTTGTGCAGCAGAGGCATAAAAACTCCCCAGGAGGCTCACAAGGCCATAAACTAACTGGTTACATCTGGCCATTGGTAATAGAGACTTGGGCACCATCTGTCTAGCTATTAGCTAGGCGCTTCGTTATAATGGTCTTCTGACAGGTTCACGAGACGAATAGGTGCAAGCAGATACACCGTAAGTCACTAATTAGTAACGGCCAGCTACTGTCATCGATTCCTTCTCTTCTACATCTAGGCGCAATTTTATCGATTCATGCTGCCCTCTCTATTTCGAAGAAACTCTTTACGACCTTCTTCCACCTGATTACCACAATATACTAAAGCCAGTCCTTGTGTCAAACACGAGCTGGCAATCTGCCTCCAACGCCGACCTTCCTTTACTGGCACTATTTCTAAAGAGTCGTCGCCTTTCCCAACGGGCCGCCTGCTAACACAGCCCAGTGGACGACTATCCAGCTGACCTGATCAGTTATCGATGCCAAGCAGAGATATTCAGCTCCACAAGTCCGAAAACAGCCCAAGGTATGAACTGGAAATGCCGGAAGGATCAAAAGTGCATTGAACGGAGCGATTTTCCCAAAAGAGAACGAATGTTTGATGCTTCTCTAACCATTTGAGAGGTAAAACGTCAATATATTCCTGCGTTGAGCTGACCTTAATACGAGCTTGCCTTTCTAGCCACCAAGGCTGATGCCTTCGTGCAGCTGAACCACTCTCTACCTTGGTGCGTAGAGTTTCGCAGAGTAGCTACTCCAACAGCCCCCTTACTCTTACAGGATTCTGAACGCTCATACCATCTCCATCTAACTATGGTCTGTAATGGAGAGAACGCATTCAGCTCTGCGCACATTATGGTTCGAGAAAGTAAGTCAGTATCTTGCTCACCGAAGATGGCCAGTCCAATCGAATTGAATGCTATTTAAGAGTATTGACAATCGCTCGTTCTTGAATCGATACACAAGCTCACAAACTTGTTTCCCTAACGTACTTTAGAACTCCGCTTCCCTTCCACTATCATCGACTCATTCACAATCCTCAGCACTATTTAGCCACTCAAATACGGTGAAGGACCCTGTACTCCCAGTCTCTCAACAACAACCTTGCTATCCACGATGTACGGGGACTCCATCGTTGCGCTGGTCGCCTTCGCACTCTTCGCCAACGCCGCGCCTCTGGATGCTCGTGCTGACCCAGTTTCCACACTTTACCCAAGCTACACCAGTCAATACAACTACAAAACAGGCGCTGTCACCTATAAAGTGCCGCAAGGTCTAGTCAGCCGTGCCACCAACAACGGTGGTGCCGACATCAGCACTCTCGTCACCTTCGAACTCGACCAAAAATATGCACCCAACGATTGCCAACTTGTTTTTGACCTCATGAATTCAAGCTCAAGCGTTGGCGGCTCGAAAAAAGCTCAACTCTATACCGCCCTCGCCCCTGCTTATACCAGTGCCGACTCCTGGCCATCCGGCAACCTCCGTGACCAACATCTCGGCTCCATCAATGTCGTTAAAGACGGTCGTGCTACCTGGGAAGCGGGATCTGGCCCTCTTGCTCCCGAAGATGGGTATTTTGATTGTGCCGACATTGCTGGGCTGATTTATGGTGGCGAGATTGTTCCCCAGGGTGATGCGGTGGAGATCAAATGGCCTGCTAAGTTTGATGGTCCTAAAATCCTTGTCTGGTAGACTCGTTTATGGAAAATGATGACGAGCTTTGATCGGGTTGGGCTGGATTGGGATAGCTATGAATGGTACCCATAGTACACTGAGACAAAGTAACAGCTTCATATTTGAAGCTCGCAGTAGTGTGGAGGAGGTAATCAAATCTAATTGGTAATGAACAGCTCCACTCGTGAGCCCATGGGCCATCATTCCATGACGAAAACTCATTTGTTACACACATCGAGCAAGCCCATCCTCTAACGGTGAAGAAGTGTGCCGACCACGCTATGACGACCTAGCAGCATTGCAGCAACATAAACACGCGTCCCACGATCAACAAATAGCAGAGGCCGAACAGCGACTAGTGGACTCTAATATAATGGCCCCATGGGGACCTGAAAATCCAGGCTCTTCGTATGGGATTCGGACAGGAGTCGAGAACAAACTCCAAACACAGTGCTTCTGCGCAGGAGAGCTGAACCTTGTGTGTGCTTAATTTGATAGCAGCCTTCGGACTTCGATGGGGACAATGCTTCGATCTCGAATTCCAACGTCTGACAAGCGGCAAGGGTCGCGGACAGCATCCTTTATCGCTCCACGGATGTTTATGCTCAGCTGGAGATTGGATCGTACCCCGCCAAGAGGATAATTCCGCTCCCTGTTGCCAATGCCCTCTACATGAGTAACCTGTCCCGAGTCCGACCGGTCCAACGAACCTAGCATTTGACCTTCAGTTCTTTATCACAGGCTACAGCCCAGAAGGATCGCAGTATGGCGGTGCGTGGGCTCAGCTGAGCGAGCGCGGGAAGCAGAACACGAAGAGAAGCACGGGTGACTTCTCTCTTTACTTTTTCCTCTTTCACGACTGCATGGCTGGCTGGGAGTTCGTATCGCGCAACGCAACTGGTTTGCAGTGATCTTTGAGACCACCGGGCTGAAAGCTGAAGAGGTGGTGTTCCTTGGTGTGCACGCCCGGAACAGAGATGTCTGAGCGGAGTCTGATTAATTAGTCAAGTAAGAAATAGCTTGACTCTTAACAATTAGACCTTTTTCAGTGTTTGTGGTTGTTTTGGGCATGCTTGCGCAGAACGGTTCTCGGCACCTCTGTAGGACACTAGGCGTCGCAGGCGTTGCAGCCACAATGCCAAAACGCATTTAGTTATGTAGTGGAAGCTCTGAGGCTGTGAAGGTGTGGGCAGAGACATAGATACGCTAAAATGTGTACGTGCCATTCAGTTGGGGCTTTAGTTTAGGAGTTCTCAGCCTTGCACCGCTCCCACCCACCGAACAACCTGACTCGTAGTTCTAGAGCATGATACACCCTCAATGAGAATCCCAACCAAACCGGTTATGAATCACCTCGGTGCAATTGAATAGCGTAATTCAAGTTGTTTGTAATCATGCCTAGCCGCCACTCGAGCACCGTGATCTGATGGACACCGAAGACGATAAATCTTTGTATTTATGCTCAAATTATATTTATAAGACCGCGAGGATAGCTCAACCCATTTCTCGTGGTCCGTTAGGGCGACTTCTGTTCTCACGATCTTTCCTCTCCTGTTCGGCCCTCTTCATACGTTCGTTCCGCACCTTTTCCCGTCGAGCCTTCTCCCGCCGACTCGTCGACCTGGTACCACTGCTATCAAGTGCTCTTGGCCCGCCAAGAATCTCATAGCTATATGTCTTGCTACCTGGACAGGGACAAGCATCCCAGGGTGCGATGTTCCCATAGGTAGTACTGCTGCCGCCTGTGCTCACAGCGATGGTAGGGTCCACGTAAGGTGGGACTTTGGGTGCTAATGTCCGACATGCCCGCTCGCGGCGGTCAATGCGACTCTCATCTTGATCCGTAGTGGAATCCAGACTGCTGTTAGGTTGTCCTATTTGGCTACATCCCCGAGTGGCAGATACAGGGCTATGTGATTCTGGAATACATGCCAAAGGAAGAATAGTTCTTGGCTCATATCTGACTTTGTGGCTCCGCATTGCAAACACTTTGGAATTAGTTTGCGGGGTTCGAGGGCCGGCCGGTCTGGCGACAGGGGCAGGCATGATTGGGACTGGAAGCTGGGGAAGTGGCTTGTTTCTGCCTTGGGTTGGTTTATGAGTCATGCCGGTCATCGTGTCGACTGGACTCTGTGATTCCATGTCGAACATGAGCGAGGTTGGAGTGCCCGGCGTGGGTAAATTGCTGCCGGTGGGTGATACATTATTTTCATTATCATCATTGGTCCTGTCGAGACCAAAGTAGGAGAAATCAATGACATTGGTGTTATGAGAGAGGGAAGCCTCATCGGGAAGGCTGTCTTGTTGGATGGCCAGGAAACGAGAGTATCGGCCGGAGTGCTTTGTCTCGAAGGTGATACTGGTTTGTGATTGTGCTATTGAGCCATAGCTTGGTTTCCGTCTGTGGGCGAATATTCTCGGTGCTAGCTGTGTCACAGGATGTCGAAGAGATGGGATGCATGCACATATGATGCCAACATTGACTTCAATGGTGGACCACAATAAGACTTTTGGATCGTTCACGTTATTCAAAGTCGCAGTATATAGTGCTACCAAACGAGCAATGGAAGCTGCACAAACGCTGTAGATTTGGATGTCAGATTTTTCGTTCATATCTTAGCGGGATCAAGTACTCACAATGGCCCAAGGAGGAAGAGACATGTTAGGATGATGGCTTGCTTGCGTGGTAGAGTGAGAGCCATCAAAACAGGAATCGGCAGAATGCAGATTATAATATCGGTGGCCGAATTGAAAGAAGCGTTGAACAACCAGAAGGTCAAAAAGTTGATACACCGACCACCTTCGATGCTGTTGTCCCAGCTGAATGAAATCGGCTGACAGGAGAAAATGGCAACAAATAAAGCAGAGACTCCATAAGCGGTGACTATGATACCTAGTGCCCAGCAGGCGCGTTGATAACCTCTATCGATAGAGAAGCGAAGGTATTGCAGAAGCAGTGAATCTTTCAGGAAAAGGACGCTAAGATTATAGGTCAGACTGGCAGACCATGACTCCTTGAAAACGATATGTCAGCAAGAGTAGTATGTGACACTCGAAATAGACGCACCTGTAAGAGCGTTTCCAAACTATCAGCCACCTGTGTCGCCTTGCCTGTCGATGCTAAAAGACAGTGAGCTATTATTCTCTTGCGTAGTGATGAGTACTTACATTGGGCAATGACGACTGCAAGTCCAAGTGAAGCACTCCAAGCAATTGCGATTAAACAGTCATCTATACCAACGTGTTTCACAAAGGCCAGGCGAGAGAACAACCTAGCAACAACACAACAACCGGAGAGGACAGTCAAGGCCACAGCGGTTGAAGAGATGGGAGAAAGAGTTGGCATCTTGGATGCGGTGCCGTTGCCGGCGGCTGATCGAGACAGAACTCAATGCAGGTATACTGACGACAGCCACGTTTTGGTAAACTGATACGAAGGACCAAAGGGCCCTAAGAAGGACAAAGATATAATTAATACTCACGGAGAATAACTTTACGTTGTAAGAACGCCATCCTGGAGTCAAATCGCAGCAGGGTTAGAGAATTGATTGACTTGGCTGGTCCATGCGTGTGCTATAATAAGTTGCCGTCGGTAGGTTGGATGGCGAAGCCATAGTTACGGGCACGGATCATGTCGCTCAGGTAGAATGAGAGTGGTCGAGAAGACTGATCATGCCGTCATCGGCGATCTGGCCAGCCAACCCTGGTTGGATCTTTCATTTTTTTTAACTGGCCAATGTGCTTTTGAAGGGATCGGCATTTGAGGCGGATGAAACAATAGGGCATACGGCGGCCTGAAAGACCTTGACAGTAGAGAATAGAAAGAAGATATGGAGATGTCACTTGGTCAGTTACCAAGGAGTTTGCCAAGGCTGAGGTCTGCACAGGCCAATCATAGCACGAAAGGCCGTGTGTCCTTCTTCCCATCACCAAGGATTGGAATACTCCATACTGAAGAGCACAATGGCACCTGCAATGTATGGAGTACTTGTAGAGACCTGAAACCTTGGACAGCACTATTTTCAACATAGTCAGTCATAGCGTCCTACAAGCCTCCTGTATCGCCAGTCAATCATGCCACGCGGACCACTATCATACCCACGCGGTCAAGGGCAGGGTCCGTGCCACGAATGCCTGTCCAAGAGATTCTACTAGACCCTCTACGCTCAGATCAACAGTATCCTCGAGTCGACGAATACTGAGTGGGTGTTCATTGAATATGGGACGACGGAGTTTCTAGCTTATCCAAATTGGGATGCCTCGATACAATGTCAAACTTCGGCAGTGCACCCATCCGCTTCGACGGAAGCCTTTCTAGAATGTTTCTTGAATGTGGCCGTTGTAACCCAAAACTTCACCCGAAACGCAATGGCTCTCTTCCGAGGAACCCACAAGAAACCATTCCGGTGTGAACGTTGGTGGCTTCCGCACTATGCCTTCCGCTCGCCCATGCATATCACAAATGGGAAGCTTCTGATCTTGCCCATGCCGGGTTGAGGCGTTGCTTTGCCAAACTCGCCCTCGAACTTTTCGACTGTTTTATCCATACTCCACGCTCGTTCTACACGGACGTTCACGAGCCCAACATCTTTCATCAACGCCGCCATCGTCTCGGCGTGGATGCCGTGTCTCTCGACCCCATCCATTTTCGATCGGGGATGGAAGCTCTTCGCGTCGGGACCATCGTCTTCGAAATCTGTCAGAGCCACGCTCGCCCCGTCTTTCAGACATCCGAGCATCGTGGCAAGGAGCCCCTTGAGATCTGGAACGTGGTGCAACACAAGGTGTGATGTGATAAGGTCAAACTTTAGACGGGGGCCGTCCGGATTTGCCGTGTCTGCTGGTGGCAAAGATTTATCCTCTGGATCCTCGAGCAGGACTGCCACAGGGACAATGTTACGCGGGGCGTCTTCTTTGTTCAGTTTCTGTTTGAGGACATCTATCATCCCGGGGGCTGCATCGATCGCAACCACCTGTTTTACGAGGGGTGCAACGATGGTGCTCAGCAAACCCGTACCACATCCTATCTCGAGCACATCGAGACCCGTTGATCCCGAAGAAGGTTTAAGGGTCGGGAACCGTGCGGAAATCGCCTTCAATGCTTGTTTACTGGCTTCATGGACGAGAGGGTTTTTATCCCAATTTAAGGCTTCAGCATTGAATCGCTCATTGCCCGATCCGGCTTGCAGTGACGATGCCGCTGTTGCCATTGGCTGATGAAAGTATTGAGTATGTGAACTTCGATACAATGTTGAAGTTGGTGGCTCACTGTAGGCTTCCGTTGAATCTGTCGTGTATTAAGGTGCAGTGGATGCAGCACGTCCCTCAGCATCTCAGCGAAGGAGTAGAATAGAAGTCCATTTTTCACATCGAAGGCGGGGATCTCGGGGAACTCCTCTGCCTAGTTTCCCGATAGGGCTTCAACACCTCGGTAGTTCCGTGCGCGCTCCTGGAATATGTATCACAGTCCAGGGTCTCCATCCCCTATCAAGCTTTCGTAGAAAGGGAGAAAATGAAGTCTCTATCGTATATATCAGCCTTATGTTTAGTAGACGCCATTCTTCGACTTCAATAATGAGCTTATTGGCTGGACTCTGAAGCGAAACGACCCGATCAGGCAATATGAACAGCCTCGGCCGATCACGCAATTTGCAGACTACAACCTGGTCTTTCCCCGCTCTTTTGAACCCGTGGTAACCGACGGCACGGTGAACATGGGAAGGCTGGGTATGGTCTGAGGCAGATCTCTGTCTAATCCATAGGCAGAAGCGGTATTTCAATGGGCAACATCGTAAACGTCCATCACGCAAACTCACTACTTTGTGTTTGAAACCGACAAAATGGCTCCACTCACTGGGGCCAAAGTGATTGCACAGGCACTCGATGATCTGGATGTCACTGTCCTGCATACCTTGGTCGGCATACCCGTCGCTGACATCGCCGAAGAAGCCATCGACTTGGGCATTCGCGTGATCGGATATCGGAATGAGCAAGCTTGCAGTTATGCTGCCTCGATCTATGGCTACCTCACCGGACGTCCAGGCGTTCTTCTTTTGACTGGGGGACCTGGCATTATCCATGGGATGGCCGGAGTAAGTTGATAGTACATATGACATGTGATTTCTGTGCTTCTGTGCTTCATTACGTGACTCCTGCTGAAATCACCTTCATGAATATGTAGATTACCAATGCCTCGACCAATGCGTTTCCCCTCCTCGTACTTGGAGGGTCCTCCGAAACGACCAGTGTGACCAAAGGTGGCTTTCAGGAGTTGGACGCTGTGGCATTGTTAACTCCTCATACAAAAACAGCTATCCGACCGTCATCAAAGCAGCCATCGGCAATCGTAGCAGCAATACGAACCGCGTATCGCATTGCATGGTATGGGCGACCCGGACCGACTTTTGTTGACCTACCTACCGATCTCATTATGGAAGCGTCACCGAGGGTGCGAGATATAGATAGGCCGTCCATATCCGTATCAGCACCACCAAAGCCCGCCGCATCCTCGGACGTCATTGCCTCAGCAGTTCGACTCATTCAATCATCTTCTGCCCCGCTCGTCATTATCGGCAAAGGGGCAGCGTATGCCCGTGCAGAGTCGACTGCCCGCTCGCTCATCTCTACACATCACCTTCCTTTCCTGCCCACACCTATGGGCAAGGGAGTCGTTCCAGACTCTCATCCTCTGAACGCGAGCTCCGCCCGTACTGCTGCGCTGAAGAATGCCGATCTGATTCTGCTCTTGGGAGCAAGACCAAATTGGATCCTGCATTTCGGTGAAGCCCCCAGGTATCAACCTGGTGTGAAGATTATTCAAGTAGACATCTCGCCAGAGGAGCTTGGGCGAGCGAATTCACTGGGAGTGCCAGCGCTCAGTATCTTCGGCGACATTGGACTCGTTGTTGATCAGCTCAGGGCTGAGTTGCATGCGTGGAAGGCGTTTTCAGAACCTAGATTTGTCGCCGATCCATCACCAGGGCGGCCTTCTTACCTCAATCTCTTGGCTCAGAGCGCAGCGAAGAACTCAACAAAAGCAATCAAGGCAGCAGAGAAGCCAACTCCCCAGGGAGGCTTTTTGACGTATGAGCGAGCGTACCACATCATCAAATCCGCCATTCATGACCTCTCGCCGTCCTCCCAAGGTGGGATCGTTTATGTTTCTGAAGGTGCCAATACAATGGACATTTCCCGATCCTCGTTTCCACTCGAGCAGCCACGCCAACGTCTCGATGCAGGGACCTGGGGCACTATGGGTATTGGGATGGGCTACGCCATCGCAGCGTGGTCCGCGTACAACTTACACGATCGGACCAAGAAGATTGTTGCACTTGAAGGTGACTCAGCGTTCGGTTTCTCTGGCATGGAGATTGAGACCATGGCACGTCATCGCATGGATATCGTCATCATTGTGATGAACAATTCCGGCATTTACAAGGGCGACGCGACTTCCGCGGCCCAGTGGAAGGAAATGCAACGTCGCACCTCTTCGAATGACTCAACTACATCGAGTCCAAAGGACCGAAGTAAGAGCCTCCGGTCCAGTTCGCTATTGTACGAGACGAAGTACGAACAGCTCGCGGAAATGGTAGGTGGAAAGGGCTTCTTTATACGGAGTGAGCAGGAGTTGAAAAGTGCGGTGAGAGAAGCTTTCCTAGAAAAGGAAAAGGTTCCCTGTGTGTTGAACGTTATCATCGACCCTGGATTAAACATGGGTGCAAGCTTTGGGTGGTTGGACTTGAAGGAGAAGCATGGCGGAGGAGGCCAGAGTAAATTGTGATGACCCGCAAAATAGGTCTGTCCCAAACATGCCACCTGATAGAATGAAGGATGTTAAACATCTTTATAACAAATAATCCAGTTGAGAAACCCTATTGGCCACGTGTGACAGACTGTACCTGTCTTGAAGGACCACCGCGCCAGCTCATCGCTGGGAACCCTTTTACGCATCAGATCCCGAACTTCATCGGGAGTTCTCGTACGAAGACAAGATATATAGCCATCGTACACCCAGATAAATGGTACAATCGGGACAAGATAAGTGAAGAAAAGGTGACCAGGAGAATGCAGGAAGTAGAGCGGCGTGCTCAGCATTGCTAGAGGCCAAAGCAGGCTGACAAGGAGGAAAGAGGATAAATGTCGAGATTGCAACTCGAAGATGCTAGGGGCAATTGTCAGATAGATCGTTGCAGGAATCAACAACGCTCACCAAAAGCCGTCTGACGTCTGGATAGTGTTCTCTAAAACATCTGCTGCAAGATCATCGTCGAAATGGTGGAAAGCCAAGCTGAACAGCCTCATGACTTTCTTGTCTTTCGCATCGGGCACATCCTTGAGAAGAGTATCGGCGCTTGGAGCATTTGTAGCATCTACACTTTGCCCCACGAAGCTGATATTCTCACTCTTCTTTGAGATGGCGCCCCACGCAGCCACGTGCGGGCTGATGTCGGTGAGGACAAACTTGACGTCTTGTTTACCCTCCTCACGGAGTTCTTTATTCAAGAAGCCCTCAATGTAAGGAGTAGGCCCGCCTGCACCGGACGCAAAGTCCACATAGACATATTCAGAAACTCGAGGACCAAGGACTGTGGACAGGAGGCGGGCAACGAGGGCAGCTGGACAGGTGGGTTGGATGATTGGGAATTTATTGATCCAAGCTAGTGTCAGATAGTCCTGGACTTTCTCCCTCAGGAATTGAGGAAACCTGTTCAACGAGCAACTTTCAGCAATAGTACTCGAACGTTCTGGTGACAGCTGCTTACCATGGCTGATCGGTCACTTCAAAGTAGTGCCGCCTCGGAAGCCAAACACGATGGCTGGAGACGTCCATTATTGCTCGAATAAGGGGCCGCTTTTCTTGGACAGTAAGGAGACCATGTAGAGAGGAAGACTAAGGTCAGCTTGGGGGAGCCTCTTTGTAAAGTCCATCACAATGTACGAGGCACTTTGCCAACCAGACGATCTAAAATTATTGTGGGGAGGAAGTCGCAGCCTCAAAGGTCAAACACGTCATTTACGAGACGGGTGTCGCGTCGACTTCACGTCGCGACGGATCCTCGGAAGAACTTGATAGCGAGACCACGTGGGCTCACAGCCCATAGCCCACTATTCTAAACACACGGTCTTACATACGAAGCAGGTGTTCAGCGATCTCGGCAAGAGAGGGCTTGTCATTCTGAAGGCTATCATTCAACCTTTGTGTATGTGAACAGCATATATCCAAATGCAATTATGTTGACTCTGAACAACTACAACATCGGCTTCCTAACTCATATTATAATCGAATCTCCGGCCGCCTTCAACTTCTTCGTCTTTCCCAGCAAACAACTCGGGACTCACACTCCTCATGCTCACGCAGTCATCCGGCAATATGCCGTTCTAATATTAACCTCCAACCTAGTAGCACTGAGCTTCGTCTGCCGGCCGATGGATGAGCTATCCGGAAAGATTGCTGGTGCATTAGCTCTCTATCACATTGCTCCCTCAGTACGATCCATCATCCGGCTCAAAAGGCAAGCACGCGAGGGCAGGACGTTGATGCCCTCGGAGGCATTTCTCTATCTAGTCGTACATGCGATATGCGGTGCCGCGCTCTTGCTACATTTCTGGGATGGCATGTGCAGCAACCTGGGCTTCTAATTTGGGATTCACCGGGCGCCCTTGTCAGTCAACATCTTCAGCCACCAATGTCTCTGTAGGGCTTTCAGAACCGGTCCTTGATCCTTCTTTGACTCTTTTCAATATCATCATCTCAACAGCAATCCCAGGACCAAATGCACATGCCACAATATGATCCGTGGTCTCCCCTTCCGTCAATCTCTGCATAACGCTGAAGATGGTGGCACTAGAGCTGTTACCATGAGTGATGTAAATCTCATAGCTTGCACGGAGATGCTCAGGAGTAAGATGCATTGCTTTTTCTACTCCAGAGATAACCGTGGCACCTCCAGGATGGAGTGCCCAGTCATAATCAGAGCCTTTGAACTTGCCCTGATCCACGAGCTCGGGTATTCTGCTCACTAGATCCTCAAACATTGCGGGAACAGCAGCCGAGGCGAGCTTTGGGACTCGTTGAGTCAGAACAACCTTCCAGCCTTACAAGAAGTGAGCACTCGGGTCTTCAAGCACGGATAGATCCACTTACCGACTGGATCCACGTCGAACCCCAGGTCCTTCTCGGTATCCTGGATAATTCTGTGATCCCAATCCAACAACTCCAATATTGGCTCCTCGTCATAACGACTACTGAACCCATTACCAATTACGACCGCTGATGCGCAGTCACTGAACAGAGCAACGCCTATCCTTACTTCTTGGTTCTTGTGGATCGAGTCCAGCTCGGATCGCACAAGAGTACTCGAAATCTCACATGCCAGAACCAGAATCCGGGCGGGTTTTCGTCGGAAGCTCGATCCTAGCGCTATGTTCGCAGCAGTGCGTAAAGCAGCCAGTCCGCCAGAACATCCCACTCCATGCAAGAGAACCTTCTCAATACTCTGGTTCAGACCGAGCTGCTTGACAACGTAATGATCGTATCCTGGATTTGCTGAATTGGTGCATGTGGTCGCAACGACGTGGGTGATCTCCGACAAATCCCCTCCCCATTGGTCTATCGCCTTTTGGGCAGCTGCAACCGATAGCTTTACACCATGGTCAAGGAACAGATCACAGAGTTCAGCTATAGTTGGTGGATCAGGCGCATTGGCAATGGGGTGGTCAATATTGCCAATCGCGGATCGAGAGTCAATTCCTGTGTATTCATTGACGAACAGAACCTTGTCTAAGCTAAGGATATAATCAGAGACGCGTTCAAATTCATTGTAGGTGTGCAGAACGTGTATATTGAACTTACGCTGGTGTGCTGGGGTAATGACGCCTCGCGAGGGTGGCCAATTCTTCAGGCTTGATATCATAAGGAGGATATTCCACTCCAAAGCCATAGATATGTAGATTCGGCCGCGCATACGGGGGCGTGACCTTTGTGTGGTCTACTGAGGGCGACATGACTTGGGATGGGTGAGCGGCATCAAGACAGGCAGATACCGAGGTCTCGAAGATCCCAACAGTTTTTGCTTCGACGAAAGTGATGACGTTTAACCTTGTCGCATTACGTCGAAACACCTCCTGAAACAGGGATTGTGGTTGAGACCGAGGAGACAGCGAGTAGCAAGTCAAAGAGTGACAATAATGAGGGACTATGTGAGAGAGATTGAGCCTGAGCTTCAACCAAGTAGAACCGTAGTATTAGACTTGCTGTTCCAGCCAGAGTTTAAATGTTCCCGACGGTCGAGGTTGGACTTTCACGCACGTACCGGTACGCCGGCCGAGAATCCAATTGATCGCGTGCATCAACTACCCACCCCTAAAACGGGAGATCCCCGTGGAGGATCAGTCAGTAGCTCTTCCCACAAATCAGAGGGCGATCTGGATGTGCAAAATAGATTTCCAGCTTGGCGATCTCAAACGCCTGGGACGAATTACTAATAACCCATTGCATGTCGTCTGAGTGGCGGTGGCCCTTGAATTGGCCCTAGAATCCCCTACAGCCCTTTCGCTAACGGCGCACTCCACATCGACAAGGTACGAGTGTATATGGACCTAAGTAGCTTTTGAGGTAAAAATTACGAGCCTTTGGCTTGTATGACATCCTCTGATTCATTGCATCCAAACACCATAATTACATGATCAAGTGCTCAGCCACATCTGTGTCGCAAGACTCAACTTCACCAACGACCGTGAAGGTCGTTCCACTCCGGAAGGCGGGATTGTCAGCCCCGTAATATGGCCTGATGCAGATGTATCATATCCTGCAAACCTCAAATCGCCACTGGGATACTACCCTCCAGAATGGCCTGGACGCTAAGCTTCGTGGTGGCAGCTGTCGCCACTATTCTGCTGTATCTCTATCAAAGCCGACCGAGAATACATCGAGATGGGAAGAGCCTCAGACGGCCCCCAAACACTTTACCCGTGCTCGGTAACGCCCTGCATTTCCTCAAACCTCGCCGTGAGCTGTTTTCGTGGTTCGTTCGATGCCAGCAGATCTTCGGGAGTGAGACGTTCGAGATCTCCGTCCCCAGTCTGCCGCCAGGTGTCGTGATCAACAGTCCTGAGAACCTCGATTTCGTTCTCAAGAATGAAGCTTCCATATCCAAGGGGGAGTTCTTCAGGGAGAGGTCCTGGGATCTATTCGGTAGGTGGAGAGTATGATCCCACATCGTTTCACCGTCACCATCCCAGCTCCTGGTCAGGCGGTTATTCTGACGCTTGTAACCTCAGGTTACGGCATCATCAATTCGACCGGAGACTTATGGAAAGCACAACGAAAAGCCGGGTTGAAGTTCTTTGGCGGCGCGACACTCGATTCAATGGTGGAAGACGTGCTGCCCGAAGTCTACCTATCCGAGACAGGGATGCGACAGCAACTTTTGCAAGCAGTCAAAGACAACAGCGTAGTTGACATGCAGAAACTTTTTCTCGACCTCACCACCACCGTCGTCGGGTACATGGCATACGATGTATGTACGATACGATTCACCCTTCCCCCTCCCTTTTCACACTCCAATTTTGAACAAGTGACTAACACTGACACGTCAAATAGATGGAGATCTCCAGCACGCATCCATTCAGCAAGGCATTCGATCACGCGTCGAACCAGATCGGGCTGCGCTTTCAAAATCCACTCTACAAAACCACCGAACTATTCACAGGATCCGCGTTCCGCAGCTCCATCGCAGAAGTGAAACGCTTCGGCCGAGAGATCGTTCGAAACGCACGAAAAAGACGAGCCCAAGCCGCGTTCGAGAGCTTAATTACGCAAGACGACTCTGACGCATCGTCAGGGGGTGAGGGCTCGCGGTTAGAGAATCTGATTGATAGCCTGATGGAAACTTTTGAGAATCCAACAATCGTCGCTGACGCGGCCTTGAATTTCCTCAGTGCAGGGCGAGACACCACAGCCCAGAGCCTCACGTGGACTCTCTACGCGCTGCTCCGGAATCCAGAGGCATTGCCGCAACTACGGCGGGAGATCGACCCTACCTTCTCCCGCACGGGGAATGGGAAGGAAAGCAAGAAGAATGCCAACGACGACACCGGACCACAAATCACCGTCTCGAACCTCCAACCACTCTCCCTGCCCCACACACTCGCAGTATTTCACGAATCACTACGCCTGTATCCGCCCGTCCCCATTGAAATAAAGCAAACCCTACAGCCCCTAACACTCCCAGACGGAACCACCCTCCCGACGGACGCGGTAGTAGTCTGGTGCATCTGGGCACTGAACCGCTCCGAGAAAACCTTCGGGGCCGACGCCGCGTTCTTTCGGCCTGAGCGCTGGATTGACGGACAAGGAAAGCTGCTGCGACGGAGCGAGGCTGAGTATCCCGTCTTCAACGGCGGGCCACGTGCGTGTCTTGGTAGGAAGATGGCGGAAGTGCTGGCTTGTTGGGTTCTGGGTATGGTTTTGGTGGAGTTTGAGTTCGTTGAGGTTGGCGGACTTGATGGAGAGCCGGGCGAGGTGGGTGAGGAGAGCAAGGGAAGTGGAGAGTGTGTGAAGGAGAGAGTCAGTGCAAATAGTCTTACCTTACCCATGGAGGGCGGTTTGCCTTGTCGGGTGAGCTTGAGGTAGGTGCAAGACGGTGCGTGCAACTTAGAAATAACATAGTAGTGAAGAAAAAGACGGAGTGGGCATGTAATGTCTCATTTCGTATCGTGCACTTGCAGGTTCCGTCCAGCTTCCCAAAGTATTACAGCTTGAAGAAAGGGGACAGAGTACCAGGATGCTCCAATCTCTGTCCTGGTGTGGCATGGCGTGACTCTGGACCGGCACAGCTGGTCGGTGGTCTCATTTTCCCACATCTGCCAATGTCACCAAGGTCAACGCCAAGATCGATACACTCATGCGTCCTCCTCGTCACCAGCGACACTAGCATATTGCATACCACCAGCACCTCTCCTCAACCTCAGCGGTACTTCGTACAAGTGTGCATAATCAACAACTTCTCCGCCCAAGAAACCCTCGCCGTTGTTTCGATTCCCAAAGATGGGAGCTGGATCAAACCAAAAGTCTCGACAATTGCCAATGAGACCTCGAGAATAGGGGTTCGACCTGCGAGACTGCAGGTTGCCATGCGAAGCATCGGATGCTGTGGCAAGGAACGCATCCAGTCCAATCAATTTCTTCCATCTTGTGAGACATCCGTCAGGCCGGCGCGGTATGGGGTTCAGACGTGTAGAGGCTGCTGCGGTATCGTTCAACGACGTCGTTGCTGTAGAAGCTCCCTGGGTGATTTGATGCCGATGTTGTGGTAACAGTGGTGCGCCATGAGAACCATGAGAGTGCTCATGTCGTTTCATGTTTTCAAAAGTGGTTTGGTTTTTGGATATCTGTACAGACTGAACCACAATGAGCATTGTGACCCAAACGAGCTGCAGACAAGCCCAGAATGTGAGAGCCACTGTCCATGGGTCTCTAAGTACGAAGCTGCATAGCGATGGGGTAAGGATGTTGCATTTCGAGATCGCATCGTCCGGTGGTGGAGTAAGAAGTGATAGGTAAGAGAGAACAAGGCGGATATATAGCAAGATGCCAATTTCAAGGCTAAGGATGTACATGTAGAAATGTCGAATGTTGTTGTTGCCCACACAATTGTGAACCCAGGGGCAGTGATGATCGTGTTTGGCAACACAACGATTGCACCGACGACAGTGTTTGGATCGCAGTGGTTTCCTGACCATACATTGAAGGCAGAAATTTTCTTCGTCGAATTTCCACAACGAGAAGAGTTCTTCTATGACTGCTCGTTGCAGATTCCGTGATGCCAGCTTGGGAATGTATCCAGGATCTTCTCGCATGGCGGTGAAGTAGAAATATGTTGTACTGGAGAAGCTCAGAATGAAGAGCAAATTGAAAAAGGGATTAGTTGAGAATGTTCCTGACAGCAGTGACGTCAAATAACTGAAGCCAACCCAAAACAGAGTGCCAGCAAATATGCCAGATAGATATGGTGTTTTGTGTATTACGTGATAGTCCATGGGTCCCATCATGGCAATTCGTTGAGCAATATACTGCATACCAAGACATACGACCAGGAAGACCGGCAGACCAACAAAAATTTGAAAGTGACTGATAATGTACAGGCCAATAGGGATGATGAAAAAGGGATACAAGAAGAAGAATTTGGCCATCTTCGAACGGTCGCGAAGAACAAGGTGTAGGCTGAGCGGTAGGGTTTTGAGGTTACCATTAGCATCGTAGCCGTGATCAGACAACGAGCGATGATATGCTCGCTTGGTGCTCATTTCTTCTGCACAGATGGCTGGGGTCTTTCCTTCGTTGGTTTTGGCGAATCGGTCTGCGCCATATTCGATGACTTTATCTAGACATGGTTTAGAGCCTTTGACAAGAGCCCAGTGTAAAGGAGTGTAACCATTGTCGTCGATTGCATTAACATTTGCACCAGATCGCAACAGAAGATCAACACAGGCCGGCCATCCTTTATATCCTGCCCACATCAGGCTTGTATGTCCCTGCGGGTCTGGAGCGTCCACTGGAATATTCTGCTGCAGTAAAAGGACCAAAAGAAGTGCATTCCCATCGATTGTGGCGAGATGGAGGATGTTGTATCCTTGACCGTCGGTCAATAGTGCGTCCGCACCATTCTGAAGTAGTAGATTCACAATGTAGAAGTGAGATCTCTGCGCAGCCCACATGACTGGTGTAGCGTTGGATTCGCCTCCCTTCGCATTAACATCTACACCTTGTTCGACAAGGTACTTGCACACAGCATACTGATTGTTGATAGCAGCCCAGTGTAAAGGTGTGATTCCCTCTTCATCCGCATATTTGGCCTCGACTTTCCCCGACTCGATCATTTTTTGAATGTGCTCGAGGGCTCCGATGCGAGCGCATTGCATGATATCCTCTTCGAGAGGAATGCTTGGTTCGGCGGACCCATTCTGAATTGGACCAAGCTCAACGTCCTCAGACGTCACCTTAGGAGAGGCCGCGTTGCCCTTGGAAGAGGGAGGATGGGAAAGTTTGGAGGAAGCAGGAGACGACATGGCTACGAGCAGAGTGTGAATTTAGTGCAGCCGCAATTTGCATATTGTGGTCTCTGGCATGGTGATAATCTTCAGGAGGAAAGGTGACTCAAGGAACAGTAACAGTAGATACGAGTTCAATCCTGCTGAGCCTCCTGAAATTATGTCGGCACCCTCATTGCAGGTTTGATACGCAGCCCCCAAAAAGGGTGTTCTCGTGTCGCTGTAGCCTTCCGCTACGTGCATCACGTGACTGAATATGCCCCTTCCGACTTCGCCCATTCGCTCTGTTGCTCCTTCTGTTCTCCTTTGCCGCCAAGCAATACACCTTCGGCAAACTTGCCCGCTTCAAGCGAAATCAATCGTATTGAGCCAGAAGCTTCAGAACCTCTTCTTTCCAACTGCACTTCACCAGTATCATCCCATTACTCTCCGCTCCCCTTGAATCACACCCATCTCACCCTCTGCTTCTCGGAAGTCCTTCATTACAGCTTCACGAGTAGGCAAGATGATGTCAAGGAATCTCTTGCGCCAGTCCGGCCGCGTTGCCGGTGCTATCTCGGCTTCTGGCAGAATAGCTGCGGTAAGCTCAAAAACTTCCTCAACGAGCTCCAAGAGCTTCCAACACCCTTCGAAACTCGTCTACAAGCTTTCAATTCTATACCCCAAGCTTTACAGCTGATTTGGAAACTGGACCGTCAACTATTCACTCGATTTGGATGCTGATTAAAACTTTTTTGCTAGTCTCGCGTTGTCACCCCTGCGCCCTTCAATGCGGCATCAAAACAAGTCCGATCCTATGCCGCCGATGCCAAAGCTTCCCCTACCGAAGTCTCATCCATCCTCGAGCAAAGAATTCGTGGTGTCCAAGAAGAGGCTGGCCTCGCTGAAACTGGTCGTGTTCTGTCCGTTGGTGACGGTATTGCTCGTGTCCATGGTTTGAGCAATGTACAGGCCGAGGAGTTGGTCGAATTCGCCTCCGGTGTCAAGGGCATGTGCATGAACTTGGAAGCTGGCCAGGTCGGTGTCGTGCTTTTCGGTTCTGATCGTCTTGTCAAGGAAGGTGAAAGCGTTAAGCGTACCGGACAGATCGTAAGGATTGCCAACTAATTGATCTCTTGCATTTGATCCTGACTACTACATCCAGGTCGATGTCCCTGTCGGCGAGGCTATGCTTGGCCGTGTCGTTAATGCCCTTGGTGACCCAATCGACGGAAAGGGCCCCATCAAGACCACACAACGATCTCGAGCTCAGTTGAAGGCCCCTGGCATTCTTCCCCGACGATCCGTCAACCAGCCTGTACAGACTGGTCTCAAATCCGTCGACGCAATGGTGCCGATCGGACGTGGTCAACGTGAGTTGATTATTGGCGATCGTCAAACTGGAAAGACCGCTGTTGCTCTTGATGCCATTCTAAACCAGAAGAGATGGAACAATGGCAACGATGAGACCAAGAAACTCTACTGTGTTTATGTTGCTGTTGGTCAGAAGCGGTCCACCGTTGCCCAATTCGTCAAGACTCTCGAGGAGAACGACGCCATGAAGTACTCCATCGTCGTTGCTGCCACCGCCTCCGAAGCCGCCCCTCTCCAGTATATTGCTCCCTTCACCGGTTGTGCCATCGGTGAATACTTCCGCGACAATGGAAAGCATGCTCTGATCATCTACGATGATTTGACCAAGCAGGCTGTTGCTTACCGTCAAATGTCACTCTTGCTTCGTCGTCCTCCTGGACGTGAAGCCTATCCTGGTGACGTTTTCTATCTCCACTCTCGACTTTTGGAGCGTGCCGCCAAGCTTAACGACAAGCATGGTGGTGGTTCTCTGACCGCTCTGCCCGTCATTGAGACCCAGGGTGGTGATGTGTCCGCTTACATTCCTACCAATGTCATTTCTATCACGGACGGTCAGATTTTCTTGGAATCCGAATTGTTCTACAAGGGTGTGCGACCCGCCATCAACGTCGGTCTTTCTGTGTCCCGTGTCGGCTCCGCTGCCCAGCTTAAGGCCATGAAACAAGTCGCTGGTTCTTTGAAACTCTTCTTGGCTCAATACCGAGAAGTGGCTGCCTTCGCCCAATTCGGTTCTGATCTTGATGCCGCCACCAAGCAAACTTTGAGCCGTGGTGAACGTCTTACCGAGCTTCTGAAGCAAAAGCAATACTCTCCCATGGCTGTTAACGAAATGGTTCCTCTCATCTATGCTGGTGTCAACGGTCACCTTGACAGCGTCCCCGTTGCCAAGATCCTGCAATGGGAGTCTGACTTCCTTGCCCACCTAAAGAGCGACCAACAAGATCTGCTCCAAACAATTGACAAGGAGGGACAACTGAGCAAGGATCTTGAGTCTCGATTGAAGGAGGTTGTCGTCAACTTCACCAAGAGCTTCACATAGGTGCGTTAACTCAGCATTGTTCCTATCAAGGATCGTAACTAATACTCGTGGCGATAGAGTTGAAGCTTAAAAACTCTTGTACAATTTCTGGCTTGGTCAAAATGGACTTCGCTGCTCAAACCGGGATTTTAAAGTGCAGGCTGTGGGCGAAAGCACCTGCTGAGCAGGAAGGAAGTGTCTCATTGTAACTAGATACAGATACCAGTCCTCAATCCATTCCGTTTGTTCTTGATAAAGTTTTAATTTTCACTTTGACCTGTCATTAGGAATATCGGTGTCGTCCATAATATTAAAACGCTCGAGGTGTCTCGACCAATGCCTCTTGAGCCAGTCCCCATTTCGGCTGCAGCAATATGCCTGGGCTTTTCGACACGGTCTTTTTGGTGTTCAGAGACTGCTCTAGCTGTGGACATGATTCCTATCACTTCAGGCACTATGATTACTGTAACGGCACGTATCTGTTTGCGATAAATTTACACGACTTTCTATATCAATATCAATCGTTCGACGTCCTAAGATGGGCACGAAGGCAGAGTAGTGTCAAGCGAAGTCCTCTGCAGCCCTCCCAGTATGATTTATAACGGTGTGCTAAACCATCCCCTTGGAAGACGTGGCAGTCCACTACTGTTACTCTCGTGCAGCAACCTCGACTGCCAATGCCACTTTATTTCCGGTCTCAGCAATAGACGAGTGCTGTACCGTGGCCAATGGACACACGACTTTATCGGCGGAATCAATTATTGCATTCGTGCTGGGAACTGTTGGTATATTGGTTGCGAACGCAATTGCAGTGATGAGTCACCTCTTGCACCCACGACGTAGGAATTCGAGCTTTTCCTAGGTGTGCATACATCCAACTAAGGGCAGATTCCACGGGAGGCTGGAGCTGATCTCTTGGCTGCAGGAGCCTGGGATTGTGGTCAAGGACCCCAGTCGGAAGAGTCAACCAATACTGCGCTTGTGGTTTAAAATTTGCATAAGAGTCGGGCGCGGCTGTCAATTGCAAGGCACTCTCACTGGTGGCCAGGGTCGTGACAAGAAGGATGCTCTTTGGACGCTCTGGGATTCCTATTCTTCTGAATGATTACTAACCTAAATTACTTGAGTTTGATCCTTGCGGTGCTTCGTGCTTGATCGGCATTGCTACTATTTTTTAGGCTAGGCTGAGCACAGCCTGATCAACCACGATTTCGATAAGTCCATAAGCACGGCGTACCTAAACTTCTGTTCTAACAGTCTTTCCCGCAGCTCCTAGAGCGTTCATCAACGGCCTTCTTATATTTCCAGCCGCAGTGGTCTCCTGAGCGTTGTAGGTGTCGTTCCTAACTTGTCGTGCTTCCTTTTCAACCCAAAGAAGAACAGGGCACAATCCAGCATCCGGATACACTTGCAAAGAGTCATAAAGCCAATGAAGCAGATGTAAGGGAAATCTCTCGGGACGCTACTCTGATGCCATGAAGGCGGCCGATAGCATACACAGATTGTCTGGCACAGTTAGCGCCCAGCCACCTGTCTTTGATTATACGGAATACTTTAAGACGTGAGGTGCAGCGTCTTCAAGTTTCGAGTCCCCACTTTTCTTATGTCTATCCAGTGGTTCTCTTTACCGTGGCTATTCCAAAGGAGATGGTTACTTTAACAAAAGAACAGCACGTTCTTCTTACCGTGCAGCATTCTCGATCATCAAGATCCACAGTGCTGATCAGAACTCGAAGTCCAGAGTTTATGATGGTTCCTCCAAGAAATTATACCACAATCGCTGCCCAAAAATGCAAAGGACTTCTTTTCTTGTTCTCCAGAAGCCATCCTTCCACATTATCGGGTATTCAAGCTTCTCTTGTGGCAGTTGGATCACCAGGCGGAATGGGCTCGATTTATTCCAGTCATTCGCCTTTTTGGTAAAGGGTTCCTGGTTGAGGACAGTATATGGGAAAGCTTTGACCTCGGCCAGCTGGATGAACGTGGAGTCCTTGTGGCCAGCCATTGGCAAGAGATGGAGAGAATCTCGATTGGAAGAGACATAGATGACTGTGAAAAACTGCTTGGAACCAAGAACACCATTCGCAGCACGAAGAAGCCCAAATCTCTTGTGGTTTGGAAGAAGAATACAACGCTGGGTCCAAGCCTAGTCATGTCCAGGGACGTTGACAGCGTGGAAGCCTCCATCGATCTTCCAAATTGTAACAAATTTGTTAGTGTAATGGAGGATGCCGATTCAATCCTTGTCACGCCCATGGACATTGACTGCTTGGGAACCTCCCTCGATCTTTCCTATTTTGACAATTGGATGTTATATTGGATGAAGAATGCTGCTTCAAGTGGCAGTGTTTAGACTCTGTCTAACATTCTGGATAAGAACACAATTTTCCAACCCTTGAAGCCGGATGCGCAAATTTTGGTTTGGTTCTATATACAGAGCAAGCCAAGTTCAAGAAGGTCATCTCTTTTATACCTTGGTGTGGCTTAGCAAATATATCTGTCCTCGCAACATTCGCCACATTTTATATTTCACCGCGGTGGAAGCCGGGCAAACACTAATAATTGATTGGCTTATGAGTGTCTTTCCCGTTCCCGTGCCACAATTGGCGCTCGAGATTTCTGCTTATCATGGCAAGCAGAACGTTCTGGATCACCTCGCCGCCAATGGTATTCACGGCACCAGGTCCTGGCAACCACAGGAGGATCAACAGAAGCGGAGTCTGACCAAGAGCAAATTGAGAAGAAATAGAACCCTTCGAACGACCCTGCGAAAGGGCATTCCACGCAAAGCATGAGGCGTTCTTGAGCCGCGCGTGTAATGAAAACGCTTCCGATGCTCTGACCGATATGGCTGGGTCGCTGTTGGAGCCGGAGCAAGTATGGGAGAAAGGATTTCAGAGCATTCAAAGGCTACTGGATAATTCAATACCGTCAGATGTTCAGGGTATTTTTGCTGGTATTCAAGTCTCCCGCGCTATGAGAACTTGCCTTTCGCAAAATATCGACGATAATCACAAAGAATATGAAAACCAAGCGTCTGCTGACCTTGTCAGGAGGAAATGTGCACTAGCAGTGGTTGACCATGATTTATTCGACGACGTCGTGATTGCGATCTGGGATCAGAATTTGTCCAGTTGCAATTTGCTGGGCAACTGGTAGCTATGTCACGATACTTTACTGGAACACTTTCGAAGCTCGTTCGAGAAGTTAATAGCCTCCACACGTATGACTTGTCTTTTCTCTGGGGGTGAAGGACATCCAAGTGAATGTCGCCGTCTGTGTGACATTCAAGATGAATTTAGCAGCGGTCTTGCCGCAGAAGACGCCAGAAAGGCTTTGATTCCTCAGAATGTTGAGATATGGGACCCAGACGCTGAATCTAATCCCCGGCATCAGTATCAAGGAATTATGATCTCTAACAGTTCTCCTAGTCCTTGGGTATCTTACGGCCAATTCAGTATCAGTGCCTTCTATGTTGCGGCATGCAAGCAGTGATGACTTGAGAGGTTACTAGTAGTTGTCTCCTCGCCATCATTCTCGGGTTGTCTCCCGTGACCGCACGTTTTATCTCGACATGCGAGAGCACGGGAACGACATTGAGCAACGACGAATCCATTGAGCAGAGAGCCTATCTTTCTGAACAGAGAAACATGTTCGAGATTCCCTTTGTGCACGAGGATCAGTGCCAGAATCTCCCACGGGATCGGAACGCTGGTGCGCCTCAAAGTCAACGCAGTTCAGCCTCCACAGAGAATGTCGGAATTCCCATCGACAATCGAAACGATGCATTTACGCACTCCCGTATCATGAACCCCTCGGTAACAGCCCCCAATCCTAATAAAAGACAATGCCCGCATGGCTTTCGCGCCTTTTCGACGGTAAGCAACCTGGGCAAGCACACACGGACAGATTGCAAAGCGAAGCACGGCAAGCAGCGATTCCCTTGCGGGAATCGTGGATGTACCGAAGCCCTAACTCACAAGGAGTACCGCGACAGACATCAACGGGCCAAGTGCTTGTTCCATCCAGGTGATGCATAGGGATGAAAGCGGCCATCTTCACAAGGCCCTGCGTTTGACGGGAACACGGCGAGGCCGAGGTGGCTCACCAAGGGAAGGGAAGCGAGCGCGGGATAGAAATACAATCTTGTCCCTGGGCGACGCTCACTATTAGGACTCTATTGCTGTATAAGGACGGTTCTTATTTAAGGGCTTGGATGATATCGATAATGGTGGTCGTCGTCGTCGTTTTCAATATCTCAGCTTGCTATTACAGTCACCATACCTCGGTTTGGTTTTTACACGTTCTAGGTTCGAGGTGTATTTCCCTAATTTATGTCTGATATTATTTTTTCAACACCTAGTCAGATCTTACTCTTCTCAATCCCCTGCGTTTCCTCAATCCTGTAGACGTACTTAACAGCACTAGCCTTGCCATCTCGAAGATTCTCCAATCCCTTTTGCACACCATTCAGACCGCCAGGAATGACCTCGTACGGATGTCCACTGAACCAGCCCTCCTTTAGACCCAGGCTGAATAGCCTGAACCAGGCATAGCCTAGGTCCATCAAGTCGTCGGGCGTGCCGTGCACAGACCCGACGGTCGTCAGTGTCTTGTTCACCGTCTCAGGCACCTCCTCATACTTCCTGCCCGGGAGGACTAGCGTCAGGTGGCCATGGGGATCAAGTGCTTTGATGATGTTCTGGTACGACCCGTTCTCGGAGACGGCGTCGTACGCGTACAGCAGTTTCTGGCCCGAGGGGATTGCGCTCTTGATCCCCGCAACGACTGACTCGTCGCCCTTGCGGTAATCAACCACTACGTCACCTTTGGATTTGTCGAGCAGGCCCTCGACGAATGGGATGCCTCGGCCTGCTACGGCGATGATGGGGTGGATCTGAGAGCGTAGCAGGAGTTTGATGGCGAAAGCGCCGACGGCCCCCGCGGCGCCGTAGACCAGCACGCCTCCTGCGAGAGCGTCTTTCCTGGCTTGAGAGACGTGGACCCAAGGCTCAGGAAGGCCAAGACGAGCATAAAGGCCTACGACGGCGGTCATGGCGGCGAGGGGAATGGTCGCGGCCTCCTCGAAGCTGGTCTGCTTGGGGAGGTGAAACGTGGACTTCTCCCAGGCGACGGCATACTCGGCGAAGCTGCCGTAAGGCGACCCCATCTGATGGAAAGCACCAACGCGGTCGCCGACATGGAATTCCGTCACGTTGCTGCCAATGGCATCCACGTATCCGGCGATGTCGTCGCCTGTGTTGAGCCCCGAGGCCGATTTCATGAACAAGGGGTATTTCCAGTCCTTGGGGTTCGTGCCCGACACAACCACCCGTATGAGAATTTGATCGGGCTCGAGGGTCGGCTTTTGCTTTTCTTGGATCTGCACATCGAGTTCCTGGGCTGATTTGGCGAAGACATGGGCTGATTTGAATGACATTTTGTTGCCGGCGGCGGTGGTGACGATGGCCCTTTGGGATCTGTTGTAGCGTGATATACAAGCAGGTATATTTGTCAGCTGCTTGATGGGGTTTGAGAAAGGGGCGCGAGGCTGGAGGTCCTTATTACTTAAGCGGGTGAGCTGAAGATTTTCGAATTGCCGAGGTAGGCAGGGGAAATTCTTGAGCATAAATAAAATCGTTGACAATGAGAAAAGTTGGTTATAGTAGTTAGACCAGGGTCTGGATTTGAAATCAGAAAGATGTCGAGGGACTACAAACCGCGAGGAGGTCTTCTTCACGAGGGGCGAGGCAGGGATTTGGAAACCAGCATTGCTAAATCACAGCCGGAGAATCAACCAACACTCATGCGAATGGACGGTAAATTTATCCCGGTCCAGCAAAGTCAAAGCAAGTGCGGAGTTTCAGTCTGTTCGGGTAGAACTGATTGCCCATGATAGTGGATAAGCGATGGTGTCATCACATTTAATTCTTTGCGATTGTTAGCTAGTGTGGGCCGAGGGTGTTCAGTTCGGCATTTTGACCAAGTACAAGTGTTCATGCCCGAGGAACCCAGCAGACCATGCGGACGTCGAGACTTATGCATGTCTCAAAGAGTATGATGAGCTCTGATTTGACGTATCGGTGTATCGGGACGAGGTCTTATGGTATGTCCATCAGCATTTAAGGACGCTGGGCAGGTTTTGGACGGCGAAGAACAAAGAACGACCTGTGAGTGGATTGCGGGGACTACACACGTGACCCCCAGTTGAGCATGGCCAAAATGAATAGCAGGTTTCATGCGGCGGTGCCATAGAGGGGAATGCAGGGACAATGAGTATTTCGGAATCGAAAGGCAGCAATATTTGGTGGTACGCGTGGTGATAGAGGGAGAGACTCGAGAGGCTGTGGTGGCACCCGAGGCCCCCAGAAGGTAGAGGAGGAATTGCTGACTCAGTGTCCGAGTCGCTTCCCCGCACTTGTACTTGAAGTCGTGGTTTGCTCTCTCTCCTTTGCCACTAATGAAGTCATCCAAATGGCAGCCACGCTGACCACCCACTGACGCTGGGCCAATTCTTCATCACGTGCGATTCCACTTTGCGTCAAACGCGCACTCACAGTACGTACAGCCTTGGTTTCTTTGCTTCTACCTTCTAATCAGCTGAAACGCACCTCGTGGGTAGTCCGACATGGCACCTCCGTCATCTCGCACTGAAGTCCTGACACACCTCAAGGATCAGGTGAGCAATGGGAATCCTATCGTCGGAGCCGGTGCTGGGACTGGTCTGTCGGCCAAATTCATAGAGGAAGGAGGTGCAGATCTCATAATAATTTACAATTCCGGCAGATTTCGAATGGCGGGTCGAGGCTCGCTTGCAGGTCTTATGCCCTATGGAGATGCCAACGCCGTTGTCGTGGATATGGCCAGAGAAGTGCTCCCCATAGTGAATAAGACTGGAGTTCTAGCTGGAGTCTGTGGCACAGATCCTTTCCGAATTATGAACAAGTTTCTTGAACAATTGAAGGGCATGGGCTTCTGTGGCGTCCAGAACTTCCCAACCGTTGGCTTAATTGATGGTACATTTCGAGCAAATCTGGAGGAGACCGGAATGGGGTACGATAAGGAGGTGGACATGATTGCCGAAGCACATCAGTTGGGGCTCCTTACAACCCCCTACGTATTCAATGTTGATGAGGCCGAGCGCATGACCAAGGCTGGCGCAGATGTCCTAGGTAAGGGGAGATGATAATAATGTTCCGGCCCTTTCTGTGGCGTTGACTAACGCAAGCCCAGTTTGCCATATGGGATTGACGACATCCGGTTCTATTGGGGCAAAAACTGGCAAGTCATTAGACGACTGTGTCAAACTGATCCAAGAGATGAGAGATGCCGCGACCAAAGTCAACAATGAAATACTCGTTCTTTGCCATGGTGGCCCAATTGCCGAACCAAAGGATGCTGCGTATATCCTCAGCCGTACCAGAGGTGTCCACGGCTTTTTCGGAGCATCGAGTATGGAAAGATTGCCAGTTGAAATTGCCATCACCAACACGACGAGGGAATTCAAGGATTTGAAAATCAACCAGTCGTGACTGACACCAGCGACCAACATATCTGGCTCAGGCTGGCCAGGGCGTAGAGACTGGACCTCAAAGCACCCAGGCGCATTCCTTGCCGCTGGAAGCTGGCTACACCTATCCGTGTGCATTGCAGTCACATACGGATACGAGCAGTATCACAAGCAGTGTCACGAGCAGTATTTCCGATGAGCGCCTTGTGAAGTTCTGGTATTTCTAGCGCGTTCACAACTGTGCTAAGGTCCTTGGTCGCAAGTGGCTCACAGGTCGAGGCTGTGCCCTTAACCTCGTATACTGAATCGTATGGTGGTGTTGTTGTTAGTCATTTATCATAGGGCAGGACCCACTGATGGTCCCCTGTGAAATTAAACAGCTCAATGCCATGTATGTACTGCGCATTTGGTTGGCGTTGGGTTGGTTGCCGAGTAACTCCTACGGTTGTCGGCACTTGACAATACCTCTCTGCCTAGCCTCTTCCGTACGCCCATTCCTGCTCACCGGTTTTCACAGTGGGGAGGCTCTACGAGGTAGTCGGTGTTCCACGCACAATTTTGGAAGGTCAAGTTTCCTTGCCGGCCTATCCAAGCTTGAGCCACATGTTCTCCGCCAACCACTAATGCAGGTGTTTGAGACCTAAGCGAATGAAGGGTGGGTGTGGCGTTCGGGAAAAATGAAATCAGGGGATTGATTACTCGTTGCTTGTTGGGAGAAGTTTTGCCGGAGCCTCTTTTCCATTGCGCAGGGACGTTGCTGTCACGGATCAAAAGGGTTCTCTGCCTGCACGCGTACCTTCGTTCTATATGACGATATTCGGTATACTTCACCCAAAAGCTCTTCATCTAAGCGACTAATACTGCAAGAAGGCGAGAAGGCAGCCTGGTTGAAATCGCGATTTAGCATTTTGCCAAGGACGGTTGGCCCCCATCTAAGCTCATGCCAAGAAATGCCAAGCGGGTGCCCCTGGATTTCGCAGGAGAAAAGGGAAGCTCAATTTAGCATCCTGGGTCAATCAGCCTCTTGCAATACCGTGCAAATGATCTCTATCCGCCTCGGCGCATCTGATCGTGATACACCGGCCTCGCTGTCGGGCGATGCCTTGCAGACTCCAACCAAGAGACGCATTGCAAGGGTCCATTCTTAATTTCAATATTGCTCATCACTGGTCTTGCATCTTAGCTCTTTGACTTCGTGCCGTCTCTGTGACCTCCCAGCCCTGTCGGGCTGGACAGTGTTTCGGCTATGGCTTCCTCTACCTTTCATTGCACGGCCACTTTCTTGTCTCGACGAGGCTCCATTTAGAGCGATCGACCAGGAGAGAGATGGGTGTGACTTCGTCCGAAGAAAGAATCACCTTAACCCATGCAGATCACGAAGCCATCTTGACCAAAAGGTAGGTGCTCCTCGGCACAGGGACCAGGGTTGTTTGCACGCAAGGCGTATCCGTATTCAGATTCCGAAGATGGAGAGGCGGCATGAAGTCTGAACTCTGAACGAGAACTTTGACAAAGGTGATATATCTGCTGCCCGACCTTCTCGCTGCTCTGCGGGATCTCGTCCTTTTCGTCTCTGAAGTCCATCGCCTCCAGCACAGTCATTCTTTTAATCCAGTTGCTGCCAACCAGTCATTCGTTAATTTTATTCAATATTCAAAAGCTATTCACCATGCTGTTCACCAAAGCAGCCCTGGCCTTCTCTTCTCTCACTCTCCTTGCAGCCGCTCAAAATTCTGAGGATGCCTTCCACAAGAGCCTGAAACCGAGCCTGGGCAGAACTCCCACCAGTACAACGAACAAGCTTCTCATGACCCGAGATCTTGATAAGCGTTGCACTGGCAGTTGCGAAGATTGTTTCGGATCTGGGTACACGCTCTGCCCTGGAAGCAGCATCTACTGTTATCTCCCTGGAGATTCCTACTACGGCTTGGACTCTTGCAGCTCCGACTACAGCAGCGATAGTACCTCAACCGCTGAGGCTCCCTCATCTACGTCCACATCTACCGGTACCGATGATCTTTGCTATCAAACCGGCGCAACTTGCATATCATGCTTTGGACCAACGTACCTAGACTGTCCTGATGGCTACCACTGCTACGATCCCAACGACTCACTATATGATACTTGCCCCGACGACGAGGACACAACGAGCGGCGGCTCTTCCGGTGCTACCTGCGCCGACACTTATGGTTCCGGAAGCGTGCCTTGCGGTGACGATTCTTGCTATAACCCCGGCGATGGTGATGTATGCTGCGATGATGGATGTAAGTACATGGCAGTGCTCTGGCCCCGCTGCAGAACTAACAATTTTGGCCCAGACCACTGCGAAGGAGGATATACCTGCTCAACCACAGTTGGAAAATGCTGCGCTCCAGTAAGTCAATCTTAGATCTGCAAGGCTACGTATGGATGCATTGCTGACGAACAACTTCTCAGGGCTCAACATCTTCAGGGTGTACTGGCAGTGGTAGCGGCGGCTTGCTCTCTTCATCTACTGGGTCTACTCGCACAACCTCGTCCAGCGGGCTGACCTTCAACACAGCTACCGCGACCAACACTGCATCTGGAGGCTCGTCGACCGGCGTGGCTCAATTTTCCAACAGTGGTGGAGCTGTCGATGTTCAAAGAGGACTTCTACTCGCTGCCGGGCTCGGTGCTCTTGTTCTGTAGTAGTTTACTTGCAGTCCAAGCCCAGGGGTTTTGAGTGGAAGCATGTGAGCTTTTTATTGTAATCAAATATCAAATACTTCTTCTTTGGCGTCTTGGGTCCCGATGATTTCACGACCTGGAATGAATGAGTTTGCTAAATTTATCCGTCCCTCTTTGCGACCTGGTCATTGGTGCACAGTATTCTCAGAGATCTTGTGAAATGACAGGCAAAGGCTGCGCGGGTTTGTTGCCATCCCGAGGATATTAGGACTTAGAAAATTTGCGGGTTTTGAATGCACGTGTACAGTACTGTAGCTGGTCGAGTTGGGTGAGGTTGAAAACCCCCCCGGCCCAGACGTCAATTTTCGCGTGTCCACAACTTTGGCTAAACTACGTTAGTGCACAACCGGTTTCGTATGTGGATGGCGTTTTAGCTTTCTTAACGTTCGGCAATCAAAGATGTTCTACCGCCACTGTTATTGCTCTATCTTGATGATATGTGGAATTATGGATTGCTACCCTTGAATCTAGTCTCGCGTTGCACGTGCCGATTTTGTCTCAATCAAAATTATCCTGAAGTTGATGTTGACGATGTGCAGTGAAGATCGCCTCCCTCGTGAGTATGGCAACCCTGAAAAGCGTCAGTATTTGCTGAAAACGATAGATCGTGTCCACTCACAGGAGGAATAGACACGGTCGACGATGGCGCCTGAGGCTGAGTGGGTGAGCCACTCGTTGTCGCAGTCGCAGCAGGAGCAGATGGTGCGGCGCTGGAGCTTGCCGGCGCATGGGAATGCGAACCTTCAGCGCCAGAGCAGCCCACTCCTGGAACGGCAATATCGTATGCATAAGCTTCGAGTGCGAAGTATTGCAGGGTATCGCTGTCGTGGGTTGACTCAGTAGAGTTGTTTGCGGCGGCAAGCTCGACGACCTCGTCGTAATCGTCGGCGAAATGCTCAATATATTCCCAGCCAATGGAGGGCATGTGGTATAATCGGTGCATCAAGTCAGATGCCCAGAAGGTGTTGGAAGGTGATTCAGCTACATTGTATCCCAATGCGCACATCTGGCTGAGGGATCGACGTGTTTCATAACTCAGATCGCAGATCACGGTCTCTTGCGTTGCGTTCGAACCACGCCAGTGACCGCCCCATCCTGGGACACGTCAGTCTTTTGAAGCTTTAAAACGGGACAGCACACGTACCAGGAAGGTCGCAGTTGCCATCAGGATTGTCACATCTGAAGAGAACATCTCCTTTGTCACCGTTGACGATGATGTCATAGGCACCGATCACCTCGTATGGAGGTCGATCTCCAAAGTAGCGACGATATATCTCGGAGTTATTACTGAAGCGAAGTACATGTTCTTTGGCATGCTGGGCAAGTATGACAGTTTCATTCAATCCAAGCGCAATCTGGTGAGCTTGTGTGGCATTGCAGCTCTCATGGATGGGGTATTGAGTAACAGCACCGGCATCCCAAGATTTGACAGTGGGATTTGAATCTTGACGAGTCTCTAGCCTTGTGGGAGCAGCAAGGACGCCGGTGACAGCAGACAACAAAAGGGCTTTGAGCAAGACAGTCATCTTGTGTGTTTGAGATTGCTTCCTTGGAGAAGAGAAGAAGCTCGGAATGCTCAAACGAGTGATAATACCTCTGGACCAGTGAGTCTCAGGCCTCATATATACCTCTCTTTTCCATTGCATGGCTCAGCGAGATCCGAGGTAGGCATCCCACATCATCACCGAATTCACAAGGATCCAAGCCCCACTCTCATCGATATCCGCATGACTTTTACAAAAACTTCTTCACGTCGATATTCCTGATCGGCCACCACACTGTCGGTTGGCTTGGCTGAATGCGAGAAACCTGGACCTGCATCAGTTGCAGCAAGAGCCTATAGCGAACTACTCGTATGTAAATCTGCATGGAGTGCCAAGTTGAGGACCCTAAGTACTCTGGCGGGTCAAACCAATCAGTGGAAGATCGGTGACGGTTATTGCCACGTTCTGGCCTAAGTCGTAACAAGTAGCTTCAAGCTCCATGGCCTCTGCAGTTGCTATCGATACGATCTCATGACGTTTGTTGTCGTCGGATGAGTTCGCTATGAAGATGGTTCCATCTGCCAAGATATGTAACAACTGCTGGCCGCTCAGGCTAACTTAATGGATGATTTGATTACTCCGTTGTCTTCGTAACAATAATCTAGCTTTCCACCTCAGCACAATCTATGGTTTGAGGTGAGTGTGGTTGGGTTGTCCAATCCATAGGCTGATGCTTTATACTAAGCCGAAGAAGACATTGAATGAGACCTTGATGTAGATATTGACGCTTGCTGTTGAGCGCAACTAGTCCTGCCATGAGTTGTTTACAGAAAGCTGCCACGGTATCTATTCAGCAGGAGGAATTGAATAGGCACAGTAGTAGTACTGATCGCGGTTCTCTAACCTCGTAGGAGGTAGTATCCTGCGCTAGAGCTAGCGCACTTTGGCCTTTAGCATCCAAATATTTTGCCCATCGCTTTTTAGAATATATATTGGAATGTCCAGAATTCGAACAAAAAGCCGGATTCGAGCGGTCGTCCGATTGAAGGTTAACCATTGCGCAATTGGTCTAGTGGTATGATTCTCGCTTAGGGCTCACCCCCAAATAGAATGCGAGAGGCCCCAGGTTCGAACCCTGGATTGCGCCCATTTCTTTTTTGCCCACTTTCTTTAGCCTTTTTTTACTCCACTCTTCGAGGGAGGTTGTGTGAATCCTAAATCTGCCGCGCCGTAAGGCCAAACTTGGCGCCCGTGAGAAGCGGAGGCTTCAATTAAACCTTGTTTAGCGTGGTTGCAAAGGGCCTTCGAAAGATACAGGTTCGCGGCCATTTCAGTCACCCGTGCGGAGTACCTCCTTGTATGTAGGTATCTTCTTGGCTGGCCAAGAAATATCCGCTCCGCTGCGAATGCCCAGACAATATTGAGTACCTTAAACCACCTGCGTACGAGTAACTGGCAACATCCACTCCATACAATCCTCTTTATCGCCCTCATGTCATCTTTCAAGAGGCCAATAATGAGAACCTTATGCCTTGGCCACAGTCATCCTGCTTAATCCCGGGCTTGGCACCTCCAATTCCTCTTGCTAAAGCATTCCATTGAGCCTGGCTTGTGGTCCCCCGATGTGACATAGCCTTACCAAGTGGACTAACGCGCCATTGTAGCGTGGGAGCTCATGCTCATCATGCATTTGCTTTATCCGTCAAAATCGGTGCGACCGACTGAAAATTCTGCCATTCCGCAAATACCACGATCGCGTGGTAGGTTCTCGACATCCAACGTGCGCATGCACCTCGAGGTTGGACAAATGGTTCCTTCAGATTTCATTACAAACAGAAAGCACGAAGTGTGTTGCTGATCAACCTGCCTCCCGTACCTCGGTTCCCATAAAATCCCAACTCCTTTAGCCTCGTCGACCTGTGTCATACTATTGTATTACAGTCTTTCCTCGCTTTAAGTTCTCCATAATGTTGGCCCGTATTCTGTTCCTCGTCGCTTTAGGAAGTATTGTTCAAGCACAGACGACATATACCGGCTGTCATAATCACTCAAGTGTCGAGTATGGTTCATTAAGAAGTTCAAATTCGGGCACTAACGAGAAGTTCATAGGTATTGCTATGGCCCAGATGGCGAGGAGACTGCTTTGCACACATATTCTTCAATCGCCCCTACCACGTTATCAACAGCGACTTTGCCAGCTTCCGTGTCGGCTTCTGCCACTATCACTGGACAAACTACAGCGGTAACGGGTTGTCATTCGCACGGCACTGAGACGTAGGTAATATTTTCTTCACACCTGAACCATCTCTCACTGAATCTAGCTATTGCATAAACGGCGCCGGAGAAGAAGTTTTGGTCTCCTCCACGGCTACAGCTACTGGAGATCCCCCAGCGCAGTACACAGATTGCCATGCTCATGGAGCTGAACAGTAAGCACTCTAGAGTGATGCTTAGCAGGTTACAACTAATGGAATCTCAGATGGTGCATGGCTCCTGACGGATCTGAAGTGCTTGTTGTAGCAGAAAGCTCCGCCACCTCTGAAAGTGATGACCATAGTCACGAAAGTTCTGGAGATGAGGAACAAGAAATGGATTGTCATTTCCATGCCGGAGTAGAGTGAGTATTCCAAGCCCCATCGAAAATAGATATTACTAATTCAATCAAGACATTGCGTTGCTGCCGGTGGAAGTGAGAGCGGAACTGAGGAACTGAATTGCGGCCTGACTGAACGAGACTACGATATTGGTTTACGAGTCGGGACACTTTTCGTGATCCTTGTTACGAGTGGACTTGGTGTCTTTGCTCCGATTCTACTCAGTAAGCTCCCATTTCGAAGTATGAATGCTTCGGCATTTACAATCATCAAGCAATTTGGTACTGGTGTTATCCTATCAACTGCTTTCATTCATGTATGAGGGACTCAGTGAAATATGTTGCCAATATACTGACTGCCTGGTAGCTATACACCCATGCCACATTGATGTTCAACAATCAATGTTTGGGTTCACTCGGATATGAGGGTACGACCTCCGCAATTGTTATGGGTGGAATTATTCTTGCATTCCTTTTTGAATACGTTGGCCATCGGTTCATTATTGCACGCGGAAGGTCTCGCGAACATGCTAGCAACTCTGGAAGTGAGGAGACAACTACAACGACCGAGTTCGGCAAGGACGAAGTTGGAAATCCGGGTACAGATGCTGTTGCTGGGCCACCTGCACCAGCATACAAATCCAACAACCTTACAAATTTGGGCCATAATCATGGTAATCCTCTTGATCCAGCCAATCCCAACTCGAAACTATCGGTCATGGTTATGGAGGCAGGGATCTTGTTTCATAGTATCCTTATTGGCTTGACTTTGGTTGTCGCTGGCGATTCCTTCTATAAGACTTTGTTGGTCGTCATAGTATTTCACCAATTCTTCGAGGGCTTGGCACTTGGCGCACGCATTGCTTTACTTCCATCAAAGTTTGCAAGCTTTTGGAAGACTAAGTTCCCCATGGCTGTGGCATTCACTCTCATCACCCCTCTCGGAATGGCGATCGGGCTAGGGGTTATCAACAACTTCAATGGCAATGAGAAAAGTACCATCGTGGCTATCGGAACGCTAGACGCACTCAGTGCTGGCATTCTTATCTGGGTTGGAGTCGTTGATATGTTGGCAAGAGACTGGATCCTCGATGGTGGTGAGATGCTTCACACTAGTGTTGGCAGAACTCTTGTTGGAGGAGTCAGCCTGTTCGCTGGAATGATATTGATGAGCGTGCTCGGCAAATGGGCATAAAGGCACCGGAGGAAGTGAAATGAGACCATGGAAGTAGGATTGGCACACTGTTCTGGCATTTCTGGCGTTGGATGATTAGAAGGATTGGGTGAAGGACCAACTCAAGGAATTGCTAGGGAAATAGCCCGGTTGAGACAGATCACTAGTGCACATATTGACCTTCGCATGAGAAATACATTACCTGGAAATGTAAATAGGCCTATTCTCACCGATGATGGTGATCAGGCTACACAGCCTCGCTTTACCTCGGAGCCTCACGTGCATCGCTCCGACAAGGCTACCGGCAAAACCTCGGCTTATCTAGATCTATGACATCGACAGTCTTCCAAAAAACATCAGCCAATGTGCTTCTGAAAGCAGTTGCTGAGTCTTCGTCATTCCATCTCGCCTTCAACCACTGTGTCTCCAACACAATGAACCGCTGACGATCTACTTGGATTCTCTTCGTCATGCACTACAACACCGACATTACTGCATGTCCAAACCTCTTCTCCGGATTCCCTACACGGGCCCGCTCCCACCGCCCTTGATCATCCCACCCTCCGCCGCCACTAGACATGGAGCTGTCGCTGCACTGACCAAATTTCTAACCGAGTCCAACACACCCGGAACATCGACTGCTAAGGAGAACGGACCTGTGTCTAGCAATTCAATTGACAGCCACAGCAATGCATTCAGCAACAACAACAGCAGCAGCAGCAGCAGCAACAGCCGCAAAACCGTCCTGCTAACAGGCGCAGGACTCTCCACAGCATCTGGTCTCGCAGACTACCGCGGCACGAATGGCACATACACGCAGAACAAGACCTACCGACCGATCTACTTCCACGAGTTTGTAGCGAGCCACGAGTCACGCAAGCGATACTGGGCGCGCAGTTTCCTGGGGTGGCGCGGACTGAACCGCTCACAGCCGAACGCAGGGCACAAAGCGATCCGCGATCTATGGCAGCTAGGACTGGTATCGTCGGTGGTGACGCAGAACGTGGACAGCTTCCACAACATGGCACACCGCGGTCTCCGAACCATCGAGCTGCACGGCTATCTGCGCAGACTAGTCTGCCTGAGCTGCCGGCACGAAATGGACAGGGATGCGTTCCAGGCTCGCCTCGCGCAGCTCAACCCGGCGTGGTCGGCGTTCCTACAGGACCTGCTGCGCAGCGGCGCGCTCGACACGGAGAACCCCACAGAGAGGAGGCAGAAGGGCTTCAAGACCAACCCGGACGGCGACGCCGACGTCCCCGGCGCCCCGTACACGACTTTCCGCTACCCTGCGTGCCCGACGTGTCTGAAGCGGCCACCGATTCTTCCGGACGGCGCCAAGGCCCACGTGGTCGTGGATCGGGATGGTGCGTGGCTGCCGGAATCAGGCCCCACGGGCGTGCTGAAGCCCAATGTCATCATGTTCGGCGAGTCTATCCCGCAGGCGACCAAGACTGCCGCCGAAGAGGCCATCGATGGCGCTGCGAAGCTGCTTGTTGTAGGAAGCTCGCTTGCTACTTACTCTGCCTGGCGCCTGGCCAAGAGGGCATTGGATCGCAACATGCCCATTGCCATCCTCAATATTGGTGGTGTCAGGAAAGAGGACGCCTTCTTTGAGGGTGTGGAGCGGGCCCAGACGTTTGATGTTGATGCTGCTTCGTCTTCTGGTGGCGCTGCTACGTCCGACGCAGCATTTCCAGCAACGCCAAACCCCACGTCGACGGGAATGGGATTGAGCCCCAGTGGCGCCGTGCGGGTGAGCATGGCCGCCGAAGACATCTTGCCGGGAGTCGTGGAGCTTGTCAGAAGGAACCGAGCAAGGATGTAGAAACTCGTCTGCGTGCGCCCTTTTCTCTATGCACATCCTCCTACTAGACAAGATACGATCCCCACGATCAAAGATATGCACATACACATATACACATGTAGATCAGAAATTTCATACTAATGTTCCGACGACCTTCCTTTCTACTCGACATATGCATACAAATATATACATTTGCATGGCGCTTCCGCTTGCTGAGACTCGCCCCATCGAGCGGCTGTCGGTGGAGCTCAGGAGAGTACCAGCGGGGCGTAGATTCGTTTGCAATGGGCCGCGTTGAGCGTCTGGCGAGAAGGCACGACATCATAACACGACGAATTAAGAGTAATGGGTGCCGGACTCACACCGATCGAAGGATTAGTCTGCAAGGGACAACAAATAGATACGAGGCACAGCGCAGAGAGCAGAGAGCAACGATACAGACCAGGTAAACACTCTTGTTTTCTATCTACTAGGGCCCCCACGCCCGCCCGACAACCAAGACAGACGGGGACCGGCCTCGAGGATACCCGCACCTAACCCACGAAGGAAAAGCGACCACCCACCACCACGACCACCACCACCTACTACTGCACCTTCGGCAGCAGCAACCGTTGGCCACCTTTAACATTGGCGGCCGCGCCACTTGCCACCCCACCAGGAGCAACGCCTCCAGCATTCCCACCGGCCGAAGCCGCAGCAGTCCTCGATACCTTGATCGTCTGGTTTATGAACGTCATTGGTATCTTGGTCTGCTGTCCGACGGGAGCGGCACCCGCTGCCGGGCCAGCGGGGCCATATTGAGGCGTCGGAGTAGGACCAGGAGCAGCCTGGTGCTGGAGGGGCTGCTGTGGGGTCTGGAAAATGAACTGTTGAGGCCCATTTGGGCGCGGGCCGCCACTCTGCTGAGAACCCAGGCGCGAGGCCCGGAGGAGAGAGGGGGGGGGAGGGAGGGAGACGGAGGAGGAGGAGGAGCGCGGCTTTGGTGGTGCCGGCGCGAGGAGAGGACCTTGGCCATTGCTGGCCGGTTTGATGTTGCGAGGCACCGAGCGAGCAAGAGGGCCTACTGGTCTTGTACCAGGCATTGGTGAGAAATCCAGACCTTGAACGGGAAAGGTCTCGCCAGGAGCCAGAGGCATGTAGATGTAATAGTGGTCTGGGTTCTGACGGGCAGTCCACTCGGAGACATCTGCGAGGGCTGAGAGAGCGTATGAGCTGCTTTCATGCATTGGGAATGGCCTTGGGATGAGGTATCCTCTGATGGCTTCCAATTCCTTAGTTGCTTCAGCTGAGAGTGTCTCCATGTTCATTGTTTTCCTGCGGAAATCCTCCTCCACGCGTTCAATATTGCGTTCCTCCATTTGCTTCAAGAGAGGGTGGATGACATCTTCTTCAAGAACTTGCTGACGGGCTTGGTCATCGTAAGTTTCAAGAGCACTCATGAATGGCTTTTCATCCATGATTTTGTTTGAGACATAGCCACGTGGTCGAGCATCTGGTTCAGGAAGTTCATGGTAGTGTGGGTAATACTCGATGTTAGAGCCAGTCTCGGTGTGGGTGTCATCATGCGCTGCACGATATGCTTTCTCGAAAAGGATGATGTCTCCTTGTGCTCCTGCAAGATGCTCTTTCTTTGCTTCGCTGACACGTGTGCGATATTGGTGTTCAATTACTTCTTTCTCCTGCTCCAAGTGCTGGTTCTCATGCTTCAATTGAAGATTGCGTTTGCTGAAAAGGTCCGCTTGGCTCCTGTGCTGGAGAGCTTCTAGAGTCTGAGTGACTTCGTCATATTCTGGGACATGCTTGTGTGCTTTGGATTTCCTGGCGAGTTTGGAAAGGTCGTTGGTAGCAAGCTGGTCAAGAATGTCAATTTGTTGATTCCCCACGACACTGAAAAATTTCTTGAGCTCATGTTGTCTTGCTTTGAGCATGGAGATCTCAACGCGATCATCCTGAGTCAATGGACCTTTTCGAATTGGAGGGTCAGGGCTATCACGGCCACCACCAGCCCCGCCATTCTTGGGCTTTTGTTTGTTGGGTTTGCGACCGCCAGCATTTCCCGCATGACCACCGCGGCCTCTGCTGCCACCACCACGAGCAGACTTCTTGGGAGAACGGGATTCAGACGCTTCTTTCTCAGCATCAACAGGCTCAGAGTCAGGTTCGGTCTCAGTTTCTGGGGTGTGAGGTGGAGTTGGAGGAGGACCTTTAACTTTTGGGGGCTTCGGAAGGGGTCCAGAAACAGTCATGCCATCAATTTGATAGTAGACAGGCTTGGATGTCTTGTATTCTGGCCAAACAACACGACCTTTGAATGAAAGCCAGCTCTCATTCTTTCGTATTGTTGGCTTAGGAAGCTTCCGTGGTGGTGCTTGAGGGTCAGCATCGGAATTTCTAGCTTTGCGCTTACGCGGGCTTGGTGGAGAGGGGTTAGTAGCTGGTGCTGAATTAGACTTCTGTGATGGTTTTGGCGGAGAGGGGGTAGCGATTAGTGCTGGAGCAGAGTGTTTTGCTAGATTTAGTGGAGAGGGCGTCACTGTTGGCGGAGAAGAAAGATTGGCGGAGCTCGAGTCTGAAGTAGGCTTGACAGCACGACTTCTGGTATGCATATGAAAAGCCGCTGTCGGTTCTCTGGGAGAGCGTTTTGGAGCCATTCTTCTATACGCATTGTCAGTTTATATGCTCAAATTACATTTGGATTCGATGGATGAAGGACATGGAGGGCAAAGGTCGGATAGGTAGATTGGGATATTGCTTGGGTGTAAGACCGTGAAGGGGGGACAAGCAAACAAAGCATATGGAGTCAGAAGCCTGGTGGAGTGGATGACTTACCTTCGTTTGCGAACTGAATGAAAGAGAGATCGAATGCGTTTGGATGATCGAAACCTAGACCTGCAGATTGCGAATGATGATCGATTTGCTGAGGAAGAAGAGGCAGTGCGGTTCAGGTTTAGAATTGCACAAGAGCGGTGCGAAGAAGAGGGTGCTGGGTGCTTGATAGAATGAGAAAGCAGGGCAGACAAGTACTGTAGCCACAGAGGATTGGTCCTTCGAGATAGCCAGTATCTGGAAGGAATTGATGTTGTGTTTGGGTACAGATGGAAGCATTGCGTGTGGTGAGACGAGGAGGTATTTGAGGTGGTAGAGTACATGTGTGGATGAATGGGAATGCATGAAGGGGCAGTGCTTCTATTCAAGCCCGAAGGCATGAATGAGAGGCAGTCTGCCATTGTTGATACCGCCGGCACTATGATGGAAGTGAATAGATGAATGAATGGGATGGATGCTGGTGAGGTGAAGCGTTCATTCAGATGCTGACCTTTTCGAGGGTGAAGCATTTTCGGAAATCGGGCTGGCAAAAACTAGAGGCTAAGAAGCTCCCGTTCGCCGCCCTTGCCGCTTTCTCATCTGGGCATCCGCCAAGCCCTTGACCATTCCTATCTGGGACCCTACTGTCCGGGTCGTGCCGCCAGTTCTTCCGCGACAGCGCACCAGCCAATGACAGTCGTGGAATTAGTAGAAGTGGTATTTACCAGTATTGAGTTCTACTGAGCACAAAACACACAGGCACAATTACCAGAGTAGGTACCAGATATTATGCTGGAGCAGCTGCAGTCATGGTGATTGTTGAACTCACGGAAGGTATAATATCAATAATCATTAGGTAGACAGGCGTAATGACTCATTCATGCATGGTATCTGTGGACCCAAACTCATTTGTGTAAAGCAAACATGACGTCCTCCCTAACAACTCCTCGCTAAACTGCCCTTGTGTGTTGCAGTCAATTAATAACCTGAACTAGGCATAAAGATATAGTAGGACAAAACATACTCGCGGTACCAGAAGCCGCGGTAGAGAAACAACAGGCATCATGATCTTCCAGTGATTCTCAAGGAAGCAACTCGCTCAGGCGGCTACTTGCCGAAAGGTGAGACTTTGGCCTATCCTTTGTACTTTTCCTTTTTCCGTATTCCACCAGACTGCTTCTTGAGCCTGCTGATAAGACAAATCCTGGTAGAATAGGAGGCAGCTCGAGGTCGTCCACGATTGATGGCCCTGGACTTCCGAGCATGTCGCTCCCCAGCGTGGGGCTATCAGGGACAGATTCTTCTGTAGTCATCGTCCCCGTTCTCTCCAAGTCTGGCTGCGGCACACATGGAAAAGAGTCATTCGCTGAGTTGGATCGCAACCGTGCCAGAGTTTTCGGCGTGATGAGTTGGTCAGCCATGGGAGAAGCAGTCACCATAGTCCCGGATGTGGCGATCGGTGGTGGATGAGGACTGTTGGGTCTGAACAAAGGGTGGATGAGATCATCCATAGAAGGATCAAACTTCTGAAACTTCGGTGGCGGTTTGCTGGAATTATGGGATGATGTCGGTCGGGAGAAATTTGGCGGCGGGCTAGATGGGGGCGAAGACTTGGGCTGCCGCGGTGACGAGCTCCATCCCAGAGCAGTTGGTGTGTCAGAAGTTGCAGCATGTGGTGATGAACTTTGAACAGGCGAGCTTGGGAGATATGGACCATCCAAGGCATTTGCTGGAGATTCCGGTCGGCTGCCCGGAATTGTTGCGAGACCTCCACGGGTCACGGGTGGCGATGAGTGGATTGCACTGCGCATCTCGTAATGAACAGAGGAAGTGTCCCAGCCGTCGAATGCACTGTCAATTGAAGCAGCTTCACCCGCGGGAAAGGGCATGATCTCGAGAGATGATTTCGCAGAAGGTCGCATGAGCTTAGTCCTCGAGGATCCAGCAGGGCCGACTCTGGTGGATGATGATCGTCGTGTGGATGATTCTCCGCGTGAGACCGGGGTCCTTGGAGGCGAGTTCAGTGTGACGTCCTGAGACGCAAAGGAACGGTGTGTACGGTGTGTATTCGTTCTGGAGATATCATGCATCGATGCTCTAATACCAAAGTCCATATCCAGTCGGCTTGCCCTTTGACTTTTCAGAACAACTCTAGTCCACATGCCGAGAAAGTAGAAGAGTAATATTTGCATGATCCCGGATGCTCCCCAAAGCCCAAACCATGTCGCAATCAAGGCCACAGGAGCCACGCCCAGAACATCGTTGTGCAACTCGGCCCGTTTGAGCGTGAGCCATACCACTGTGACGCCAGACACGGCGATACTGACGAAGCAAACAGCAACACCTGCGCTATACAGACCCCAGGTCCGTGCCTTCAAGCCCAATGAATGATTGCTCAGCCTTTTGGCATACAACGTGCAGAAACAGACGATGCTGGCCAGATTCAAAAGGCTGATGGCGAAAGCAACGAGAAGCAGTACTCTTAATGCCGAGAGCACGAGATAATCTGAAAGATGGTACGCAAAGACCACGCTGAGGACACTGCTCGCAACACTGAAGACCGCCGCGATGGATCCTATGATCCAGACCTTGACACGGCTATCCATAGAGATCTGACAGTTGGTGCGTGCCTCGAAGTAACGTTGTTCACCTCGGTCCAGGAACTATCTACTAAACCACGAAATATACTGCCGGTCGACTCCCAGAAATTCAAAGCTACAGTTTGACATTCAGGGAGTTCGATGTCGAGTAGACTCTGCGTTCAACGGTCGTGGAGAGGAAAAGAGTAGATGAAGAAGCAAGGCCTGAGCCTGGACTACGAGGTATATCCGACTTTGGAAGTGTTGACCTTTGACGCGCCCATAGAACCTTGACAGGCCAGGGTTCGGTCAGGGTAGTCCTTGTTCTTGACCCAGTTGAATGCAAGGCGGATTTTAGTGGACGCTCGAACGCCCGCTCGAAAGCCCAAAAACCCTGAGTGGGAGGAGTTACAGGATGCGCGGGAGTCGAGAGTCCAGACACGGCGGACGCAAGTTTAACCACGGAGGGGCATATGACAGAGTTTGTGGAGAAGCCGAGATTGTTTATATGCAAACATATGCACGATGAGGCAA
This sequence comes from Exophiala aquamarina CBS 119918, assembly GCF_000709125.1. Classification (NCBI taxonomy): domain Eukaryota; kingdom Fungi; phylum Ascomycota; class Eurotiomycetes; order Chaetothyriales; family Herpotrichiellaceae; genus Exophiala; species Exophiala aquamarina. The sequence goes on from NW_013550585.1 coordinate 2,241,258, forward strand.
GCAAATGAAAAATGTCAACAGAGAATGTAAACATCGACCAAGACGGAGGGCAAGACACGGCTATTGAGCATTCCATAAGGTTACTTCCTGAGTTCTTACCTGGCATGTTGCTATCAAGGCCCAACATGGACAATCGACCGTGATCCGACTCAGCAACGCGTTCATCTCGTTTTCCATCGCACCCAATTCACCTAGCCTGCACTAGCAAAGAATTTCTGGCGCGTCAGGTTCGCGGGTGTCTGGGATCTTGGTTCGCGGAGACGGGGGGCCGGGGGATAGTGGAAGCGAGTCAACCGGCAAGATGGCAGAATTTTCCAAGATTCCCAGAGCCACAAGGACAAGCGAAAGACCGCAGAGACGGGTTTGGCTGACAGAAGCCAGCGAGGCATTTGGGTGAGATGGGTGTTGTTGGTGTCGTGGTTTCGTGGCGGGCGGTGCAATTTCGTTATCAAACCTTAAATCCATGTCGCGCCAATTGGCAATTTGCCGCCTTGGCCGAGCCTCAATTTCCATCCGCAAACAAATAGACAGGTTGGGTTAAAGGGCTCCATCCAAGCCTGGTCAGAGATCGTCTTTCACCGGTGCTCTCCGTTGGTCATCCTTGACATTGCGAATATACAAGGTAGCTGTGGCATTCCAGCTTGGTGCCGTTGAGGTTGGCGAGTTTAGGCGATGGATCACCATGTCTAGTTCAACACGTGGAGAGTGTTGCTCTCGACCAAGGAAGTGAAGCACGCCTTCGCACACTGCTGCAAGCTGACCTCAGAGCAACGTCTTAACTGGGCGAGCAGTCCTTATCTGATGGGTGACTACATCGTCTGCAGTTGAAGTGAGTAACTCCGTCGTGGAGTCGGATGTGGATGTGGAGCTTCATGAGGAACAAAATCATCCGAAAGGGTCGAAAACGCCTTGGCGCCAGCATTGTTGACGATTGGCCAGCCTTTGCTCCTGGTAGAGAGAGATCCGATATTGACGATTTACGGTTTGACCATTCATCTGCATGACATCGCTTGCCGAACACAAAAAGGATCTGGATCATCATACGACGGTGCCAACTAGATCCAACCGTTGTTGGTACCATTGGGCAGCTATATTCGGGGTCTCAGTCTAGTGGTAAGGATGTACTCCGTACTAAGTGCTCGTAACCTGTCACTCTTGCATCTGACAGTCACTGCCCTTTGTGATACATCAATGGTCCATTTTGGGACGCTGCCCCGGAGTTCGTGCAAGCCACCATCGCAATGTCGTCGACTATGAAACGGCGTCGGTCCTTTGTATGGCAGCTATCGCACGAGTTTACGCCAAAGTCAACCAACAACAACGCCACGCTATCATTAGAATCATGTCTCGCTCAGTCGAATCCCACAAGATCTGGGTAGAGTGGGAGAAAGTGATCACCGCGCAAGCGCAACTTCATGTTCCATTTGCCACACGTCAGTTCTTAGACCGCTGACACCAGCTTCTTCGTGCGATTGCATTGCTTTGACACTGTCCTCGATATCCTTGACTGCCGTATCCAAGCCGCTCAATAGTCGCTCGATTTCAGCTCGTTGTTGGTCGATCGTGGCCATCATTTGTACGTTTTCTTGCTGCGTCCGCTGCAATTTGGAATTGAGGTCAGCTGTCGCCTGCTGAAAGTAAGGGGCAAGGTGTGCGGTGTAGAGCTCGTCGGCTGAAAGAGTATGCATTCTGTTTCACGTCAGCCGAGAAAATAGCCTCATCCTTGGTGCAACTCACGGTCGCGTAGGTTCTTCGCCTTCAACTGCTCGGTGTTTCCTCCTGCGTGCTTCCTCGATCATGTTGTCCCACTGATTCAGCCCCTCCACAACTTGTCTTTCCCCGAGAATCTTTTCGAAATCGCGTGTGCACTCCTCCTCAAGCCTGGTGTTCAACTGTTTCCACACCCCTCCCATGGCAGTAGGACAATATTTTGCCGGTGTGGGAAAGCACGCGCTAAAATTGGCATATGAATTTGCCTTGATTGAAGACGCGAGCGCACCCGCAAACACCTTTTGTAATGCGGCCGCTCGGGGGCCAGGGGTGGTTGCGATGGGTGCTTGTGGCGGGGGGGATGGCGATGCAGAGACGCGATCTGCCATTGCATGAGATCAATTTGGATGCCCCCTTATGGTGAAAGGTGATTCAGATGTGACTGCGATCTCGAGAGGCAGTTGTGAGGGAGTATCGAGCATGAAATGGCACATGAAAATGTTCATTGGTGTTCTCGAAAGACGTCATGCCGCATCTGGGGTCCCTGTAAACATGCCAAGCCTAGTTTCACGCACCCACACGTGACACGTCGGACAATGGAAACGGAGTCCTTACCGCTATCCACACAGCCGAGGCCAACTCACCCGCGTACCTACAGTAGATACCCACTCGTAATGCAGGACTGTAATGCGTGGAGATTCTATTTTCCTAATTTTGGATTGTGTGCGCTGAAGGAGATCTATCGCCCAGTGCACAAAGCTACATGGCATGAGTCCAAGCTGAAAGACCTTGGGATCGGTGATAGAAATATACATGCGGACCAGGTACTGGTAGCTAGAGTTCCGACTTTGTTGCAAGAACAAACAATATGATTTCCGGGTGCCAGCAAGCCACGTCCGTCCAACATCGCATTGTCCTCAATAGTCAAGCAGCCTCGGGAAATGACCTGTTTCCTCAAGTTTATAATTTTGGCTTAGAAGCCTGTTTCTTGATATACTCAAGAATAGCATCCACTCCGGCCTGAGACACTTGAGAGTCCTGGGCGGGAGTGCCAGTGCTGCATCCGATGGCACCGATGACCTCACCCTCTACAACGATCGGAATGCCGCCTGCAACGTACATGAATCGGCCATTGTTGCTGTTATTCAATCCAAATGCAGCACCGCCCGGCCAGACATTCTCCTTGTAGATGGAGGTAGGAGCTCGGTGACCAGCGGCCGTGAAAGCCTTGTTCATGGCAATATCAATGGATGTCAATTTGGCGCCCGGCATTCTCTCGAAATGGAGGAGATAGAGAGAAGCGTCAACGATGGCAATGTTCATGGGAACCCCGATCTCCTTGGCTTTTTCCAGAGCAGCAGCTGAGGCAATTTTGGCTGCATGATGTGTTAAATGAGCTGGACGATGGATGGCTGCCATGACCGCGCAGTACCGTGATGTTGAGAGTTCGAGCAGTATTGTACTGGCAGCGGATATGTATTGATGTACTTGGCGGGATAGGCCCTTGTTGGACGGCTCTGTAGTTGAGTTGCTGGGTGAGACGTAGCGACTTGCTAGATTTGCTAACTTGAAGCTCCAAAATATCGTCTTGAAGAGTCACATTGTAATTTGTGTTTGTTGTAATTGCAAGACAGATTGGTTATCGGAAGGAACACGGCAACGTCAGCGACGGAATGCTCACCGCGGGGAACAGGCGCCCTATCGCCGAAGAGGCTCTGACTTGAAACCCTTGGGCTCAGACGTGGGCCGAGGGGCACCCTATACTCGTACTGTATGTACTCGTACTCGTTCGTACTCGTTCACTACTCGTTAAGACTTTTGTGCGGGGAAGGATTGCCCTGTCATGACAGGGATGAAAGAATACGACGTATGTCTTCCATCCCACCGACTGATAAACAAGGCATTTAAGCTCATCATTGTGACCACACCGAAAGGCTCGATGGTGGCACAGGTGGCATGTATATCTGCACGAGCGTTTGGCATTACCCGTGCCCATGGCCGTAGCACGTACGACACCGTCTTCATCGCGGCAGATGAAGCGGTCGGCTTCTATGATATATCAAGTCCAGCACGGTCTCCGACTCCTTATCCAAATACTCGGTTGCCTTCTTCACCACTGGACCCTGTTCTTTCCAGTGCGGCCCAATCTCAAAGACCTCGCCCGATGTATCATTGGTGCCCAAGAGTCTCTCAAAAGCATCGACGACACCCTCAATCGGGGTTAGAAGACCTTTCTCTTCGAGGCCGTCATAGAAACCTTGGCTGGAGATATTTGTTCGGATCACGTTTGGATTGACTGAATTGAGCGTGATTTTCTCTTCAGGTAAGTACTTGCCGTAGCTACGTACGAAGCCCGTCACGCCATGTTTGGCAGCCGTATATATTGGGACTGTTATTGTTACCTAGGTAAGCATTGTGCCTGAGATGAGAAGCGGTGTTTTGTACCTGTTGGTGCACAGTAGAACCCACAGACACTCGCGACACAGCCAACTGTACCGTGTCAGAACCGTTGTCGCTCGGAGGCTGGAGATGTCTATCCTCCCATTCTCCTCAGCAGATAAAAACTTACTCTTGCCCCGAAAGCCATTCTTTCCAGGCTCCTGTCTTCGGAACTGCTGGACTGCTAAACCTACAGTGTAGAGGACACCGGTCAAGTCAATCTCAACAGTACTAAGATCAGGCATCTCAAAGCCAGTGCCATTGGGGTCGTTGGGGATCCATGTTCTCTCTCCTATGCCGGCAATGGGATAGACGTAATCAATGCGCCCAAAGTCAGCCACGGCCTGACTGAATGCTTTGGCCTGAGAGTTCCAATTGGCAGTATCGACATGGGAGACTCTTGCTACATGATCAGAAGACTTGTTGAGTTCATCGGCTAGCTTTTGAGCCCCTTCGTGATCTCGGTCGGCAATGAAGACTCTGATACTGATGAACGGTTCAGCAAAGATGATACTCGGCATTTAGCCTTGAACATGAACACACTTATTCTTCACCAGCATGCGGACTACTTCCCGCCCAATGCCAGAGGCGCCACCAGTTACATAAGCTGATTCTTGAGACATGTCGTTAGTTACAACAACGAGGTTTATTGAGGCCTACCGTTAGAAGCAGTAACACCAGGAGAATGAAACGTCACAACAACACTGAGCACTTTACTGGATTAATCCCAGAATGAGGGGTTTGCCGGCTGTCCAAGGTTGACTGCATGTTCTGTTAGCTAGGTGATTGGTCACTGCTGCCAGTGTCAACAGAGTGCCAATGGCCGAGCAAGATGGAGGGATGAGGAGAAAGGTGAAAGGTGGGCATGGAGAGGGACGGGGAGATGGAGATGGAGACGGGCAATTGAGGCAGATCCCTGCAGGCAGCTTGGACTGAGGCTGCGGGGTGCATGAACCACGCAGCAGGAGCCACTGGAGCACCAAGACAGCACCCACAGGGACTTACGCGACTCCCAGCACTCACAGGGGCTATCCGAACCCAAAATACCGAGTACCGAGCACCCAATACTCCGTTCAATATTGAGCAATAGCTGCAGCTTCCCAAAGCTCCGCTCCTGCCAATTATTGCTGTCCCACCTGAGGGGCGCCAAATTGGTGCTGCTCGTGCTACTTCAGCTCTACCACCACAACCCATATTATTGCTCCCTCACGTCATACCTCCATCCTCTCCGTCTCTATCACCCGCATATAATATTAACACCACGACCATCTGTGTCACGGACAACGACAACACGCCTCGCGCCCTCCCATGGCTGCCGAAGTCCCGGCCGCCCTCAAGGCCGCCGACGTAACTCGTTTCGCCCATCGAGCAGCGCAGTTGGAGAAGCCAAAGCCCATTGTTGCCTATTGGTGTATGTGTTGCATCGCATTCAACTGAATTCTGCAAAAAGCTGATATCTATTGCAAAGGCGAATACTGGATCGTCAACCAGATTCTCTCCAAAGGCCTTCACAATGCGGACCAAGCGAGTCTTGTTTACACCACCACCCTTATGGACAAGTTGGAGCAGTACAAGGCTCAACACGCCGATGAGCCTGCAGTCACAGATGACATGGTTGGCAAGGCTTACGTCGAGCAATTCGGCCTTGAGACCTTTGAAAGAGCAGACAACGCCGTGAGAGCCGACAAGGCTACTAGACAGACCGCAGACACCTATCAAGCCGCAGCCACCTTCCTCGATTTGCTGCAGATATGGGGGCCACTTGACCCTGACCTTGCTGCCAAAATTAAATACGCTAAATACCATGCTCTGCGCATCGCAAAAGCCTTGAAAGCTGGCGAAGACCCCAACTTGTCTAATCCCAAGCCCGAGATTCCGGCAGAAGACGTCCTTCCCGCTCTCGATCCCAACGATGCAGATGTCCAGGCTTTGAGTGGTGTCCCAGGGAAACCGAGACAAGCTTCCGTGGTCGAAGTCCCAGATGAAGCTGATAGGATACAAAAGAATCTGGCACAAAAGTCCGTTCTTGACGAATCCTTGCATCCATCAAGGGAAACATCTATTCCTCCAGCACCCAGAAAGACCGATCGCCAACCATCTGTCGTCGAAGTGAAAGACGAAACAGATCGTTTACAGAGCAATCTCGCTCGTCAATCGTCCTTGGATGAATCATTACACCCATCCAGACAGCCTTCCCTGCCACATTCGCCCGCCAATGACGTGTCTCCAATAGCAGCACAGGATGCGGCAGCTTTTTATTCTACCCAACCTGACACCAACGACATCTCACCGTTGGACACTCCCTCTGAGAGGAAGCCATCTGTGGGGGGCAATTACTTCCCGCTTGTTCCATCAGATGTTGCTCCTATTCTTCCCTCCGCCCCAACAGCTATTGGAGCATCTCCCCCTGAGCTGCCCTCCGCTCCTACGGATCTGGCATCAACTCCAGCGAATCTACCCCAACCTCCTGTTGATAATGGTCTGGCCTCGGCTCGAGCTTCTCTCACTTCGCTCAATCAAGCTGGTCGACCCTCTCCACCACTTCCAGCCCATCGTCATGGTAACTTTCTCCCCCAACCAGCCCCTGGCGAAACACCGCAGATACCCCGGAATTTCCAACCACAAGTACCGCCACCGCAGCTGCCGCAAAACCCCCCTCAACTCCGACAGACTCATGGCCCCGTGCCCCCCATCCCACAATCACAGTATGTACAATCTCCAACACCTGTTCACCCCCCCGTCCAATTGCCACCTCCTTCTCAGCCTGTGAATGTTGTTCTCGACGAAGAGGCTATAATGAAGGCGCAAAAGCATGCACGATGGGCCATTTCGGCCCTGAACTTCGAGGATGTCCCGACAGCAATCAAAGAGCTTAGGGGGGCCTTGGCATCGCTGGGCGCTGCACCATGAGAATATGCCCGATCGGGAGGGTCAAAATACAACAACGATAAGAAACATAAGTGATCGTGGATCTCCAGCCTTCTTTCGTCACACCAGTACAAGCTGGACTTCGTATTTCGAGTGGAAACGTAGGCCCCATAATACAGACTGAACTTGCAAAGGTCGAATTTTGGCAAGTTGGAAATAACCCTGCCTGGATAACGAAAGCTTGGCATGTATCGCATGACAATGTCGAGTCAAATAGCGTATGTGCTTCAGCGAACATGAACAGAAGCCGATAGGCTGTTATCATGAAGAGCACCGAGTCTCATACAAAGGCTACTTCGCCGGACTCGAGTTTGGACGTAGCTTCCTCATGGCTACTTTGATCTCTATGTGCATGCGTCTACCACAGGTAGACACCAAGAGACTGTTTTTCTTGGACAACGTCCTCATATATCATTTGGAGCAAAAAGAAGAAGCCACTCCAAGTCACCTTCGTAGCCTCGTGACCCTTGAACGCTACCTTGGGATGCAGGCCTGTCTAAATTGACGAATGAATGGAATAAGGTTCAAAGATTGCATTCATGATTGATTTCTCGGCATTTTCTAGGATGCTCGGATCTGTTTTCTGCTATGCTATCCCTTCTCTATGGAAGGGCTGGCCTGATGCGGTGTGCTCAGTCTATTATCGTCCGTCAATAGCTGAAGGTCTCCTCCATTCCCAATCAAAAAAATTGTCATCTCTCCAAGCTAGGAGCCCACCCCTTTTGTTTCCATGGCCCTGAGGGAAGGATTCTTGCCCAAAAACCTGAGATGGATAGGCGTCTTCGATGATATGGGCGGGCCTGTTGTGTAACGAACGATTTGCAGTCGATGCTCAGGAAGTTAGGCGGGAATCTAGAGACTTGCTTCTGTTTTTTTTCTGGGCTCATACTTTCAAGCCCCCTTCCCATTCAAGATCTCTGACTTCCGGTCATTCAGTCGCGCTCTCTCAATCGAACAAATCCCTAGCCTGTCTCCTTTGCGTGCGCTCTCTGACCGGCTGGTCGAATAACTCCTTGCCTTCGTTTCTTCCGGAGCGATCATACTGCGACGGGAACAGTTCCTTCATGTCCGCGCGACCTTTGATGCTAAACCCGCCGGAGCCTTTGATGTTGAATCCGTTTCCATTTCCAGGCGCCGATGTCGCGGAGCCTTTGATGCTCAGGCCTCCGCCGCCGCCATTGCTCGATGTGGACGACGGAAATAGCTCGACGCCGCTGTTGGGGAGGTTGTTTCGCAATGACTTGGTGCTGTCGAGGGAAATGCTCTTCCGGGCGAATCTTTCGGCGAGGTCCTCTGCGTTCTTGGCGTCCATGGCGTGGCTGCGCCGGTGATGAGACCGTGGACTGGTCTGCGCAGCGTTTATAAGGTCGGCCTTCAATCGCTTCGCGGCGGCTGCATTGGCTCGCACGTTGGCGGGGTCGTTCACTGGTCGCGACGGAGCCGAGGTCGTCATAGAGGTGTCGTTGTCGGCGTTTGTGGCCTTTGAGGGAAACAACTCTATCCTGTCGGAATGTAAGCCACCTCCTTGCGGTCTCCGGGTGGATGAGGTGATGGTGTCGCTGAAGAGTTCTTTGCCCGCATTTGACCGTGCCGGGCGCTCGGTGCGATCTCGATAGCCGTTTCGTCGTCGGCGGTCGCGCTCATCTTCAGAATCGGATATGTCAATCTCATCGCTATTGCGCGTCCTTGCTGTGGGGCTGGCACTTCGTCGTCTTCCTTTAGTGACTCGTGAAAATAGATCTCTCCCTCGTGCCGTAGCTTCGCCGTCCGTTGCTGGATTGTCGTCGTACATGTTCGCTGAGAAGTCATCCCCACCTGCATCGTGGTCATTGTCCCTCCTTCTCCTGTACTCGCGATCGTCGAAACGTCGACGCCTGTAATTGCCAGTGTCACCTCTTTCACCTCGTTCACCTCGTTCACCTCGGCTATTGGCGAATTCACGTCGCATTCGGTCTGTGGGATCTTGGTCCGGGTGGAGGAGGTAGTATCGACTTGCATCCCGAGCACCTTTTGCTTTCCTGTCTTTGGCTTGTGCAACGCGTACTGTAAGCATGCTCGCCGGTCTGGTCGTCAGAGGTTTTGCTGTACGAGATTCAAATGGAGAGTTGATGAGTTCTTGCGCGGAGATGGGGTGTTGAAGGAACGAAAGGTGGGCCCTTTTCGCCGTTTCGCCGTCCTTGAAGCAAATATTGGCAGACGTGTCGTCGATCCATTGAATATGGACGTCGGGTGGAGTTGACTGGTCGGTGACGACATGGTCAAGAGCAAATGCGATGATGTCGCTGGTGTGGAAGTCATCGACACCACGGATATGAACTTTGTTCCACTGGGGCTCGAGGCTGGGATCTTCAGTGTAGATGGCAGGTATTAAGTTAGAAGCATCAGCGGCTTGTGTGGTTGACGGTACAAATGAGGGTTCTTCGCCTTCCTGCGGGGCTTCGGTCAGGATGCTGTCTCATTATCAAAAGAAATTGTTACGTACTTCAAGCTGGAACTCTTCATCAAGGGTTGCGACATGCTCATCCAGGTCCATGTCAATGTCAATATCCATTAGATCGGCATCCTGCGTCGAAGACATGGCGGTTTGCATTGCGACCGCCATTGGGCTGTCGCCGAAGAAGGTTGGTGAGAGGATAAGTGAGCCTTGGTGCTTGAAATTGTATAGTGACAAGGAGAGTGAGGCAGAGATGTCCGATAAAGCTGAGAATTAATCAAGACTAGTGGTACATGTTTGGGAGGTGGACATGAAGGTATCGGCTGAAGATGAGGATGTGAAACAACAAGTAGTGATGACGCGGCGAGGTTCTTGAGGAAAATAAATGAGACAAAACTCAACACCGAACGGGCAGGAAGGCTGGCGCAAGGGAACTATAGACCGTTGACATGGTTGCCCGGATTGTAGAGCGAATTGCTTTGAGGTTCGTTGTCGGCGGGTGGAAGCATGTTGGATCCAATAATTGTACTATGAGAGATGCGGCGATGGAAGTTTGCCCCGTTTGCGAAGATTGCCCATTGAGGTTACCTGCGGCGCCGCTTTTGTGGAAAGGCAGACGCTAGCCATACGTGGCATAACCCAACCAATTTCTCCAACTCCACAGTGAGGATGACCCCGCATTGGCTCATCCCAAGATCGTCATATCATCCCTTGTGTGCAGCATTGGCAGTCCTGGTGACCAAGGGAACAAGAGATGGTTGTTTGTACATGTGGATAGCCATAGTTCCAACATAAATGCCCTTTCCATGCCGCCATTGTCCTGACCGAGATAAGCTTGTGCTTTCAAGTCTTTTTGTGCTTCCATTAGCCTGCTCACATGAACATTGCTAGCCTTGCGAGAGCCGGCCTTCGATCGGGATTCTCGAAAAAGCTGATACCACTTTCATACTTGTCAGGTAGAAGACATCTCTCGGTCCACCGGATTTCTGGATCCTTGGGAGCCGAAATTCATGATGTCGACATCAACCCGAATTCTCTGGCCGAGAATCCAGGCATTGTGCAGGAGATCCGGGAGACTCTACTAGAGCATCAGGTGATCTTCTTTCGAGACAAAGATCTCTCTCCAGCAGAGTATCTCACTTTTACATCGCATTTTGGAAAGCCAGTCGAGTATCCATTTGTCCGTGGCATAGAAGGATTTCCGGAGATCATCCAAGTGCTCAAACAAGAAACTGAAACAATAAATTTCGGTGGCATCTGGCACAGTGACACCAGTTATTTTGAGGAACCACCTATGGGATCCGTCCTCTTGGCACAAGAGATTCCACCCTATGGAGGGGACACCCTATTTTCAAATCAGTATGCTGCATACGAGGCACTCTCCGGAGGGCTGAAGCAGATACTGAAGCAATTGAAGGGGGTCAACACCTCAGCAAAGGCGGATGCAAGCAAGACTCGCGAGGACCGTATCCGCGACAGTGGGAATAGCAATTCAAAAGAAACATTGGAAGCTACCCACCCCGTCGTGCGCACCCATCCCGAGACAGGGAGGAAGGCACTCTATGTCAATGTAGCGCACACCTCGCACTTTGAAGGCTGGACGGTGGATGAATCTGCTCCTCTTCTGAACTATTTGTTCACACATCAGATTAAGCCGGAGTTTACGTGCAGATTTGTCTGGAGACAAGGCAGCATTGCGCTCTGGGATAACAGATGCGTACAACACAATCCAATTAATGACTATCATGGGTTCAGAAGACGAATGTTGAGAATTACTCTGGCTGGAGACAAACCTACATGATGAACGTGAATATCCTGGCGGATAAAGTGGAGATGTGACATGGGATAAGGCAGGTCCTTGCTGTTTTCTTGTCTTCGTTCTAGGCTGACTAGGTTTCCTAACGATGAGGACTGGCCTTCTGCAAATAGCATCTAAATAACACATTCCTTCCACTTGAAAAATTTTCAACTGTTTTCATGCACATTGGAAGGCTCCTTCCTGTTTGTCCGACACTGTGCTGTTTCTCCTTCGCTCCTGCTCTCTTCATGACAACCGGACCAGCCGGTTTCTGTTTCTTCGATGTTTGTATCTCATCTGACCTCATCTCTGGCTGTAAATCGGGAATATCTGTTCGCCTGAAAATGCAATGTTGGCATGGCTTTACTTTGCCTTATCTATGTACCTGAAAGTAGATTGGTGGTTGTTGTCAGCCTAGTCCGAATGGTGAACCTAGTTGAATGCCTGTGGCTTGTGGGACGAATGGGGGATACCAAATGGTGAAGGTGGCTGATGATTGCGGTATCAGAGTTGGAGAATTGTGGGTGAGCCTTGTTGGGAAATCAGTCTAGTTGGAGACGCGAGCCTTCTTTGGATTTCGGATGCCTTTCGCAATAGCATTGAACATGCCTTGATCTGGCTTCCACTCTGATTCGCTGTCATCTCGATCTCTTTTACGAGGTTTCTTGACAGATGGCGGCGTTGTATCAGCTGTATCGTATTCCTGCTCATTGTTTGAGTCTGAGTCCGGCATTTGCTTGGGAGGACGTCTTTTTGGCAGAGTTGAACATTTGCGTACGCCCTGTGATGATATGAAGGCTGAAGCCGTGAGATGCCGAGATGAATTGGCTAGTTTACCCTGTTGCGACGTCGCTAGAGGTGCCTTTTTGTTCTTGCGTTCGTCGAGGTTGCATCTAGCACGGCCAACACGGTTCCAAAAGTTCTTGACTGCTGTTGCGCCCCTGTGCTGAAAACCGTCCTCATCTGACATGCGTCTTTGCGTCTCTCTGAACCGGGCTTCGCCCTGAATCTTGCCCTCCTTACACACTGCCTTCATATGTCTGCAGCAAGATTCCTCCTCCGCGGCGCTCCAACTCCGGCTGTTCTTCTGTAGGAGAGAAGCTAGTGGTGGCGGTGGTGGAGGAGGAGGAGGAGGTGAAGAGGAATGGGAAGGCGGCGGAGACGAAGATGAAGACGAAGATGGAGAAGGGGAAGGCGACGGAGATGGAGACGGAGAAGGTGAGGAGGAAAGTGTGGAAGGGTGCTGAATAAATGGATCAGCCGAGGGATAGGGAGAAGGGGGAAAGATAGATGGGATAGGTGCTTTCACCCAGGGAGATGAGTCCAGCTCGCTCTCTGAGAAGTTGCTCTCTGTATCGTCCTCTGGAACCGGGGCCAGTTCACCGAAAGCTTCTGGTTCTGTGGCAGCAACTGGCTCGTCCTCAAACAAGCTACGAAGTCGCTGTGCTTCTTGATTACTTGCATTGCCCTCGTTTGCGGCGGTGACCTCTCCACCCGTTAAATCTTGAAAAGGGATCTCGACGAAGGACCATGCATAGCCCTTGCGCTCCTCAAAGTACTTTGCAAGAACCTCCGGGTGCGCGTCAAGGTAGTTGGATACATCGATGTCCGTCAAAGGGACGATTTGAACAATTGGGCAAGTAGTTGATGCCACCGCGTCCAAGAAAAACGACTCTTTTTTGCTGTAAAAAGACATTTTGTTGATGAGATAGGAGAACAGGAGAAAGATGGCCTGTGTTAAGTAAGGAGAAGAAGATATCATCGGAAAGACTTGTAGGACTGTCTTCATTGTGCGTTGAAGAGAACTGCATCGTGCTTTTGATATCGTCCCAAAGGCTGGCGGCATGCCAATGGAAAGGCTGGTGAATAGGGATGAATGAAAGCACCTACAACTCTAGTACAAAACCCATTGTGTGATGTGAATGTATTCAACACCTCAACGAGTGTGCAATGTGTCTGTGTCCCATATCGACCCACAAACAAGTCCTTCAGTGAATGACAATAGGACGATCCCATGAATAGATTCGAGCAGTGAAGAAAGTGAACACTCCCACATCTTGCATGTGGTCTCTGTCACCATCAAGAGCGATTCCTCCTCGACCAAGAAAGATCAAGAATATATCCGCTTCAATTTGCGGAACGAGAGTATTCACATGTTGAAAGCCCCATTGAGACGGAGATCACGAATATTCTGGACTTAACAACAAGGAAGGTCGGCTTTAGCCATAAGTCAATTTCGAAAAACCTATCTTGAAAATGATCTGCGTTTCTGGAACAGAAGCTTCATCTTCTTATTGAGAACTAAAATCTAGTCGTGGAGCGGCCTGTAAACTCTATGAGAGCCAGACGAGGAGGAAGACTTGAGATTGTGTTACGGAAGGATTTCAGTGTCCATTTATCCGATTTTTATCCGCTGCACGTGTTCCCCCAATGATTTTCAAAGCTGGAGATCTCCCACGTTTTAAAATATCTTTGTATCCCTCCTTCAAGGCTTCAGGGCGACTAACTCTGGTGAGATACTCCGTACTCCGTACGGAATATGCCTTGCAATTCGGGAACCACTTGTTGGAACGATTTCAATCTGATGAGCAAGCTCCATATGGTTGCTAAATTCAAACCTCAGCCAGCACTGGAGAGGATCTGCACCAAATCCAATCAGCTTCATTGTGGCTTGTCCCATTCTGTTTCAGCCTCGTCCATTGGAAGTACCCATCGAATGAGAGGCCATCTCATCAAACCAAGCCAAGCATGATTTTACTTTTGTGGTTGAAAGCTTCTTCCCATTCTGTCTCTAATCCGAATACGACTTTTTCACGCCCCCTTTTGTTCTGATTTGAAGAGGATAACACGGCCTAGTCACAAATGCCTTCGCTTGAAGCGTTTCATTTGCGCATCTAATCCCTGAGGATGCCGGTCCTCAAGCCTCAAGTAGGTGGGTAGAGATGTGAGGGACCAGGCAGGAGGTACTGTAAGTGCTCAAAAGATCCTTCCTTGCATCCCGCTGGCAGTTTCGGTACACCCTTTTCGTGGGCGACCTACAATCTTTTGTTCTTGGAGCCCTTGATGGCTTGATCTTGGTGACATTCTTTCAAGCATGATTCAACTTTCTGTTGGGCAGGTATCTGCCATAATTGCAGCAATTACAACAGCTCTTCAGCTCTTCTTCCCTACTGCTCTAGCTCTCTTGATAGTCGGGCTCCTCAAAAGTGACATGTCTGCTACAACTTGGTCATCCGTTGGCGCAACGCTTCACAGCTCTCACTGGGCTGCCCTTCTTCGAGCAGACACAGCAACCTCTGTGAATGTGCAAGGTTCAGTAAAGTGGCTGTTGCGGATCGGATCCTTAGGTCTTTTGCTTATCGCTTTGGCTTCCATCATCACCCCGATTGGCCTTTACGAAACGGTCCAACCGAATCAAGTCCTGCAAACCGTCTCATTCCTATACATCGCAGACAGTGGGCCTTTCGGATATGGGACGCCAGAGCGAAGCACGCTTGGGTTCAATCGCTTGTGTGGTGTTCCAAATCTAGTGACATGTCCTGGTTCTGACACCGTTGAGGTGAAGTCGAACGAGTCTATCTCATCTGATTTTCCATTCGGATATGACAGCCGTATTCCGGCAGAGAAGATTGGGTTACTTCAGAGCGGGCTACAAGAACAGCAACAGACAGTCTCCAGTTTCTTTGACATCCAATTTCGATCCCACAACAAACGCCAGGATCCGGATATCAACAATGGAACATTTTATACCGCCGGTGCTTATCGACAATTGGACACTCTAGTACTGCAGGATTCGATCGAAGCTATCGAAGGACTAGTTGTGGATATGATCAATGGACGTATTGCTTTTCGTAATCATACTCTTCCAGCTGGGATATCTCTCGGGGCAACCTGGGATGAAGATCTACTTGTCATGGAACCGGAAACCCATTGCGTCGACACAAACCTTACTATCGACTTCACCACCTCGGGTTTGAATGGAACTTTAGGTGGCAAGTTGGAGGACGTGGTTCTGACCGACCGCGGTGGATTCGCAAACATTGCCACTGATTCGCCCACCTACGATAAGGCTTCGCCGCAAGTCAACGCTGATCTTGTCAATCGTGCTTATCAAAGTGCCTGGTACTTTGATGCCCTACTGGCCATCTATTATAATGTGACTCGCCCAAACCCAAATGCCTTTGGATACCTCACCTCAGCGGTTGGTAATACGTTTCAGCTACCAGAAACAACACTTCTTGGCCTTGACAAATTGGTTGTCGAAGACTACAGTTCTGTCTTTTCCACTTTTCTCGCCAACGACAACAGCTCGTTCACCAGCGATGATAGTTTTCCTTTCTGGCCAAACCCATTCAACATATCCAGATCAAATTTCTCCGAGATTGCTAACGAGTGCAACGGGGTTGTCGGGACCAGCAAGTCAAACATGTCTAATGTTGCAGTTGGCTGTGGCCTCGTCTACGGTGTACCAAGGTTATCTGACGGGCAGACTAAACTTGCATACGACCCTGGAGTACGCCTGTCCATGCCACTCTTGTCATGCGCTTCTGCCGTGAAAATGAATGTCAAAAAATTCAGCTTTCGCTTCAATGGTACAGACGGTCTCCGCTCCCTGCGGGTTGATTCCATATCCGATCAATCTTCCGACTCGAAGCCTCTGTACTGGGGCGTTGAGAACAACTCCGGACTGGATGTGAATATCCAGGATGCTGCCCCCCTGTGGGGGCTGGTCTCAAGCACGACCCCTGAATCCGATGAGCTGTCAGTTGTAAAATCACCTTACCTTTATCTTCCTGGAAACCTCGGGATATTCACAATACTTACGCAGTCTGGCTCAGACAACGTGCCCGGCACCACTTTCGCCATTGATGCTCTCTCATCTCTTTATGATGGCGATGTATTCGACCCCGATCAAGGATTTGCGGGATATGGAGGCAAAAATTCTGTTGCGATGTTCGCCCAATGGCAACGTCTATCAGCAACCGCTAATGGAACTGCGCACATAATCAATCTCATATATGCGGATTTGGCAGCAAATGCACTTGTTGGGACTAAGTCCTGGTTGCAATCATCGAACAATATTCCGGGCACGGGCAATGCCAATCAGAAACGCCAGGCGAGTACCACTAGTGCCGATGCATCACAAGCCACTGCACAAGTACCAGTACGCGTCTTCTCACGGCAGATTCGATATAGATGGCTTTTTGGAATTCCAGCGTATGTGGCTGTTCTTTTGAGTGTGGTCATTGGCTCGGCAACACTCATATTGGTGTGCCTGGGCCGTGCTTCGACATACAAGATGAGAGCGTACCTGAATGCCACATCTGTGGGGCGCAGCTTGTCCCTGTTTTTGTATCCTGGGGAATGCGAACCACAAACTTCAAGTAGTCGATGGGTACGTGGTGTTGGCACGAAAAAGATTAACATCAGCAAACCCGCTTGGATACCCCGTGCAACGCAGCCTCTTCTTTACCCCGAAAATTTCAATAACAGTTCATATACAACTGGCCATAGCGGGGTTGTAGGTTATGAGAATGATGACCAACCTCTGATTGACCAGAAAACTGGGACAGCTATTCAGCTGACACCGATTGCAAGCCCAATGCCTCCGACACAGCCACGATTTGGTACATCAACGCAGGACAACGGCCAAAACCTACACCAAGGATACCTATCACACTTTGGGGCCCATCACATCGCCGGCCAAGCACAGAATCAATTTCCACCGCCTCCAACTCAAACTTCCAACACTTACCCGATGGAGGGTTTCGCAAGGTGACTGAGAAACTGTTCCGGGCTGTCGTGGTCTTTTTGGTCGACTTGTATCGTTTCAAGGGTTTGTATCAATCGGTCCAAGATGATGAATGCGATGTATCCTCTTAAAGTCTTGAATGATTTGATCATAGGCGTTATGTTTGAATAGGAAAGTTGTGCAATAATTATCAATCAAATTCAGCGAAATAGCACTAGTAGCCGTCCTAAACCTGTACTCTGCTCCTCCGTAATAAACACTGCCAAGTCTACGGTGAAGCAAAATGCCACAACCACAACCACAACCGCTGTCTCAGGAGAACGCGGCCAACTCCATTTCAACGAAAGTCGAGTGCAAATGTCGAGCGCATTTCTAAGTCCTCTCGATCCTAAGGCAGCTGGCTGTGTCGCGGGATGCGTACGCAAACATGACCGTTCTATCCTTCCTCGGCGAATTATACTCCCTTGACACACTCGATACTCGGTTTACAAATTCCTCATCGACTTCCAGAAAGACTGTTAGTGAGGAGGGCTCAAAGGCTGGTGCAAGAGGAGGGAAAATACTACCTGCAGATGCCCAACCCGCAAAATGGAGGACACCGGAATTTTACTTCTACACGCTCGTAGTTGCGGCATGTGTGCCCCAGATGTACTGGGCTGTAGTCAGTGTCTCACAGCGTAAGAATAACTGCATCTGCCAGTGAATGTCTAGCCTGACAAGATATGACCAGCTCATTCGCCAAACTATTCGAAATTTGAGCGTCTTCTGTCTCCTGGATGGCTGTTTGGTCGTAAAGTGGTACGTGTTGAACATGTACTTTCCCAGTTGTCGGAAGAGGCTTATATAGTGAATAGGACAATTCTGATGCCCAATACGCAGGATTCAGGGACAATATTCCCTACTTGACGCTGCTCGTTATCTTCCACCCGCTGCTCAGACGAGCATATGAACGTATCACCCAGACTAGCAACACCACAGGCAGTGAACCCTCTAAAACGACTTCTACTGAGAATGAGGGTGAAAATCGGCTTCGCCATCGCCTGACCTACGATTTTTACTCGTCCCTAGTCTTCGTCGTGGCTCTGACAGGGTTCTCCTCTCTCAAAGTGCTCTTTATCTTGTTCATCAACTTCAGGATCGGCACTTCGCTTCCCCGCAACGCCATTCCCGCGGCGACTTGGATATTCAACATTGCGACTCTCTTTGCGAATGAACTTGCTCAAGGTTATCGCTATGTGACCATTGCTAATGCTATAGTGCCATTCTACGCGGGAGCACCAGTTTTGGGCAAATTTTTGGATTCTTACGGAGGCCTGATGCCACGCTGGGAAGTCCTCTTCAAGGTGACAGTATTGAGAATGATATCCTTCAATTTCGATCATTATTGGTCACTGGATCGTTCCAGAGCTGGAAGCCCACTTGAGGTATGTGACCTAGTTCCCTTGGAGCCCTATGCTGCGTTCTACGTTGAACCATAATCGCTGACAGTATCAAGAAGAAACAATTGGATCCCGCAGCACTGTCTGATAAGGAACGCATATCTATTCCTGCGTCGCCTGCCTCATTCACGTCATTCTCAACTTATGTTGCCTACATCTTGTATCCACCTCTGTATATCGCGGGGCCAATCTTGACCTTCAATGATTACATCTCTCAGTGCTCTTATCGATCACCATCAGTGACCACACGGCGGACCACCCTGTACGGAATACGATTCCTGCTTACGTTGTTCTGCATGGAGTTCTTACAGCATACCGCTTACGCAGTCGCCATCTCAAAGGCATCACCGGATTGGTCGACATACTCTCCGTTCCAGCTAAGCATGCTGGCTTATTTCAACTTACACATCATCTGGCTCAAGTTGATGATCCCTTGGCGATTTTTCAGGTTGTGGGCGCTGGTCGACGGCATCGATCCTCCAGAAAACATGATCAGATGCATGAGCGATAACTACTCGGCTCTTGGGTTCTGGCGATCCTGGCACCGTAGCTACAACAGGTGGCTCACACGCTATGTCTACGTACCTCTCGGTGGCGGTCCTGGCGGGAGTGCCGGTCAGCTCCGTGGGATTGTTAACCTCCTTGCCGTCTTCACTTTTGTTGCCCTTTGGCACGACATAAATCTTCAACTTCTGACATGGGGTTGGCTAGCGACATTTTTCATCTTACCAGAAGTCGTAGGAAGCCTGGCGTTTCCGCCCTCAAAGTGGAAAAGTCGGCCGAATGCTTATCGAGTTATCTGTGGCATCGGAGCAGCTTTCAATATTCTTCTGATGATGGCAGCCAATCTGGTTGGTTTTGCTGTCGGACTAGATGGATTGATGGGTCTTGTGCACGGCATAATTGGAAGTTGGCAAGGTGCGATGTTTATGCTTGGTGCATGCGGTGTACTTTTTGTGGGCGTTCAAGTCATGTTTGAACATCGTGAGGGCGAGAAACGAAAAGGGATCAAATTGAAGTGCTAATTGGGACACGAAACTTCACCTATACCTTAAAAGTGTTGCTCCTCCTTCTGATCGACTGGCACAAACATTTCTCGCTTCCTAGGAAATCTCTCAGTGATATTTAAAGGTCGTGTAGCATAGGAGGATGTTAGGCTAGGTTTTTGAAAAGTGACCTAGCCCTAATGGGTTAAGGTTCTAGAAGCGCTAACCCAGCCTCCCGCCAAACCTAATAGGTTAATCTAGCCTGCATTAAGGCCTACTAAGATCTGTCTAGTATTATCTGTTCTTCCTGAGTGCTACAACCATGCGACCTTCTCGATAGTCTTTAACACTACACCCTTCCTGCGCACAAAAACCATATTTACTGGAGAACCTTCGTGGCGGTCTTTAATAATAAATAAGCTATAACCTAAGGAATCAGAATAGGCGGCGGTGTGCTACTTACTGAGATTCTGTTGGCGAAGGTGACTACGCCGCTTTGGCAAGCACTCGAGCATGTATGAGATCTCTGTCTCTTTCAATTCTATGGACTCTGTTCTTGTTTATATACAAATTTATGAGTTATTTGATCTCCGTGAGCCCCTTTTCCATAGTTTCAAATCACTTATTGATTCCAAACATTGCAAATGTTGATACAATGGCAATTTTATGACAGGAGTCAACGGAGTCACTCACAGACTTTAGTACCCATATTTGTTAGCGCGTCACGTGCTACGTGAGTTAGTACGCGCTAGATAATTGGCGCCAACAGATTCAACCCAATAGGTGGTGACTAGGTAATGGCAAATGTATTTTTCTGTAAGCTCCTGCATTGCATAACTAGACACCTCTATGTTAAGCGGCTAACCTTTGCTCCCTAGTAGTTGCAACTGCCAGTAGGTCAACCTCTGTCTTGGTGGATGGCCTGGAGAACTTTAGTTGCAGCTCCTCTTGAATAGCCTGAGGTTCTGGGATTACTATCTCTTCCGCTTGCTCGGCCCAAGAAGCGACCGTTCTTTGAATCGATTTCCACCAACCGCCCACCGTCATATGCTGACCCGACCATTGGAAACGAAGGCTAGAATGATCTTTGAGAGCAATAGTGAGCCGTACTGCTTTGTGCCGCCAATCGGGCATGGCATCAATAAGCAGATAGTCTCTCTCGGCCTGCAGATAATTCCTATAGTTAAAGGAGATAGCGTTCGGATACTGAGAGAAATGAACTCTTATGAGTAACAGAACATGGCATGGTGGGAGCTCCTCACTCTCTGTCTGGTATCTAGGGCTTCAGACTCAAGCACATTATCTTCACTCCGTTCAAGTAACTCTTGGAGTCTTTGGTAGGACGCAAACACGATTGACGTCGCTTCTTGCACAGTCCATAGGAGATCTTGGGCCGCGGCTGGAAGTTGATTCAGCATTGCCGTTGGTAAGGATATAAAATCTGCAATAGCGGTAGGATCATGGGAGTGAGGCGGCTCGAGGAATAGTAATGTTGCAATCTGATGGTTTAGTGGATGCCTCATCGTGCTGAACTCTCCAAAAGAACTTGGGGGGTCTATGGTCGCTCGGTGGTCGGAGGTGAAGCAGGCCGGGCGATGAGCGGTTAATAAAGAGGGGGATATCTGAAGAGTAAGTAACAAGAACTCCATAATGTAGTGACTGTCTATATTGATAAAGGATTTGGGGGTTATCTGCGTCATAAAATAGAGGACACCGGATGTCCCCTCCTATCGAGTTACTTATTCTCCCCACCACGTACGCTGACACAGTGAGACGATGAGAGTCCTTCACAACTTTTACTCTGAGAACATTCTACCATCATCACCGACACACTTGTGCCTAGAATGTTGCTAACGGTGAATGCTCCTGGTAGCAGCGAGACTCTGCCTACGGGCATTGAGAATAACCAGCGTGGGCTGCACATATTCGTCCCCTTCCTCCTAGATCATCACATCGAGTAATCCGATATGCAGGTAAGCGCGGCGTATCAGGAGGCAGGCATGAATTGCCACGTGGTGCGGACCGGGTTTCCGTCGAAATGGTTCTTCCATCAATGTCGGGGGATGTTTTAGATACAGTCCGTTTATTCACAGGTGTGACTTGCGAACGAAGGACGAAGCCCGACCACCATCTGGATGGTAGGATTCTTGTTCCGGTTGATACTCTAGTGGGATATATCTACGTAGCGCTCCATAGGCGCCAGTATAGCGCTGGCTGGTCAGCCACAGCCAGAATCCAATTGACGCCAACCGGGAAAATCAGCCGGCACTGATTTGACATCGGCACTGACTTTAGATGTTATCTATATCAATTTTCTGGAAACGGTCTATTTTTCTTCCAGGGATTGGACGGAACTCCCTTCCATGCTGACGATTGGCATGACTTAAGAACTGAAGGCAACAGCAAACCATTAGTATTGGCTTTCGTCTGATTGGTCTTAGATCTCTTCACCTCGTTCCCCGAATTGTGTGGAATTGAGCGTTGCTCGGTCAACTCTACTGACATGGCATCATTCCCGGGCAGGGAATTGCTAGACAGCTAGGGTACTAAGGCGGTGCTAAGGCGTCATGATTTTAATTCACATCAGCGGCTACCTTGTCGAAGACAATAAAACGTCTCCTTTCCCACAGTGACTTATCTTGCCATTCTACTCAGCTCCGGTACAACGTCTACTTCGATGGAAGCCAACAGACCTCTCCTCAGAACCATTGTGGGAGTTATCCGCTGTACCCATCGTCCACCTCCACGAACCATAGGGCCTCTTGTTAAACCACGTTATAAACACCAGGATTTTACCAACTCAGTGGACAAAACCGCTGCTACTATGTCTTCGGCAAATGCATTGACAGTGATGGATGCCATCAAGCACGATCACGCCGAATTAAAGGAGTATTACGAAAACATACTCGGTGCTAATGATGTCGACTCAAAGATTCGCTGGCAAAATCAATTCACCTGGGAATTGGCTCGTCACTCTATCGGAGAAGAACTTGTCGTTTATCCAGCTATGGAGAAGCACCTGGGCAACACAGGCAAGCAGATGGCGGATAGAGATCGAACAGAGCACAACAAGGTTAGTCATGAACCCATTACTATCGAGTTCTTATTGTATAGTTCCTTTTGTTCGAAGCAAATCTTAGTCTAACAATAGCGTCGTTGGAAAACACAGGTTAAGCAGCTCCTACACAAATTCCAAGGGCTATCTCCCTCCGATTCTGCCTTCAGACCAACTCTTGAGTCACTGTGGTCTGAGCTGAGCAAGCATATCGATGAAGAGGAAACCCAAGATCTTCCCGCACTTGAGAAGGCCTTACCAGAGGGCGACTCCCAGGCTCTGTCGAAAAGCTTCGGGCGTACCAAAATGTTCGTCCCCACGCGTAGTCACCCTGCCGCACCGGACAAACCCCCTTTCGAGACTGTTGCGGGACTCATGGCAGCGCCAATCGATAAACTGAGCGACCTCTTCCGACGCTTCCCGCTAGGTTGATGGCTACGGAAACATATTTAGTTGTGGATGGAGTTTTCCCTTTGAGCAGGCTTAATAGGAGCTGTCACCTTTGTATGATGGATCCCTAGTATTTTTAATAGGACTCTCAACACATACGTCTCTCCTCTCGTAAAGTTCTCTAATTTCCATACTTAGATCGTAGAAAACCTTATATAGATCTTGAATGCTCTTTTGATTCACTGCCGCCGTAGAAAAATGCACAATCGGACCCAGAATTGAAATCGTGTTGTATCATAAATATGCCTCCAAGTAAACCCCGAACTCGGTAGCAAAAGCCATCCTTTTGAGTCAGTCGATGTACCACACAAGATGCGCTTAAAGCTGAACATTTGACGAAAAGTCTTCTCAACCGATCTGGCAGGTGCAGATACTGAGAACATTATATACCATCATGATTTCTCTGTTCGCTCGAAAAATAAAAATTGAAACGTTCTTGACTCTAAGGCTCTGCATCCGACCCAACTCGGTCTAAACTTCCTTAAGACGTTCAGGCCATGGACATTTGCGATAGTGAGTGAGAACCTTTGCGGTGACGTCTGTGCTCTATGTGTATGTAGATTAGCGGACTTAATCCTTTCACCAAACCTACGATGACTCGACTCTAAAATGTCAAGGGGAGCGCGGAACTGAAGTCCGACGGCGGAAGACGAACAAGACCTTTATTTTTCAGGAGGTCGATCCCCAACATCTCATGGCACTCTTTACCCACTTGCCACTTTCGCGGTTCTCGAATTACATGGGTCACCTGGAAGGGAGATCCCCAGTCTACTGGATGGAAAAAACAATTAACCCCTCCAGTGTCGTGAACTTCCCGACACGTGACTATCACAGGCCCTTGGAATTGGTTACTCATTTGCTGCGAATAAGGACTTTAAAGCTTTTTTCCAGTGTCTATAATGCTGGGATTTATTGAAGACACCGATCTATCTAATCCATTTCGTCAAAATGTTGCTCTTATACCTGTTTGAGCGGCTTAGTCGAGCTAGTTCCTCAAATATTCGGCGAACTTTTGAGCCTTTTATCGCCTGTCTCACCCTCAATTGTACCATTCTCTTGATCATAGCAGTATCGTCCTGGATGCATTTAATGGGATTGCCGTATCAATGCCCCTGCTCGGTTAATAGAGTCGACTTTACGGACTTCCAACGGCTCATGTAACGCGTCCTGACTAGATACGCCTGTTCCCCAGTTCATATTCTCCTCTTGCTCTTCATCATCAGACTATACATAGTCCTCTCTAATTCGTTCATGATGCGCTTGCAATTTGGGCACGGGGCGCATCTTATTGCATAATTGACCAGTCCAAAAGCCGTGCTCTTGGTTACAAATTCCCCATCAATCAACTCACTAGCCATCTTGAATCATTTTTAGCTTTGCGGGCCCTTTCGAGGCGGAGCTGGAAATTATGAGTGCATGGCCTTTGTCTGTAATTTTCTAGCGAAGGACGGTGTAGCTAGAATTAGCGAATTCGAGCTGTTGCTGAGCACTAAATAGAGACAACGGGACGTACGTTGAAACTTAATAGACTGCAATTACCTAGAACTGGAAGAATATTACGGAGATTCGCGCACAGTTGATTTAGAAGTTGAAGAATCGACGATTTCAGCAACAACTTCCGGAACAACCACCAAATTCTATGGAAGGCTGAGGAATAACATTAAGTTTTCTATCTACTCTTATAACAAGAGCGGAACCAGGAGGATATTATTACCGTGACGGTAAATAGGACGACTTTCTGACATATATTGGTGAGACAATATACAAATAGAAATAACGAAGTTCTTATCAACCTCGCCTAGTATAAGTATCAGGCAACAGGTTAGTAGGCCCTTGAGGATCGCTCAAAAAGACTAGAATCTCGCACGAGGTGCGAGGTATTCCCGGACCTAGTAGGTATGCTTGTTAGGCTTAGCATGCCCGACACTATTCTAAAGTATTTAGTAATTATAAAGATTTTAGTTTAACATTAGGGAAGACATCAATAACAGTAGAAAAGAGTAGTTCAAGTTGTGCCAAGACAAGATAGTCCCTAGTTAGCTGCGTAAGGGATAGGTACGCATCAGGCAAGATCCCGATCTCTAGATAGCTTCAATGGCGTCTAGTCAGTGAGAAGCATCAGTACCTAGGTCATCAGATGTCCTTGCAACATATTTCTTATCTACTCACAAGCGACACTTTGTGTGATACAACGCAAAGATCACCAAAGTCTACTTGGGTTCTAAGTTGTTGACTCACTCAGCCAGTAAGGCTGCAGTATGAATTCAGCTTCCTCCGGCAACCTAGCTGCAAGGAACATCTCATAGGAAAGCCAGCTGCTAGTTATGAAACTAACCAATTCGCTGTGTCGCCCCTTCTCGTCTGCTCGATTGGTTTGGGACCCCCACTTTTCAGAACGACAAACCATATCCTATGCAGCCGAAGATATTCGCCTGGAGCCTGATCCCTCCGAAACAATTACAGCCTCATTCCTAAATGTCTGGTCCGGGCATTTGAACCCCCCCGACCTATCTTTCAGGGCCCTAGGCGAGTTCCTAGATAAGGGCGATATTCGAGATCTAAGAGATACGACTCGTCCTGCCCGACTTACGCGATTGGCCTTAGTTGACGATCGTAGGGATCCATGCGGGCTGGACGAGAGCCAATACCCGCCGACGAGCAATGGACAAACTCGGAGCTGGACATCCGAACAATACACCCGTTGGCCGACCCCTGGTCTAGATAGGTACCGTGCGGCTTTGGATGAACGAGCATTATATGACAAGCTCTCTGAGAAGGCGAGGAGAAAGATCAGGAATGCCGTCATCCAGGAAACTGATCGTTGCTTAGAGATCCTTGAATCGCGCCGAGAGACGTACACTGTGAGCGCATATACCGTCAGTCCTGTCGTTCACGGGCTAATCTGAAGCAGACTGGTTACAAACCTTACCTCGTTGGGTGCTATTGCTCTATGCGTCAACGTTGCACATGGCTTCCTTGCATGCCTTCGAGCATATCTCCAAAGATACATCTTGAATCAAGTTCACTTTAGAGTAATGCTGGTTTGTTTGATCCCTCTGATCCCTATCCTAAGCCGGGTGTCTCATCTGTTCAATGTTGCCTAGAACAAAACCCCCCGCGAGTTCACAATGGAGTTCCACCTCCCTTTTTGCGTCCTACGGAAAGGCAATACCTCGTCCGATTCACGGAATTTGCGGCGTTCTTACCCGATGCTTCCCGCTTTCGGCCAAGAACAGGATCAGATATTCTACCATGACGCGCAGATCTCGGTTCTCATCACTGGGGTAGACGAGTGGTATTGGACCGCTTATTGCTGCGTTGACACATTCTCTGAGCATGCAGAGAATGCAGATACGTATATGGATTGCAATGATGACGGGCCGAGTGGAGGCGGCAGAGATGAAGAGTATCCAGTGTGGAATCCACGAGAGTATTTCCTGCTCGTGCTTTCTCGACGCTGTACGCAGGTTGCTCTTGAGTGGGAGGTCATTATATACGAGCTAATCGCTCGATTGGACACCTATGTTGCTCTTTTTCTACCTTGACCCCTCAGGAGCGTGAAGTCAGACTAACGAAGGTATTGTAGGAAGGCGCTTATTACGGATCAATGGATGGCAACGATTTCTTCGACGACGCACAACTTGGTCGCACGAAGTCGTACACAAAGGCAGTGACTATCATGAGAAAGTTCAATGACGTCCTCATCCTTAGTCTGGACACTTTCCGGGACTTTGAGCAAGATGAATTGCAGTACTTTAACACCGGGAACGAAATGCTGGATGATCTCTGGAAGCGGTACTTGGACCGCATTTTTGACGGCTTCGCAACCATGCAATATCTCCAGAGGGTTTTGGTCCAAAAGATCCAGACTTTTGATCGCATGAAGGATGGTGTTCGTACCTAGCTCCCCAGCCTAGCTGACCTGAACTTGTCGCTTACTAGAACGCCAAAGCTGGTCAACTCGTCTGCACTGAAGGAGAGCCGCTATTCTACGAAACAAGGAGATGATATCGCCGTACTCACCAACATGACGGTGGTAAATAAGCCCCCCTTCCCCTCTACGTTTTGAGCATGGCCGAAGTTTCGCTACTGACGGTCTACGGATTAGGCGTATCTCCCTTTTAGTCTAGCAACGGTTAGACTCACAACTCGAACTCCTTTGCTGAAGGCTGACCCTCGCTAGGGACTGTTTAGCATGACCAGTGATAACTTGGATGTGAGGAGGTGGCTTTTGTGGATGGCGACGTTGCTCATTCTGGGATTGCCGACTTTCTATGTAGCCTTCAGGGGCAGGATCGAGGCTATCCAGTGGGGACGGATGTTGAAATGAACGCAAGGCTAATTTCATGTAACTCATGTAGGCATTGCCGAGACTTATCTCTACATCTCTCCTCATCATCACCTAGAGACTGCACATTGCACACAGCGCTTATGGCGGCATTCGGTACAATTTGAGTGAAGCTTAGTGTTCAAGGGACCGTATCTACACTGGCACTATTACATGTGTGAGCTTCCGCATAGCGTGGGAGTTGAGAACATCTGAGGGAAGGCATACACAAAACCAGACCTGTTCTTTCTTCTCGCTGATCCAAAACAGCAACGAAGATAGATCAAAAATGTCCAAGGCCGGAGTCGCGGAGACCGGCCGTTTGATACAACTTGCGCAGCGTTTCTGGCCACATGATTTGCAACTGGGAGAAGCGATCGTCGCATCTGTTTTATTCTCTCGGTTACTGCACTTCGAGTTGCACTAGCAAAGCATCAGGCTACATTCATATGAGCGCTTTCAAAGGGCTTCGCGCACACAAGTCCAGTGCGAGTATTTAACAGCTCCTGGCACATTGAAAGGAGACCAATCCGAGCGGTCGCCCGCGTACATTAGTCGGACCATTTAGGCAAAGCGAGGATGCTGCCTAGGCAAGGGGTAGATCGCTGGAGCAATTCGCAGAGGTTGAGACTGGGGCTGGAAAGCGAGACACTCAGCCAGTTGAGAAGGTTGCAAACCGAGGTCCTTGAAGAGCGTGGACTTTAGAAGATCCTGCTCCTAACAACTTTGGATTCCGCAGTGTGGCTCAGGCTGGCATCTTAGGTTCCTCAGTCCTCAGGCCCTATTCAAAGTTCCCATCGGCTTCGGGATCTTGGCATCGAGCAGAGAGGAAAGTCTCCAAAAGCGGCGGCGAAAACCGCCTACATTCAGAAGGAAAATTCCCTTGCAATTTGTGTGGAAACCCCCATGATCCCGCAACAGCCCTGACTGCGAATGAAGTAGAGACAATAAGTTGTGAATCTTTGTCAGCGAAAGGCACAATCTAAAGCGAAGATAGAATTCTGCCATGTCTACAGCACACTCTCCTGAAGCTAGAGTAAAGAAAAGCTTACGAAATGAGCGGACCTAGCGCCTAGTCTCGAGAATATAGCCAGCGTAGATATTTTTTGGATGTGTCTGAGAACTATTTAGTCTAACTTCTATATATATAATCCGGGAAAAAGAAAAACCTTAAGTTCTATCAAATAGCAGTTTTATATTTATTATAAAGCAGATACAGTTGCGTGATATGGTTTTTACATACCCTTTCGGCCGATTATTTCCATTCCATCTCCAGATTGCTATGTGCCCTACACTAACCGGATATATATTTACCGCCCACCCTGCACGCTTCTCCCAGCTTTCTCTATATGACGTCAGCGCCTTCAAGAATATACTGAAAACGGTGTCCAAAGCGACCAATGAGCTATTGGAGCTATACGCAAACTTTATGATTCTGAGATCGATCAGTCTATTAATATCGTTCAAACCTCAGCCATTTCCCTTGTACCCTGATAACCAACTATGGAGACCACAACTCTCCACGCACAATGCCATTGCAAACGAGCCTCATACAAGTTCTCCATCCCTTCATTATCTCTTCCTTTGTCATCCTCTTTCTGCAGCTGTTCGTCGTGTAGATACGCGACAGGCCAACTTGCCGCCTCCTTCGCCGTCATTCCTCTCGATCCAGACACACTAGATCTCGACGTCTCACAACTCTCATCCTATGCATCTTCAAGCCACCGAACACGACATTTCTGTCCAACTTGTGGCGCTAACGTGTTGGACTTTGATAATTCAGACAATCTGTGGCGAGTATGTACAGGTATGCTAGATCGAACTCAGAATTTACTCAAACGGAACCAAATTTTCCTTGGCGATACGTGTGACGGTGGGTTGAGCGTCTGGATGAACGGCATGGGACAGAAATTCGAAGGCAGCCCAGACGTCGAACCATTCGACTTCAAGACCGATCTACATAAAGACAAGGAGTTGGACAAAGATCTGCCTTCAACTGCGCATCTTTTAGGCATGTGTCACTGCCATGGGGTACAAATCAGAATTCTCCCCCCGTCGGAAAAACAGCGATATTCTGCCGGTCTGGATTTTTGTACCTCCTGTAGGACCACCACAGGCTTCGAGGTTACCTCTTGGACTTCGGTTCCATTGTCTCAAATCCAAGTGCCGGAGGGACAATCCTTAGCATTGTCAACGCGAACTCTCAAGACTTATGCCAGTAGTCCAGGAGTATCTCGATCTTTCTGCGGGAACTGCGGCTTGACGGCTTTTGTAACGAAAGACAATCAAAGCTGGATAGATATTGCTGTAGGGATGCTGAGGGCCGAGGAAGGGGCTAGGGCAGAGAGATGGCTAGAGTGGAAGGAGATAGGCTTTGCAGAGGAGGCCCTTGATCAGGAACTAGTAAGCCAACTAAGGTATGGACTAAATCTTTGGAGAGGCAAACGCAAATGGGCTTTGATCTATTGACTGGGGACGAAGACAAGAAGTATGGCTCCTGTAGCTACGCAGCAGCGTTGTAATCTCTCCTCTATTTAGAGCGAAGAAAAGTCATCGTAGTTAGTTTTAGTATGAGCGTCGGACTTTGTTGTCACTAGCGCTTACATACTAGCACGGCGAATCCGTGCAACCACTGTTTAAAGAACATGAGTCCAGCATTTCGAAGTAACAGTAGATTCTGTAATGTCTTGAAGGTCCTTTTAAGGGATTGCGGCTATAATTCAGGGCCTAGGTTTGCTGGGGAAGAGAATTTCATCTGCCAGAAGCGTCGATATAGCTAGAAACATTCGGACATAGTGCAGGGAGCCAGATACCATAAACCATGCCAAATCTATCTGTGCAATCACGACATGCTGATGGTTAGCAAAACTACCTCGAGTCCTCGACGCATTTTGGAATGTTAATCATCCATCGCTCGGACAAATTCAACACCAGGGAAGAAACGTGGCATCTACCAGATATGAATCAGTCCGCAATGTTTCTTCGCTCACAAGGCTTCGAGTAAGACAACGTTTTCGACTATTTATCGTCCTGAAGAAATCACGCCGACAGCCTCGGGACGATCTGGATGATTGGCGTCATGAAGTGGCCTAGTGGAAGAGGCGAAAAATGTTGTGTGTAACTATTAGTACTGTAAGTCTTCTTTCTCTTTGAAGGGGTCTCGATTAACCCAACTTGGCATAATACTTCTGCAGCATAAAATTATTTATTCAATCCGATTTTCATAGCCGCAGACAGCCTGGCCCAGACACTTTCGGATCTTGCATCCGAGCCCGGCTGAGCTTTGCCCCAAGCGCTCCAAAAGTGGACTGCGATCAGACATTTGAGTCGCCAAACATTGCTGGTTGTCGCAAGCTAACAACAGGTTGACTCTTTCGAGTTTGCTGGCTCTTCGTTGTGGAGGCATTGAAGGCAAGGACTGGAAAAAGGTGCTACGTCATTGTTTCTAGAGCTCAGTATGTTCACATCCCTTTGATGAAAACGACGACGTCAAGTTTTACTGTGTGTTTATTTGCCGACGAATCCTGAGTATGCACGAGAATGAACCAGCAAGAGAGAATAGTTTGAGAAAATCTCATTCTTTTCATGACGTCAATCCAATCGTCATTCTTCCACAAGGTCTTATCCCGTCCGAAAATCAGCAGTATTCTAGAAGTCGAACCTTTACTTCACTTACGACGACATTTGTCAATTCTGTTTCTACCAATGATACCTCCACTATTCCAATGTGTTCTCTTCTAGCTTGAAGTACTATTCTATTCACTCGTCAAGATGGAAACCAAAAAGGCGCTTGACCCCCCAGAAGACACCAACCGCGTACCCAAAAACAGCTCTGGTTGCACAGGACCAGGAAGGTGGCAAAGGTCTCGACGCCAAACTCGAGCCAGCTGCCAATTGGACGCAGCTTGAATTCTGGGATGATGAAAGCGAATCACCTTCCCTGAAAGAATACGAGGGCCGTGGTCTTCTAACAGATAAGGCAGTACTCATTGCCGGAGGCGACTCAGGTATTGGGAGGTCCGTAGCGGTGCTCATGGCCCGTGAAGGTGCCAATATCTCTTTCGTTTACTTACCAGAAGAAGAAGACGATGCGCAAAGAACGAAAGAGATGGTCGAAAAAGCTGGAAGGAAAGTTAACCTCATACCGTCGGATGTAACAACCAGCGACAATTGCCGGGCCATCGTTCAGAATCACATGAAAGTGTTCGGCAAACTAAACGTGCTGGTGAACAATTCGGCGATGCAAGAAATGTGCGACGATCTGAAAGATATCAATCTTGACACTGTAGAGAAGACTTACCGGACGAATGTCCTGAGCATGTTCGCCATGACTAAATTTGCATTGCCGTACATGAAGCGCGGGAGTTCGATTATCAATGCGAGTTCAGTGGCTGCTTACTTGGGAAACCCACAGTTGGTGGATTACTCCAGCACCAAAGGTGCCATTGCCACATTTACACGAAGTCTAGCTCAGCAACAGGCACCAAAAGGTATCAGGGTTAATGCTGTGGCGCCAGGAATTATATGGACACCGTTGCAGCCAGCAACCAAAGGAAATGCAGCTGAGAACATGGACAGCCATGGAGTTGAGTCTGCATCGTTGCAGCGACCCGGGATGCCGGTGGAGGTGGCCGCCGCGTATGTCTTTCTTGCAAGTCCTCTAGGTAGCTACTTTACAGGGGAAGTAATTCATGGAACAGGCGGTTTAGAGATGCAAGGATGATGGCAATAGATATAATTCTTATATCATTTGGTAACCGTCCACACTAGAACTTCATTACTCGACAGGAACGGGATAAACAGGTTGATTTACAGCACTGATGCAGACATCTACAGGGTGCGTAGATCTCAGAAGCCTAGCAATGGAGAGGTCCAAACCAAAAAAAAAAAAAATAGAAACCAACCAATCGCGCGTCGGACTCGACACCGCCGCTTTCACCTCTTGAGGAATCCTATTATTCACTCGAGTGTGTTCTATGCCTCATGTTGTTGATTGCTCTATGTTGAGGACAGGGACTTGCAGGCCTTCGGGGCGATGATCCGATGTGTGTTCGCACCAAATTGTTGCTGGCTGACATCATCGTCACAAGAATTTACATCATTTTCTGTTGGAAGGGCAGACGAAATGACTTTAGCTGCAGAAGCCAAACTCGAATGAAGACTTGTCAAGCTTCTTTCTAGTCATCTGCCACTTCCACAATTCAGCCTCTTTCCATCCAGCTTATCACGTCGTGCTTTTCCTTCACTACAACAAATGGCAGACTCGGTGATTCAGCTGAAATGCAGCTGCAACAACTATCCCTGGGGGAGAAGGGGAAACGAGTCACTGGCTGCCCGGCTGTGTGAGAAAACGAATCCGGACTTCAAGCTCGATGTTGAGAAGGAGTATGCAGAGATGTGGATGGGCACATATCCGGAACTGCCTTCGTACTGTCTGGAGACTGGCAGGAAATTAGGAGATGTACTCGACGAGAATAAGGAGAGGCTAATTGGAAAGAACGTGATGAAAAGGTTTGGAAGTGTTCTACCTTTCCTGCCAAAGATTCTCTCCATTGCAAAAGCTCTCCCACTCCAGATCCATCCGAATAAAGATCTTGCACAAAGGCTGCACGAGAAAGATCCTGATAACTTCCCTGACTCCAACCATAAGCCGGAGATAGCGATTGCGCTAGGGCGATTCGAGGCTTTTGTCGGTTTCAAGCCTCTGAACGAGATTGAGGAGTTAATTAAATTGAACCCGATGAGAAGGTTCATGCCGAAGGATGGTAATAGCAATTTCAACGACGAGACTCTCCGCGAAATTTGCAGGAATATGCTTCAAGCTCCGGATGAGGTAGTGGCTGCCGCAATCAAGGAACTCTTGTCGATCAAGCCCCAAGAATATGGGAAACAGGCTTATATGCTCGATTTAACTCATCGGATCCAAGAGCAGTACGGAAGGCACGACAACGGGATCTTGGTTGCGCTGGTGTGTATGAATTACCTTGTTCTAGAAGCTGGGTCTGCCTTGTACATTCCCGCAGATGGCATTCATGCCTATCTGTCCGGAAACATCATCGAGTGCATGGCCCGATCGAACAACGTGCTCAACACCGGATTCTGTCCAAGAGCAGACCGCGACTCAGTTGACCTGTTTACCAAAACATTAACATTCAAACAACATGAGCCCGGAGAGCCCATGCTCAAGCGGCAGCAAAGTGAAAAAAGTGTGTCTGGGAAAACTTCCGTATATGCCCCGCCAATGAGTGAGTTCAACATGCTGGTTACGGAGCTCTGTGCTGGGGAAGAGGAGACTATCAAACCAGTGCTAGGTCCCAGTATAATGATTGTAACGAGTGGCGCAGGGAAGATGTATATAGAAGGGCGGGAGTTTCCGTTAGAAGATGGCAGCATTTATTTTATTGGGCATGGTGTTGAGGTTGCAGTGAGCAGCACGGACAAGTTGGTGGCATATCGAGCGTACGCTGAGTGAAGATTGCGCTTCTCCAAAATTGTGACCGTCTTATCCATAAACAGGTTTTCCATATAGCTCTGTCGCCATTCCCACACCCTTTTTCTTCAGGTGGGATCAGTGTTGGCAACTTTTTGGAGAGAGCTTTTCAAATGAGAACATGGTTTCTTCCCCGTTCTCCGACATCTCTAACACTATTCGGAAATCCCGAGAGACTGATTGACAAGCGTATGAAGCTTCGAAATAACATAGATGAGATGGTGATTGCTACAGAGTAATTTACTGGCTACAGTCCATACAGAGGAGATCTGGAGCCAAGGTTTATTCGGCGGAATGTCGGGAGGCACTGGCTCTTAAGCATAAGAACTATTTGTCCGCTAGATTCCGATAATCGAGGGGCTAATCCTAAACCGACATTTATTCTTCAACAAAGATATTGCCTCAATCTCCAGCATCCTGGCGTCTAGGGAGCTTCGGTGACACAGCGCAAGCAGATTCCAAAAGTTCAAAGATACAGCATTCTTTTCGTTGCGATACTCACCGACGTAGCTAATAACATTGTGAGCAACTAGATGCAATAGCGCGTGAAGAGGACGTCATACCCGAAACAAACCATTACTTTTATATCGGACTTGGGCTATGTATGCACACGCACTTGCGTCTGTAATATCCTTGTTATATCATTACAATGCTTTGCTTTCTGTGCTTCTTGAGCTGGCAGCCCAATCGTGAAGGTCCAAAAGCTGCCCGAGATCCTAAACACATACAACTGCCAAAAATTTTATGGTGAGGTATGTAGCGATGAAGCGTGAATTTTAATTTGAAAGGAGATACACGTCATCATCGATCTTGTTTTAGTGAATTTTGAACTGATTGCAAGGAGCTCCAGGCACCTAAGAGTTTTGTTCAGAAATGCCTCTTGCCGGCTCCCACTCAAAATGATGCTTTCCTGTGACAGGTTTGCCAGGATTTTCGCTCTTGAGGTCAAACATATGGCCGCCAAAATAATCGAGTTCGGCCTCCATAAACTGCGTGGGTAACTGGGTGCTTATACTGTATTTGAAGTATTCCAGAGAGGCGCTGATTGATCTATTCAAGGGAAGTTAAAACAAGGGGGGGGACAAGCTGAAGTTGGCACTCCTCTACCACGACGAAATGATCGGTTGTGATGAGGAGATGGAAGGTGACACTTACGGGATGTATGCATTCGCCTCGCCACAATGGAGAACCACCCGTTTGATCGCGGCAGATGTCTTACATAATTGGGCGATAACAAGGGGATGCTCGAGTAGGTCTTTGGTGTCGTGCAAGTTGTCACGGTACGCCGTTTCGAGCAGTTCTGTAATGCCGTCGGATTGAATAATACAACCGCCACGCCAAAGTTGCATAAGAGATGCAAAATCGATTTGCCATGAATATTTTTGCGAGGCTCGGAGGATGACGTGCAGCCCCTGAATGAAGGCCGCTAGGAACGAAAAGTATGCCGCATTATGCAGGTCGGCGACAAGCTGGTGACGTGAAACGCTCGTGATCTCAAGAGGATGGATTTGAAAGTCTTTGGGGAGGGATTTGAACACATTAAGACGCCGTGCGGCATCGGCCGACTGCAGGCGGAACAGATGGGCGGCAGCGATGGTCGGAGCAGAAACGTGAAGGCTAAAAGCTTCTTGGCATGTCCAAGTTCCTGTGCCTTCAGTCTCATCAGTGTCCTGTACGACTTTGTCCCGGATATTGGCAAGGAGAAATTTAGATGCGTCGTTGGGATCCTTGGTACAGCAGATGTCAACGCCAATGGATATCAAGAAATTGTCACGAAGGGACCCAGATTTGTTCCACGACGCCCACACGGAGGCAATCTCCTCAAAAGACATGTTGAGGTTTTTGTGCATAATCGTCCAGATTTCGCAGAGTGTGGACATCATGGCTTGCTCAATACCATTGTGCACCATTTTAACATAGTGACCACTTCCACCGGGGCCTACACTGATGGTACACGGCCGCCCGTGTTTGTCCTTTGCGGCAACTTTTTGGAGGAATGGCATGATCTTGCTCAGCGCTTCCTTACTGCCGCCAGGCGAAATAGACGGGCCGTGTCGCGCTGACTGATAACCACCAGAAACGCCCATGCCGATATAGTGAATTCCGCTCGGTTCGAGCAGACCCTGCCGCCTCTCGGTGTTTAACCAGTGCTCGTTCGATGCATCCATGATGATGTCGCCTGGTTCTAAAGAAGGCCGCAAACCTTCAACCGTCTTATCCCCTATATCACCATGAGGAAGACTGAAGACGAAGATCTTCGGCACATCTAGGCATCGACACAAGGCCTTGTAGTCTTTTTCATGGAAAATTTTGGCTTTGATTTTGGCTTCTTTCGCACGGTCTAATAACTTGTGTGTGTTTTCCTCTGATGGATCATAGAAGTGCACTTCAACTCCATGTTCGGCAAAGAGGAGGCTCATCATGCCTCCCATATTTCCAACGCCAATCATGCCAATCTGGCAAAGTAAAAATCAGGTGAGCCTCCGGAAGAAAGACTTGATTTACCTTCTTGACAGATATTCCATTGCTTTGCCCCATAGTATATGAAACAGGTCGCCGCGGGGTGCGAATGAGTAAGTGCTAGGGTTATTAAGTGCGATAGCGAGGTCGAAATCTAAACTTTGTCTTCCGTTGCAACGGCGTGCCAGCAGACAAGTACTCACTCTTCAGCCGTTTCAGCTCGTCCCACAAAGCCAACGAAAGCATAGTGCGAAACCCTTACGTCACATTTATACGGATAGTGACCGTGTCAATCTTGTCCACAACTGCTGTGATGCAATAATTGACATCATACCCACATTTGCAGGTTTGAGTGCGGACGTAGTCCCGAGGAATGAAGTTGACACAACTCTTGTCAGACATCAGGGTACTTCCTCCGTGTTGGACCTATACTAGGCAACTTAAGCGGGTTAGTGAAGATGACGATCGAGATCTCCGTCCCTTGCCACTCTATGGTCTCTGCATCTATATATAAATTTACTAGGCAATTGGTCTCCAGGAGCCCCCTTTCCATGATTTCAAAACATTCTAAAATGCTAGAGCAGTGGGTCTTAGTATCCGGATGTTAGCGTATCACGTCTTTATAGAATTAGTACGCGCTAGGCGAGTCTTAGCGATAATCGGATTCTAATTAACAGTAGGACTACAATAGGATTAAGAATATACTGATAGGTACTGATTACAAGCGCTAAGCCTACGTAACTACCGAGGCTATCATGGTTAGTATAATTAATTTATGATATAGTACTCTAGCTTTTGGAATGACAACTTATTCCCCGGGGTACGCAAGACCATTGAATGAAGAAGCAATTTCTGATCGCGGGAATAGCACATTTGCCGATTTCCTCTGCACCACGGCTTTTAGACTTCGTCATTTTGTCCGTGAGGAATTAGCTGCCTCTAAGTCTAAACGTAGGTCTTTGTCAGGATATGTAAGCAGAAGCGGGTATTTACGACTAGGCTCGCCCGAACCTCCATTATCTTCGGTTAGGATGCACGACGGACCAATCATCGAGGGCGTCTATCTTCAATCACAGCAAGGCGCCAGCAACTGGCGGGTTTATGTACAGTTGAGGAAATTCATATTAACTTCGTGTCAGCCTCGATTTTGCTCTTGCACGGCGCAGATATCTTGGTGGCAACAGTGCAGCAAATACATACTTATCAGTTGAAATAAGGACAAAATAAATCTTTAGGGCTATTTCCCTCAGTCGAAGATTACAATGGCAGCTGAGGTGAGCACTCCGGTAGGAGAGACTTGTTGAGACTTGTGCAACTATACTTGTCTCGACTTATTCCAAGGGAAACAGTACCCAAGAAGAGCCATTGTATAATGTGCTGACCACTGAACTCGACTGCTTCAGAAGCCCACTTTGATGACTCCGGAGCTGTGGAATGACAAGGGAGAAATGGTTCGCCCTCCAACTGAATTCCGTAACCTTATTTCTCGCGAGAGTGGTGCGAAATTCCCGCCGGAGAGAGGACGTTATCATCTCTATGTCTCATACGCGTGCCCTTGGGGTAGGTCATCCACCAAAAGACCTACATGAGTGTCCCTGATTAACCGAGGCCTTGTTCCAGCACATCGTACACTCATTGTGCGTAAGCTCAAGGGCCTTGAGGATATAATATCTGTCACGGTGGTCCACTATCATATGTCTCTGACAGATAGCTGGCGATTTGCGCGGGAAGGCGAGGAAGTCGAATGGCCAGAGCTAACCACCCCGGACCCGCTGCACGAAGGGTTCTACGGCACCAAAGCACTGTATTTTCACGCTGCGCCGAACTACAAAGCACGCTTCTCGGTGCCGATCCTCTGGGATAAGAAGCTGGACACTATCGTCAATAATGAAAGCAGCGAGATCATACGGATGTTTTACACCGAGTTCGATGATCTGCTGCCTCCCGAAAAACGTGACGTCCACCTGTATCCCGAAGAGCTGAAGAAACAGATCGACGAGACGAATAGCTGGACTTACGACGACGTGAACAATGGCGTATAGTCAGTCCAGGCCCAATCATTTCAAGTCTCCCCCACTTCTACAGAAGTTGACAGCTAACATCAGCCAATCGCAGCAAATGTGGCATGGCGAAAAACCAAGAGGCATACCACAAGGCCGTGAGCAACCTATTCAATGCACTAGACCGAATCGAAACCCATCTGTCGTCGCCACGCAGTGGGCCGTACTACTACGGCGAGCAGATTACGGAGGCAGACGTGCGGCTGTACGTGACTATCGTGCGGTTCGACACCGTGTACGTTTCGCTATTCAAGACCAACCGCGGCATGATCCGCTACCAGTACCCTCACATCGACCGCTGGGCGCGGAATTTGTATTGGAATGTTCTTGCTTTTAAGGACACCACCAGCTTCGAGCATATCAAGGGCCACTATTTCAAAAGCTTAACCTTTTTGAATCCAGAGGGGGTTGTCCCTGAGGGCCCTGTGCCCCATATTCTGCCTTTGAGCTGAGTTTGGGCTTTGACAGGGCTATGGGGAGCATTTGGTATACTAGAACTCTCCCCAATAATGACTTGATGCCACCCGCTGCCCTTGAGATATTCTACGCGGCTATATAAGAAAAGAAACCGTGATCCTAAGAGCCAGTTTCCTTAATCATTTCTACTATACTCTCCTATGAAGGGCAGCAAGTTGGATATTGTCAGTGTGGGGTAGTACAGAAGGGCACCGGAAGACAAATCCGAACAAGGGGGTCGTTTTGGCTGAAATGACGTCACCAACGAAATAGACCATCATTCTGTGAAAGAGAGTATCAGAACAAGGATGGTGAAGTTTGCAGCGGTCAGTCGGAGTTCTTCCCTCTAGGCGGAAGGAAACCCATGCCCACTATCTCTCGTTTACTTGTTACTGGTTGTAGTTCAATTGAAACTCAGCCCACACTGAAGACAAAGTCCTTGTTATATCAAGCACGCCAAGAGCTTACTTTCCAGAGAGATTTTCAGAAGACTGCGAGTCATCCTTCATTCTCCTACGAACTCCCCCTCGCGAGAGCACCCAAAATGGCGTCCTCGACACTACTCCGCCTCCCATGTCGTCTTGTCCAACTCCAAACACCTGCTCGGCCACATGCCTCAGCATTGCAGCATGCCCAGAGACAAGTCTTCCGACCGTTCTCGACCCATCCCATCCTATCGCTCGCCAGCTCCCAAGACCCTGAACGCAACCCGCATCCGCAACGAGATGCACAACAAGACCGCGACAAGCTGGACCCACAGGCGAACGAGTACGCAAAGTCCGGATCAGATGATACTGCAGCCAAGCAGGACGAGGCGGCCTTTGATCCGAATATCACGGATCCCCAGGAGGCCAAGAAAAAGGCTGGCGAGGGGAATCAGGTCAATCCGCTAGATGCAAGTCCCGCGAATCCGGACATTAGCCAGGGCACGGCGGAGGAAGAGGGCGGTGTGGCAAAGAAGAAAAAGTAGGACTAGTAGTTTTAAGGCCGTGGGCGTAAGAAATGGAGAGGAGAGTGTCTGATTCCGAAGGATAGTACCGCTGTACATAGTTCATGCTGGCACGAGCATCTGTTGAAAGTAAACAAGCTTGTAAAAAGAATATCATGCATGGCTGGCTCTCGCAGTTTCTGCCATATTTGTGGGTATCATTCTCGCAGTGACATACAAAAGGACCTCTCTGTCTTCAAAGTTCGGGACATTTCTCTGTCGAGACTCGGTCAAGATGAAGTTGGCCACTCCCTCTTACCAAGACGAATAATGTCGGCTTGGCCGACCACAAGCACTTTATCTTTGATGTCGCCTTTCTCCACTCTGATCGCGGCCAATACAGCAGCCTTCGCGATGACATCTGCATCCTGGGCCCACGGATCTTTTAGTCCGTGGTAGAGACGTCCCACGCCGGTCGCGATGGCCCTCGAGACAGCTTCCAATGGTCGACTTTCTTGACGATCACCCACAATCAATCCTGGTTTCACGATGATGGTATGCTCAAAGCCAATCTCTTTGATGTGCTCCTCAATCTCTCCTTTCATTCTTGGGTAGGCGAAGCTCGATTTGGAATTGGCACCAGCCGCTGAGATCAAGACGTATGTCTTTGTGCCGGCTTCTTTGGCCGCTTTGGCCAATTCAATGTTTAGGTCATGCTCGAGTTTGTATTGTGTCTCAAACCCACCCGCTGCGCCTCTTGTGGTGGCGAGGCTGGAGAAGAGTGTGCTGGGAGGGGGAGATAGTGAGGCCACATGGGCTACCCATTTGGACGTGTCTTTTTCGACGAATTCTTTCACTTCGACTTTCGCGTCGGGACTCGAAGGGACAGAGCGGCGCGCAACTACTTCAATGCTGGAGAAAGGTGAAGGGCTTCCTGCTCGAAGGACTGAGAGGATGTGGGAGCCCTGAGAATATCGAGTTAGGTAAAGTAGGAACTGTGAATAGGACTACTAGTAGATTGAAGTAACATACCACAAGGCCGGTTGCGCCTAAGAGGAGTGTCGATGCCATTTTTGGTTGAGTGGTAGTGGATTTGTGATGGCTTGGAGGGCGATGTGACAAGTGTGATTTAAATTCCGATCTTGGTTTGGATGAAGAAGGAGTTCACGGCTTCCATGCAGCTGTAGCAGTAACCAAAATATATATCGACGAGGCGCAAAGACGTGTTCGCGTGCTAAAGTCTGGAGGCAGATACGCACGTACAGCGAAGGTTGCCTACTTGGGAACAAGGCAGGACAAAACGGCCATACCAACTCCTAAAGCCGTCCAAGTGCAGATACGAACCAATGCTGGGTCAGCGGCTTGAGCTGTTCATTCGGAGCCTTTGGCTAAGTCTTACGACCGTTAGGTGCAAAGGCTCAGCGCGATTATTCGTGGAAGACTGGCGGAACTGGATTACGTCAGTAATATTGCTGACTAACAAGATGCCTGTTTTTCTACTGGCGCAAATAGAGCAGCCATACTAGTACTTTCTCGGCAATAGCCTTCGGCTTACCTTCCATCTATGCCACCATTCAGCCTTGCATGATAGATCACCACGTGACGACCGTAAGGCTAGCAAGGCTGTCTGCTAGCCTCGATTGCGTGATCGATAATTCCAAACTTCTCCTCAGACTTTTTTGCTGGTGAACCCCCGAGGGCGAAAAATAATTGCCGATTCAGTATGGAGTGGGCTGGCCAAATACATGGCGCCCTCTCCTTTCGGTCTTCTTAGGTGAGTTCCTCTTTCTTTCCATCTCCGCTTCACTCCTTCGTTCCTTCAGTCGCGAGTGCTGTTGGGTGCAATTCGTCTCCTTTTCTCTTGCGTAGCACTACTGGAGTCACCCAAAGCCATGGCTCCCGTACACTCCAACAGCCTTCCCTTCGGCCAAACTCCGCCGCTGGCCTCAATCTCCGGGCCTACCTACGTGACTGCTCAGACTCTTGTCCAGCAAGTTGCCTATACCTTGTCGGACAAGGTCTTCTCCTACTCTCCAGAGTCCTTTGATCTCGACGTGGCGGCTAAAGCTTGGTCGGATGCTCGAGAGACGAATGCAAATGGCTACGAGACTGCAATTCAGTCAATGCAACTCCGCAGTGGAGCAGGTTCAATTGCATTGGGATATATGTTCTCAAAGGACTTCGATCTAAAGAAGAGGCATATCCCTCAAGGCCTGCTTGCCTCGTCTGCCGCTCTTAGTTTCTTGAGACCTGCTCTTGACCAGCTGTCACTTCTTTACTCTGTCAGCAATCCATTTGTTGCACACGTTGCGGCATTGGACTATGATGGAGCTAAGGACGGTGGACTGGTCTCCGACTACGTCTCAGCTCTATCTACTGCGGAGGATCTTGGGCTGGGTTTGGTCTCAACCCTTTCAGCCTACGAGGCCCAGCACATGTCGTTGCTTGCCACCCTACTAGCGCAGGATCTGCCCACTTTACATATCTACGATGGCCTTAGGACTGCCCGAGACACAACACGGGTTATTGACATTCTGGACAAGTCTGGTCTCGCAGCTACGTACGATGCTATTCTCAAGTCAATCTCTGACGAAGAGCGCAAGCATTTGAGCCTGGAGGGCAAAGCACTGAGAACACTTCGGGCCCTCAACGACGAACTTGGAACCGACTACAAACCCTTCGAATATTCTGGCCATACTGCGCCGGAGACCGTTCTTGTAACTTTTGGTTCGACCGAGGGCTCTCTCGCTTCGCAAGCCGTTAATTATCTGGCCAAAAGCGGTAATAAAGTTGGAACAATTAATGTTCGTCTCTATCGACCATTTGCAGAGGAACAATTCTTGAAACTTCTCCCACCGAGTGTGAGAGTAATTGGTGTCCTTGGACAAGTCAATGATGCACAGGCCGTCCAAGAAGCTGGCATCCATTCTCAACTCTATGATGATGTGCTTGCCGCAGTCTCCTATGGAGCCTCAGCTCACAACGCTCCCCGAGTTCAAGATCTGAAATATTCTCGCAACAAGCGTTGGATACCTTCGGCTATCGCACAAACGTTTCAGATTCTTTCTGGAAAGCCTGGCACTGAGCAGGACATCACTTCGTTCCTCGACAATACTGTTCAGCAATATACGTTCTGGAATACAGATGATGCACTTTCTGCTCCAGCTGCTAACCTCCTTGCACAGGCTCTCGCCACGGATTCTTCTCAAAATGTCACCGTACATACTACCCACGATAATCTCGTGCAAGGTGGCATTCACAGAATCGACATCCGCAAATCGCCGACTAGTCTCGATGCCTCGTATCCGATCACCTCTGCAAATGCTGTCGTGATCACAGAACTTAAATTGCTATCTGACGTTGATGTTCTGAAGTCCCTCCAAGCAGGTGGCAAAATTATTTTGATCCTTCCAGGTGTTAAGGATGAGGATGTGGAGAAGAAGTTGCCGGTGCAATTCAAGAAGACCGTCGCGGAATCTGGCATTAGTCTCTATCTCATCAACCCAGCAAATACCTCTTTGACTGTGGACAACCGTGAAACGGAGTCTCTGCGATTGCAAACTGCCTTCATCAGGGTGGCACTCCGAAGTAGTGAAGAAGTCGGCTTGCAGAAAGTTGCCAAAGTCAATGGCTACTTCTCTTTGGACTCCATCGTGACGGATTTGGAAAAGACTCTTCGCGAAGTTGAAGTACCAAAAGAATGGGCGGAGCTTGAAATTGATGGTCAACAGCAGCTCTTAGCTGTCGACATCACTGCGAACAGCTTCGCCTCCTTTGATAAGACCGAAGAGGAGCCTCCCTCTATGCTTCGCAATTGGCAGAAAGCGGCCAAGGGACTCTTGTTCAAAGAAGCATACAATACCAGCAACAGTCTCCGCCCCGATCTCCCCACCAAGACATTCACTGTACACGTGAAAGAAAATCGCCGCCTGACGCCTCTGACCTATGACCGCAACATCTTCCACATTGAATTTGATCTTGGTACCTCGGGCCTGAAATACGACATCGGCGAAGCTCTAGGCATCCACGCTGAGAACAACCACGACGAC
This sequence comes from Exophiala aquamarina CBS 119918, assembly GCF_000709125.1. Lineage (NCBI taxonomy): Eukaryota > Fungi > Ascomycota > Eurotiomycetes > Chaetothyriales > Herpotrichiellaceae > Exophiala > Exophiala aquamarina. The sequence goes on from NW_013550585.1 coordinate 2,285,019, forward strand.
GTGATGAACTTCATCAAATGGTACGGTCTGAACGCCGACGACGTTGTTGAAGTTTCCTCCCGCGAGGACCCCGCCGTGTTCGAAAACCGCACCGTATACCAAGCGCTGATGCAAAATGTGGACATCTTCGGACGACCGCCCAAGAAATTCTACGAAGCTCTCGCGGACTTTGCAGATGACGCGACCGAGAAGCGTAGCTTGCTAACCCTGGCCGGGCCAGAAGGGTTCAAGGAATTCCAGCGCCGCGCCGAAGTGGACACTGTCACCTTCGCAGACGTGTTACTTGAATTCCCCTCGGCACACCCATCGGTCCACGACATCGTACGCATAGTCTCCCCGATGAAACGCCGTGAATACTCGATTGCGTCGTGCCAGGCCGTGACGCCGACATCCGTGGCTCTAATGGTCGTTGTGGTCAACTGGGTCGACCCCAAGGGCCGCGACCGCTTCGGGCAGGCCACGAAATACCTGAGCGAGCTTAAAGTCGGTGCGCCCATCACCGTCAGCGTGAAGCCATCTGTCATGAAACTGCCACCGAAATCGACCCAACCCATCATCATGGCCGGCCTGGGCACGGGCCTCGCGCCTTTCCGCGCGTTTGTGCAACACCGCGCTCTGGAGAAATCCCAAGGCAAAGAAATCGGCGCAGTTCTGCTGTACATGGGCTCGCGTCACCAGCGCGAGGAGTACTGCTACGGCGAGGAGTGGGAGGCGTACCAGGCTGCGGGCGTGATCACACTGCTTGGCCGGGCCTTCTCTCGCGACCAGCCCCAGAAAATCTACATCCAGGACCGCATGCGCCAGACCCTCGAGCAGATCACCCAGTCCTACATCAAGGACGAAGGTGCTTTCTATCTCTGCGGTCCCACCTGGCCCGTCCCCGATGTTACCAAGGTCTTGGAGGAGGCCATCGCTGTAGACGCCAAGGCCTCCGGTGCTAAGAAGGTCGACCCTTCGCGCGAGATCATGCGCTTGAAGGACGAGGGCCGCTATGTTCTGGAAGTCTATTAGTTGGATCCGTGTGTGGACGTTGCCCCGCCTTCCCATGTGTGTGTGATAGTAAAGCCAGCAAGCCAGTCGTCTTTATTTGCGCGTATACTGTTGTTCATGTGTTGTATCTTTGTGTGTTCATAGATTTGAAGAGATATCAGCTACACCAGAGAATATGGAAGATCTTTTATTTCACTTGCACACTCCTCGAACTTCGCAACAGTGCGGCATGCCGTGAGGGTGATGGTAATCGATGCGAGGGATGTCGATGTCTCATTTAGGCAAATCGTTGGAGCTTCTTGTACTTATTTCACTTTCCAAGGAAATGATATCTAAAGATTAACGAGAGCGAATAACGTCTGTTCTGCTCATGACATGCTCGAAATGAACAGCGGCTAGATAGATATGTATACCTAGGTATTCATTATATATGCGAAAATTGTGAGCAGCTCATGTCATAGGTCATCATCTCATCATCGTAATCATCACAAAGAGAAGGAAATTCCACGCACAAGACCTCAACCCTATCGCTCAGAGGCTACACTTCGAGTAAACTCTGGTTCCCTCTCCACCAGGGCTTTCACTGATCGACAGAACTCTGCTAAAGTCACTCAACCACATAGATCAAAGCGTTCCAAAACCGATACAATTCTCAATAGCCTTGGATAGCTTCTCTTTGAGAATTTCGCGAGAAGAGTATTGAGGCAAAAGAAGCCTCCCATAGCAGGTACTGCTACTAGGTAGCCTGGTATCCTCATCACCGTTCTTTTGGACGATGAAGACGACGCTGCTCATGCCGTTAACGGGGACGCGATCACTGGCGGTGACGAACTCGAGCAACTGCCGGTGCTGGTCGGGGCTCATGTTGCGGACGACCTGCCAGAAATCGATGATGGTCTGGGACTCGCGTGTGTAGTCATCGTAAGTGGTGACGCGCTCGAGCTCGTCGATTTCGATCTCCGGGTGGCCCTCGATGACGAATTTTAGGGCTTCTGGGGTAAAAATTGACAAGGCCGTGCGGTCGAGGCAGGTGTAGAAGCCGCGCGCAAAGGCTTCGTATTGTTCTGAAATGGATTTGTGGGTCAGCCAAAGAATGTAGTCTTTGACGTACTGAACGCGGTTTTCGTTGGTGACGAGTGGAGCCTCGGTAGTGGAGGATTCGAGAAGTATGTCAGAGTCGGACATGCTGATAGGCGTTGTAACCCCTTTGAGGCTGATGGATGATGTCCGACTCAAAGCTGGAAAGAGCAGTGAGGGCGTGAGTGCGGGTTGGAGGTCTGGTGATGGTTGAATTGGTGGTGTAAGTTCAGCGGGTTCGAGCGGAAGGTCGAAAGACGTTGATTTGGCACGTTCCTTCCCTTTCCTGCTACTTTTGGGCATTCGCGGCGGCCAAGGGTCGTCGCGACCGACTTTATATATGTCGACAGTGACGGTGCTGCCGCAGAGTTCATAGCTGAATTCATAGGTTCGAGCAATTACATCGCCCACATCACCTTCTGTCCAGTCAAGAAGAGTTTGAAGACCCCTGCTCAAGTCTGGCCAGCCATCGACGATGTGCTCGAGTTTTTTCACCTTCAGGTCCAAAAGCTTTCTGTAGAAAGCAATTGGAAACGTGACCGGCAAAGTGAGTCCATTATAAACAGCAAGTGACATCAGAATGCCCAGAGCTTCAAACCGATACAGAGGCTCGAAAGAACCCGGCTGAAACCATGTCATTCTTGTTGTGCTGTCGATTGCAAACATGCCGTAGTCTGGTTTCAATGCCTCGGCAAACACAACCCGGAAAAATTCCTGTTGTACTCCACCATGGTCGAGACCATCTTCACCCTCATCTTTTCCAAGACGTACACGTAATGGTCGCATCAGCTCTTGAGGTTCGCGTCTCCAGATCTGATTGATCGCATCGTTCAAGATATCATCTCTCCGGACGGTGAGGATGAAGTACTTTGCCATATGTGGACGTAGCCGCGCTAAGACTTCTTTGGCGCCATAGACTGGAATCATGGGAATCCACATGAAATGTCGAGCATCATTGAATACAAGAGCAGCATTCTCATGAGACTTTCGCATAATTTCAATATTGATGGCTCGAAAATATCTTACCAATGTGGCGGCTTCAAACAGGAATGAGAATGACAACAAATGTATTTGTCGGTTGTCGGCACGAAAAGACAACCATTCGGAAGGCATAGATATATCATCGAATGTGTCCGCGATGAAAGGCATTGTAAACAATTCGGAATCGAGGTGTAACATTTTCCTTTCCCTGTATATTCCAGCCAATAGCTCCAAAGCACCTCCCACTGGACCGGCACGCTGAACCACAGGCTTGCGATCCCAGGTTTTCAGCATAACTGTTCGTGCTAATTCCACAACAGCTGTTCCGATCCAGCTCGGGTTGAGAGCATCCTCGTCGTGGAGTTTCAGGGAATTGCGGTCGAATCGGTTAATGAGGAGATCAACAATGGTTTTTTTGTTCTCCTTTATACTCTTTGAGCTCTTCAATGTTGATGCCCATTTAGCCACTGCTAATCGATGGCTGATGACGTCCATGATACCGTTCAGCAATCGAAGCACAGACCAATCTTCACATACATCGATCGCCTGTATCATGATCCCGACGAATCTTAGCGCTCGCTTATTGTCTTCAGGCTCATTGGGGTCGGTAAAAGGAGGCCAGTGAGAATGAGCAAGCCCACTGTTTCTGAGAGTTCTGAAGCGGGCAAAAGTTAAGCCGTGGGCCCAGTACTGTAAGTTACCTCCGTCGAAGATGATGGCTGCCAAAGATAGTAGTGCCACCAGACAGACTTCAGATACCTGAAAATCTTTTAAAGGGACGCCAGCTCTCGATTCCGTGGTGGAGATAGCGCCTTTGTTCCCGTTGTTCGAGAACAGATCTTGAAAATCGTGATTGAGATTTCCACGAGATTTGATAAGCTGTTCTCCATTGCCATTGGTAGATCTACTCCGGTTACCTGGTCTGCTTTTTAGCAGCCATGAGGGGAGAATGTACGAATGTTGTAGAGCTTCAAAGATGCTGTTGAGTATCAAGTCCCTCTGTTCAAAGCTTTCAAGGAAAGTCAGAGACGTCAATAGTCCTTCAAGGTCATATTTTGTCTGGGTGAGTACGGATGGCCACATCCTCAGCGCCAGACTCTGTAATGTTGGTTTTGGAACAGAATGGGTTGAATAGCCATGTTGATCTTCCGGGCCGCGCTCTTCGGCCAGGCGGTCTGAATTTGTTTTGTTTGGGGGCGGTGTGGTATGGGCATATGATCCTTGAAAGTCCCTGGCGGTTGCGACCAGTCGTTCTGGATCGCTCATACAATAGTTCAGACTTTGTTTCAAGAAGGGCACAAAATTCGACTCATAGGTTTCGGGATCCTTAATGGGTAAAACTCTTTCAGCAGCCCGTAACCAGACTGCACTGTCCCAAGTGAGTGTACGAAGAGTAAATCTGGTCGCATCCGGAGGATTGGATGGTTGAGGCTGCCTCTTTTCTGAAGAATTATCCAATAGTTGATCCGAGGACAATGGAAGCCCCTGCTTGCGATCACCTGCGTCAGGGTTGGGGCTTCTGTTTCGTGCTTGAGCCGGTTGCACCTTTTCTATTACATTTGTTTCGGGTGGGTCTGGCTTAACGGAATTCTCTGTGGTCGGAAACCAATTGAGTAGTCGAAGTGGCATAAGGTCAAAAAGACTTTGAGTGAAAGATGCCATATCCTTCTTCTCGGCAGGAGGTGGAGCTGCTGGCGGAGGTAATTCGTTGGATTTGGAAGAATGTCTGTCTCGATTCAAAGTTGAATTCAGGATCCCCACAACGTCCCCTGTTGCTTGAACAGTGGGCTGCTGGCGCTTGTAGTCTAGACTACGCAGCATCCTTCCAGCCAGAATGACGCCATCATGACTGTTCTTTCTCACGGGATGCTCAGCCAGGGGTGCATGCCGCGGAGGGTCTTTCGTCGCTTGTGATGAAGTGGAACCGTGAACGGGAGGCCCGTTTTCATGAAGTCTATTATGGTGAGATTGAACCGATTTCTCTAGACTGTTCCTCGTCTTCTTGATAGCAGCAGGATTCTCATACCATGGCACTACAGGCTCATTCTGGCACAAGCCGACCACAGGATCTTTCCCAGCTCTTGCATAATCATCCACCAATTGACATGCCAATGTGCGAGCAGAGAGATCCGTATGTCTTCTCAAAGGGGCAGTGCTATTCCTTTTCCGATAACTCAGGCAGGTCAGGGTGTTACAATTGAGATTTCTGCAGCCATATTGGATTTGATTCGTATAACGCCGGATGAGTTGGCGGAGTCTGCGGTCGCGTTGAGCATGGTAGTTTGAGAAGAGTAATTTTGGGTCGGAAATAGGAATTATATCGGGAATAATATGCTCAGGGACATGGAATCCTAGATCACAAAGTTTGACGCGAGACGACCTGTCGCAAGATTCCGTCGTGGCGTCATCAGCGCTGGGATCTAGGGAGTCGGGTTTTGCATAATGCATCAGAAATGATGGGCTTGTATTGAAAGATATGAAGAAGTCAGAATCAAGTCGGCGCCTGTTGGGAAATCATGCGAGTATTAAATGTGGTGCAGTGGATGGTGGAAACGAGACGCGAGCATGTGCTGATGTGAGGGTCCGTTGGGTGGCACTAGGATTCTGGCAGACAGAGCGGAAATGCGGAGTCTGGAGGATGTCAGGAGGAAGGCAGCACCCGCACAGCCTTGCTGAGTCATCATAATCAGCCTGCCGCCTCGGTGCGCCTGGATGCTGTGCAGAACTAATTACATTACATCCTATGTACGTTGATCACGAGAGAGGGCTACTCGATCAATTGGACACTCGACACAGCCAGCCAGCTATGGCAAGGCAAGGCAAGCCATACCATGACCCATGAAATCGATTTTTCATGCTCGTGACATCTATTGACAACCCTCATCATCATACACTATTTTACACCTTTAAGGTAGGAATGGCATTTCGCACATGTGGCGAGAGAATTATATCGGGGCAGCCACCCAAGTAATGTCAACCCTCGCATCAACGGGCAGAAACTACCCTGGTAGAGCCACTTTCTTCCCAAAGCAAAGGACCTTCCAGCCTATGATTGTTCACCATACGCCCGCTATGCACATGAAGTACCTTCAACCATCGAAAGCCGGAGGATATTGGGAGAGTAGAGAAGCGGGTTTAAAGCGATAAGTCGCAAAGGATTCCAGAATCCAAAAGTGGCAAATACTCTTAAATGAAATGCGGAGTCGTGGCCATTTCCAGTCACGCTGCAACGCGTCCGGATTCAGAGGGTGATGGCGGAGGAGGGAGCTGTAATCGTTAGAAGACAAGCTGAAAGCCTTGGAGTAATATCTTAAGCAACTCACATCTAGCCTCGTGCCCTCGGCCATGAGTCGTTGGATACCAATACCGACACCTTCGATCACGGCTAGGAAAATGGCGCACATAATGGCACCATTTCTAGCAGCTTTGTATCCTCCTCTTATAGCTAAAGCACCTCCTGTGAAGAATCCGGCAATAATAGAATTGTATGGGTCTTCCTTCTTCCGGATACCCTTGACTGCGCAGTCGAACGTGCTGAACATGCCACCCCAGACACCGAAGTTACCTCCCGTAACGGGTGCTCGAGCTTTGATCGCTGTGATCATTCCTATCCTTCGTTCACCGTAGGGAGAGTTTCTGAATCCTTTGATGCCGTGCCATAACGTGCCTAGAATCCACTTAGCCATCAGATACCCTATTATTGATAGGAAGATGTATTACCCCCCAAAGCGCCCATAGAGAAGGCTCCACCGAAGTCGGACAGGGCTACCCAGGGGCATGGATCCCTCGAGTGATCCATTGTGAAGAAATTGTATAAGGGGCGGAGACTGAGCTGAAGACTGCTCGAGTTGCAATGTAGGGATGGAACCTAGGTCGGATTGATTGTATGATTCTACTCCCTAGACGTCACTGATGGAGAGTCTAGGAAGATACGCGGTGGCCCAAGATGATGTTATCAAGACCTCGAGCAAAGAACGAGACGCACTGTTGAAGAATTAATGGCTGGTGGTCAGTGGCCACAAAAACTTGGGAGGCAACTCTGCGTAGATCGCAGGTCGACGCCGCACGGAAATTTCTCGCCAGTCACGTGCCCAGCACGGCGCAACTGGGAATTCAGGAAGGTAGTACGGCCAACCTTATGACCGCCAGGTGCAGATCCTTTTCTTGAACAAAATCGATTGCTATATAGGATTTGATAAACGTCTGTTGCTCACTAAGCCCGAACAATTTAGACTGGATCCTCAGTCAACTTCATGAGACAGGTGTTTGCATTGAATGTTGTCCTATACACGTTGCATGTGCTTTTGTAAGCGTGATATCTAAGTTTCATAGCACCTCATGAATCGTAAGTCGTGAAATAAAATCCCCAGCCGAGATTGGCATCTCTCAGAATGAGAGAAAAACAATAAGCAGTAGTCTCAATGCCTCGAAGACGTGTCTGAGCTCTTGCTCGTGAACATTCTGCGTAAAGGACTTGGCTTCTTCACCTTCACCAAAGCCTTGTCCCGTTTCTCAGATCTACTGTTGCTCTTCTTCGATCTCGTCGAAGACTCGCTTCCCATCACTGTACGCCCAGCGTCCTCGTCCTCGTTTCGATGTTTATGCTTCTTTTTCCCTTCTCGTTTTCTTTCTCCATGCCTAACCTCGCTTCTCTCACGTGGGAGTGGTAAATGGCCCATGCTAGCAGCGGCCATTGGGGTGATGAATTCTCCTTCAACACTAGTAGCGACACTGACAGTGTCAGAAGTGTCAGAAATTCCACGTCTCCAATGCTCAATGCGGCTAAGTTCATTGACATCCAACATTTCGTCCACGATTTCCTGGTCCTTGTCGCCAGCGCCGAGTTTTATCTTTTTAATGATTTTATAACCACCAAACATGACAACAGTCAACCCAACACCGACACCGACAGCGATGAGGAATTCAGGAGCAGCGAGCACGGCAAAAACAGCTGGTGCTGCGGTTTTGAACGACATGAGCGCAGCTGGGGCCATCTTAGTGGCCAAATTACTAATCTCAGCGAGTGTCAATGCCACTGCAGCCATTGCGTCAGGATTCTTCTGCAAGTGGGCAACGATTGCTCGTACACTATGTTGTGCACAGTTCGCCTCGTCCATCAAGAGTTTGCACTTTTCAACCAGGGAAGACATCTCTTGCTTTTGCAGTTGTTGTTCCACTTTGGGGCTTAACCGTAACGACTCTGGGTGGAATTCTCCATACGCAAGGTCCATGTCAATATGACCGTCCATGTCCGAAGTGGAGTGAGCACGGGCTGGGGCAGGTCGATTTGAATGATATCTTTCCAGAGGGAGATCAGTTGTGCAACGCACCAAGCCATGACCACGAGGTGCATCAGGCGAAGCAGGGGCAGACCTGTGGGTACCGTAGAGGTCTTCGTTGAACTGGGCCAGGCCGCTATATGCAGGAGGGCGTTCGGTGGGAGATGCAGAAGGAGCACTGCAGGAGTCTTCGTGAGAATGGCTCCTCCTTCGAGATTCTGAGTGATGATGATGGTGATGTCCTTCACGCCCGGATGTTCTGTGCCTGTCATCTGAGTCGGGCCTGTAGCTGTGGTGTCTTCGAGATCTTCTTGATGTGTCTGAAGGAGCGTCCTCTGCGATAGACACGGCTTTGATCGCTTTCCTCAGTTCCCTCTCTTCTCGGGCTTTTCGATCGGCGACAATCTCGGCTTTGCGTTCGAGGTAGGCCAGCTTGGCTTCCTTGAAGACATTTTTGAGTTGTTTACTGGTGCTGACAACCTTGTTGGACTTGTCAACAATTGCTATGGTCTGATGGATGGCTGCCATGATGGACGGGGCACTTTAGAGTGGGAAGCGGTATGATAGACGGGAGCTGCTGCTATTGAGAGAAGTTCTAGCCTTCTTGAAGGAGTCCGACAAGTGGACTAGCCGCTTGTCCTCAAAATAGCATGGCTGGAGGATCAATCTGGCGGTCAACCAAGGAGCAGACTGAATGACAAGCACAATAAACAAAGGTCAGAATGAGCTGTTTAACAATTTTTGAAACTGAGTAGAGATCAGGCGCAGACGTAGGGCGGCAAAGGATGTGGCATTGTCGCCAATAAAGGGCGCAATGTCACAGAAGATGAGAGTCATTGTGAGTTGTCAATGGCTGATTGCTTGAGGCTGGGATACGACGAGACGCGGGTGGGAATTGGACGGTTTTGGGGAAGGATTTCCCCGAGTGGCTGCTCTGCAAGGATTAATGTTAATCCGACAAACCCCTGCATGCACAGCCACGATAATGACGCCACAAGTGGCTCGCATCCCACAAATCCAGGAGTGATCCCAGCTGAATCAATGCCCAACAAAGAGTCTAGCCTCGAGTTCATTGCATGTGTAGACTGTGAGCCTCGGATCAGGAACGTTCCATGCATCAAAGACCTGTGCCCAAAGGAATTGCAGCCATAATTACACATCTGGCCCAGCACGAGGTAGGCATTTGCCCCGTTTTCCCGAGCTTGCAGTGACAGGAGTTATGCACTTGCTCCTTTTCAGGACGCCTTGTCGTAGTTCGCGACATGTTGAAGAATCACAAATGGCTGCTCTTCCCCTGCTGTGATTACGCTAACCAGGCGACTGTAAAGGATGCTGAGCTAACATAAAACTTGTAAAGCCACGAAGTGTCATTCAACGGCTCTAGAATTAACAAATGGGTCTTCGCAAATTTAGTCCGTCATGTCGGTAGATGAGCGGTGCAATCTATCCGCTACCTGATGACTCGTGGCTTCTTCGAGAACTCATCGTCAACTCACATGCTCTTGCCTTGTGAACGTACACAAAGAGGCACTTGCCTTGTCTTTGGAATCTGCCCATGGTCGAAAACGTGCAGGCCGTGAATGCACATCCTTCAGCTTCAGTATTCCAATCCCGTATTGGCCAGACTCCCTTAGGTATAGCATCGCGTATTATCTCCAGTGAGCACACAGGTTTATCAACATGGATTCAAGTATCAATGGCGACCATACCAACGGAACCACATGGACAAAGACTACCTGAACGGCAACCACACTGACGATAACTACATGAACAGTGACCGCATCATGCACGACGAACGACGAAGACGACTTTGGTGATGATTCGGGAATTGGGTCCCTAGAGTAAGCCTTTCAAATCAAAGAGGGCACATTTTCTGAGCGTTGGCAGAATCGATGATACCATGTCTGTATCATCCGAGGTCACAAGATACCGGGTCGAGAACTATCGTCGCTATCACGCATTTGACCAAGAGAAATATTTTCAGCCGAACGATGCTCAGGCTCAAGAACATGAGGGTAACATTCCTGCCAAAAGCCATAAAGTGAGCCTGAAACTAATTCGCCTTTGGAGCCTTATTTCACCAGCTCTGTTTGACGACTTTCGACGATGCGCTTTTCCTTGCTCCTTTGGTTGACTATATTCAAAAAGTCCTCGATGTCGGCACCGGCACAGGTCTTTGGGCTGAGGCATTTGCCGAGGAGTTCCCTTCAGCACAGGTCTTGGGCACTGATCTCTCACCTATCCAGACCAGCTGGCCGGTCGTAAATTATAAGTTTGAGATCGATGATGCCGAGCAGGACTGGACATTTTCCGAGAACAGCTTCGACTACATCCATATTCGCGGGCTTCTTGGCTGTGTGCAAAATTGGGCAAAGCTCTATGCACAATGTTATTGATGCCTAAAACCGGGAGGATACCTCGAGCATCTGGAAATTGCCCCCTTTTGTACGCTGGAAGATGGGGTTGAGCTAGATGATTCCATGTACTGCTGGCTAAATAATGCATGGCGCGCCTTCCATATAGTCGAACGCGACATTCTCATATACATGAAGATGGCTTCTCTCATGCGTGAGGAAGGCTTTGAATATGTCATTGACCACCCCCATCAATGGCCAATAGGGCCATGGCATGAAGACCGACACCTAAAAGATCAAGGCGAACTCGCGTTCGAGTATTTGACAACGGGACTGGAAGGCTGGGCTATGCGTCTATTGACCCAGTATTTGGGTGGGTCTCTCACAGAAGCTACTGTCGCTTGTGCAAATGTGAGGCGAGAACTCCAAAATCCAGCCCACCACCTTTTACTCGACATGTCTGTTGCCTATGGGCAAAAACCATATAGACCCGTCGGGGCTTCTACAGGGTCTGAAGGGGGAGGTTACTTTAAGTATTCGCCGGAGAATCCCTCAGAGGCTGGCTGATTTCAGCAAACACAGAGCAGGAGAAAGGCTGTTCAGTAGGTTTTCGGGCTGCCATGAGTACACATATCGAATTCACAGTTTTCTATATTCATGCCCACAAAAATATCATCACATCCTGCAAGCCTTACATCATACAACCGATGGCTCTGATGCTCCCAAACGATCTGGAATATGCTACTTGCTATCAGCTAGCAGTTTCTCGACGGCTGAAACCTTATCTTCCATCGTCTGCGTTTTATCGGTGCGGCTGCCGATTCGGATATCTGTTTGAATACGTACAACGCCTTTCCCGTGCAGGAGTGCATGCGCTTGACCGATCACGCCAGTGACCTCTTCCCATGAGCCTTCTATTCATGAGCTGGTTAGCATTCGATTAACAGGCAAGCGATACGTTTAAAGTAGAATTGTCAGCTCTGCCATTCAGTTGTCTTTGCCGATCAGTAGTGGCCCATCTGGCGTGGAGTAATCGTGCTACATTGTAGGACTCTTCATCTCGATACCACCAGCACTGTCATGGAACATCGCTTGCGCCTCTTCCCTCGCCCTAGCAGAACATTAAAACAAGGCAGCCAACAATCACTTACCAACGGTCGTCCCTGCAGAATGCATGCTATACTTTAGCCCAGACTTCTTCATCAATCTCTGTACATCCGCTATTTGTGCTGAAACCGACGCAGTTGGAGTCCCAAGAGGAATCAGGCAGAAATCTGCGGTGGCTTTGGCCGGTGTTTGAAGTGTTGAGAGATCGATGTCTGACATGTTGTTAGATACGTAGATCAACGCCCAAGTTACTACTGTATGTGTTGAAGCCTGAGTTTGGATGATTTGATAGCTCGTTATCAGATGAAAGTTTGATATCAAGACCGGCCTGTACAACATGTACAACAGTTGGCCTCAACAGATGAGCGTCTGGAGCTGCTGATGAGTTTGGAGGGGCCCTTGGCTTCCTCGCACAGTGAATTGAAGTGCTGAATCAACCCCTCATGGTCCCCTGCCCGCGGGCAGACTCCGCACCCGGGCGCTGCTCACATTCCCATCCCAGGCCAGGGAACGAACAATGGGTTATATCTGGTTTTCCCCGTGTTTGACCTGAAATTCTTGCACAAAAAACATTCGATTGGTGTAGTGGTTATCACGTGTCGTTCACATGAGTTGGACATTCTGCCTCTGGGCACCGACAAGGTCCCCGGTTCGATCCCGGGATCGAATACATTTTTGCTCTTTTGCTTGACGTTTTGCGCACCTTCTGAACGACGGAGACTGGTAGTATCTGGTCTTTTCATGGCAGAGCATCTGAAAAATTGGCGTTCGCCATTGTTTCGGGTGTCACCGAGAAAGTGCGGTTTCTGACAAGGCGCTAGAGCTTTTGAGGCGGCCAATAAAGCGGCCCGCAGTTAGATCTTGAGGATCTCTGAACAGCTTCAACCCCAGCAGAGACTCAACTGCCCCTCCTACCTAGGCATGGTTCTGATCATAGTACCTGCCCAGAAATACAAAGAAATCTGCTTTTGCCCTTGGCGGTCACTACAGCTCATGTGCTATTCAAAGTCTGCCTGTCAGAAGAGCACACACCAAGGAAGTTAAGTGCCAGAGCCTACTTCAACCGAATGGGTTTGAGCCTTTAGCGATCTAAGACTATGGGTTGCTGAGATTATTCAGAAGTCTAATCAAATATAAAGCAATATCCAGAACTCTACCCCCCTATGTTTTCACAGCCTGCTTTGTGCCATCTCTGCACGTGGCCTCGGAGCAATGTGAACAGCGTTGGCAGTAGTTCGGAAGGCAAGCCCCTTCCAACCATGTAGTCGACATTCCTCACATCGACGGCGATACTCGACAGCACTCCCTGCGTACCTCGCCACACTCCGCGTCGCTTTGCCTGCGATGTTCTTGTTCACACCCGTCATCCAACTGTCAACGTCGTTCGAGAGCAACCCCTGGCTACATTGTGCTACGTGTTCCGTCCACTCACGCACCGCTGCATCTGTTGGTTCGACGTACGTGTAATTGTTGTCGCTACAGTGCTGGAGCAGTTGGCTGATAACGTCCACGGCGTGCTCAATGCTCCGGGTGGCGTTACCGAACGGTTGGTGCGGTCCGAGCACCATGAACATATTAGGACAAGAAGGCAGGGTAAGGCCTAGAAAGGTCTTGGGCTGGTGGTCAATCCACACCGCGTCCTTACCCGGTACTGTTGTGCTGGTACTGTAGCCCAGGAGTGGCCTCTTGTTTTTAACCGACCACTTGATTTCTCGAAAAGCGCCAGTGATAGCGTCAAAGCCAGTTGCGAAGATCAGTACATCAAGGTCGTGAGATTTGCCATCTAATGTTGTGATTCCGGTGGGCGTGATACAGTCAATGGGTGTTTTTTGTAGGTTAACTAAGTGTACGTTGGGCTGATTGAAGGCCTCAAAGTATCCGCTCTCAAGGGGGACTCGTCGAAGGCCAAAACCATGGTTTGTAGGGATTAGGTCGTCCGCAGTAGTGGGATCAGAGACCCGATCGCGAATCTTTTGCGCCATAAAGTCCGAGTACAGCTTGTTGGCTTCCCGGTCTGTATACGTATCTTGAAATACCCCTAGCCACTTGCCAAAGCCAGGTTGTGCGTACAGCTTATTCCATAACTCTGTACGCTCGGTGTTGTCAACATCTCCGGACCTGCGCGGGTCTGCCTGGTGTAAAAATCCCATTGGTGTCTCTGCACATTGCTGGAAAACAGATGCGTAGCCTTGCCGGATCTTGGACATTTCCTCAACGGTGATTTTAGTGTTTCTGAGTGGAGCTGACCAGTTCGCTGTTCGTTGAAACACGCTCAGCGACTTAAGGGGTGCCTTGGCAAGTTCCGTGATGGTTTGGATTCCTGTAGCTCCCGTACCTATGACCCCAACACGCTTATTGGTAAACTCGCTCATATCGAAGTTGTCGGGCCAGCGGGAGGTGTGGAACGATTGACCTGAAAAGGTTTCAATTCCAGATATATTGGGCAGTGTCGGAGAGGAAAGGAAGCCAAGGCAGCTAATAAAGAAGGTTGTGCGATACTGAGTCCCTGTGGTATCTGTGAAGGTCCAGGTATGCCCATTATCCTCGGAGCCACTGTCTTGCCACGTTGCAGAGACGATCCGAGTGTTGAATTGGATATCCCTGTAGAGGTCATGTTTCTTAGCAACATGCTGGATATATCGTAATGTTTCCGGCTGGGGTGAAAATGCTTCTTTCCAGTGCCATTCATTTAGGAGGTCTTGATCCCACGAAAACCCGTAGGATATGGACTCGGAGTCAAATCGTGCTCCAGGATAGCGATTCCAGTACCAAGTCCCGCCGACATCAGAACCGGCTTCAAGCACCTTCACACGCCACGAGGGAAAGCGCTGGCGAATGTGGTGAAGGCTACATATACCTGACAAGCCTGCTCCAATGATAAGTACGTCATACTTGGACAAGTTCTTGATCCCGATAGATTCCATGATTTTGGACGTAGAACCGAGATTATCTAAGCAGAAGAAAGGGTTGTGAGGGCGAGGAAGAAATGTTCAGCAGCTTCAATCAAACTCTTTGTTCGCACCCTTATAACCCTTCGGTCGTGGGATTTCATGTGAGCATCACGCATTTTGCGAATGGTGGGCATTTCCTCGTAGTTTGATTCGATGGTTCGAGATTTTTTGAGGATAAGCGTTTCGGGTGGGAATCTTGGAGAGTTTTCTCGATGACTTTCCTATTCTGCATCAGGAATTTTGCCTCTGCCTTACCCCCGGAACCTGCATATGCGCCCGAAAATTAGAAAGCGCTGGACTGCTATCGTCTCATAAGAGTTTCACATCATTGATTTGTGCGATTTCTATCGAGCACAGATTCAGACACCTTTCTGCAGATCATTCCAATGTAGCATCGAACATTTATTGAAAGAGAAATAGTATGAGGGACCTGCATGGAGCGCCTCCCACATGCTAACACTTGAACTTTACACTTTACTCTGCTAAGATGCCGCGTGGTTTTCGCACTATGAGACTTAATGAGACTTAGTGCCCACGCCTGCAATGAGTGAATAGAAAAGAAATTTAGCGAATGGTTCTTTGGCTCCTTAAATGAAACTGAATAACGAGATAAAAACACCGGGACGTAAACTCAAGGCGTATGCTACATCCCATACAAACCTCTCAAGAGTCACCACCTGCCGTTTGACAATAGTCCATTCACGCCCAGATAGCGGAGATTGCTTTCCACCAGCTCTTGACCCTAGTCTGCTCCTCTTTCTGAGCTAGTTCTTGCGCAGCCCAAACTTCAGCGTCTCCTTCGACTTCGGCCAGATCAGATATGAGATCTACGGCTTCGGGCTTGTACAACCAGGCTTCTTTCCGCCCCAAGGTCAGCTTGTGGCCTAGCCATAGCACCAGAAAAATCGGAATACCGAGATAAGTTGTGAGGAAACCACTCGTGGTAAATCTTCCAGGATAGAACACTGTAAAGCCATTCGCCAACAGCAAGAAAATGAAGAAGAACAAGCAGACCCATGCAGCGTAAGGTTGGAACCGCGAGCGATAGGGGACGGCCACACCCTGAACCTGGCATGCTTTGCGAAAGCGTATGCCAATGATGCAGCAGACGGCCCATGATGTAAAGCCGGCCGTATTCGTTAAGCTGACAAACCAGTTAAAGGCTACGCCAGCGGATGATCCCACACTGAGGTAGGCTAAGAGGCAGAAGCAACTACTGCCTATCACCGCAGGGAGTGGTAGACCGTACTTGGTGCACCTCTGGAAAACCCGTGGTGCATTTCCAGCGATGGCGAGAGAGTAGAGCGCTCGGCTAGACATGTAGAGGAAGGAATTTCCGGACGACCAGGCGCTGATGAGGATCCCGACATTAATGATCGAAGGGAGGCTCGAAATACCCGCATTGCGGATGGCGATGACCCACGGTGAGGCATTTGCGTCACCCTGGCCAGATGTGAGCCCACCAGAGTTCGAGTTGCAAATCACGCCGATCGCAAGGGATCCCAAGAGATAAAAGATGATGAGACGGTAGAAAAAGCGACGGGCTGCGATTGGGAGGTTCTTGCGTGGATTTCGCATCTCACCGGCCGTGAAGACAATCAACTCCGGGCCAAAGTAAAAGGAGAAGCCGGAGAAAACCCAAACGTAGAGAAATGCAGTGAAGCGGCCGCCGGGGCCTTCCAGGATATATGATTTAACTGCTCCGGGGTCATTCCAATATCGAAAGCCTAGCCGGTCATGGGACGGCCCTCCACCGAGCATTAGAATGAATGAAAGGACCAAGAGACCAATAATCATGACGACTTTAGTTCCCGCAAACCAGAATTCTGTTTCCGCAAATATCCCTACTGGGCAAAGATTGAGGCCAACGATGATGACCAGCATGATAGTGATCCAGACTGCGACAGGAACATTGTTGGGCCAATAACCAATGACAATAGTTGCCGCGGTGATTTCGTAGGCAGCAATAATACCAAAGGAGTAGAAGTAGAGCCAGCCCAGGGCGAATCCGAGAGAAGGTGAGACAAAACGAGCACAGAAATACGCCATAGAGCTTCCGGAGATGGGCAAAAATGTACAGACTTCGATGACGGCTGTGACCACACCATAGACTAGGAGTGAGATGATGCAGTATGCAAGGAAGAGAAACGCTGGCCCTCCTATTGCGAGAGCTTGGCCTGAACCGACAAAGAGACCTGTACCGATGGTGCCGCCAATAGCGATCATTTGAGCGTGTCTTGACCTGATATTTCGCTTGGTGCCCGCCTGCTCTAAAGGACGCAGCTGCTGTCCATCCGAGCAGGTTTCGATCCTGTTCAGTTCAGGGTCATGCATCTTGTCGTCGTGGTGCATATTCTTTTGATCGATGGAGGGATCTCCTGTAATAGCCATCGTAGCAGACTTTGTGGGTAGAATTGAAGGGAGAAAGAGAGGAAGGAGGCAGAGGGCTGAGTGGAGAGACATGGCTCCCCACAGGAGTCCTTATATAAACCTTGTGCATTCTTATCAGAAGCGCCAGTCAACGTTACTCGTCGGGGATGAAACAGATAACAGGATATTCGTTTGCGAGCATCGGGTCCCAGAAAAGTCTGGGCTAAGTGGCCACAGGGCAAATGGACCACGGCGGGGGAGGAGGCCCTCGGATACCTACCTAAAGGATATGGCCCATGAAACCTATCATGAACCTTGCTTACCTAGGTTTTAAGTATTTGCCTAGTTTTAGGTCAATGAACTCTGGCCTTGACAAATTGGCTCTCGTCTCGGGTAAGGAGTGTATGACCTGCCTGCCGCGACCTGGGGTTGATATGACGGGGTCACACAGGTAGCCGAGCGGCCAATCATTGGGAGGGGACGAGCGGATATAAAAGCTTGTCTCGATGACTTTCCTCATTCACTTCGCCTCGCTAACATGTCGCTCACCTCCACCTGAGTCTGTACAAGTACTGAGAGACCCGCAGTTCGCAGTGACTTCCCTTTTTCTTCTCTAAGCCTATCTGCTATTTCAATGAGAGCGTGCCACGCCAAGATCTCTCGTAGGTGGTGAGGAGATTGCATTCCCTATTCTCCAAAGAGTAGCCATGGGCCGTGGCGGATCGTCCACAAGCCGGGGGCGATCATTTGGTGGCTGCATTACAGTAGGGGATGCCTACCAGAAACAATAGAGGCAATCTCACTGACAACCACAGTGTCGAAGCCGTCACGTGAAATGCGATGAGACTCGTCCTTCATGCATCAAGTGTAAGAATTTAGGCCTGACCTGTGGAGGCTACCAGAATCAGATCTTCTTCGATTTCGATGGTTCATCTTCATCCGAGGCAGAGACCGGACGCTTTCGCCGGCCACTGTTCACAGAAGCGGAGCGATTGCATATGAGTGAATGGTTGACTTCCAGAGTCCCACCAAAGTTAGCATTCCACTACCTTGATGAGATTGATGAAGAGTGCGAGAAGCTACCAATATCTCAAGACGTTTGTATTGATCGAGGTCCTTTTGGGGTGTTTAGACTGATCAAACGCTCCTCTGACCACTGTACCGAGCCCCATTTGGATCTTGGTGCCCAACAAGATCTGCCACAAAGTCTGGAATTGCCCTTCTATGATGAAACTTTCGCAACGCAGGGCAATGAACAACTATCGCCGACAACTCAGGCACTGATCCATGCTGTATTTGGTGAAGCAGTTCTCACGCCTTCTACTGAGTATTGGGATTTACTGCCCGACACATCTCGTGTCACAGAGATTTGTGATACTCAAAGCATGGATGGGCTACCTGACTTCGCAATTCCTCTTAAATCGGCGGAAACGTATCAGTTTTCCAACTTCGCATACAATCTTCAACCAAAACCCTTCGTGTCGCCAGATCCAAATGCTTCTGTCATGGCAGTATCAAGTGCCGTTCCGGCCAATGCGGTCTTTCTACTCAGCCACTACTCTACGACCGTAATCAATATGCTTACTCCCTTTCGCCATACGAAAACTCCCTGGCATATCCTCTTCATCCCTCATGTCAAAAGTTGCCTGGCTGCTATTGCAATGGGTGAACAGCTAGATCACGCTAGTTATTGTACATTCTACGGTACATTGGCACTCAGTGCCTTCAGTATGAGTGGAATAGCGCGATATGACAGCTGGCTCGAGGAGGGCAAAGTCTATAAGGAACGAGCAAGGCAGCACGTCCGAATGATGCTAAGCACCGCCTACAATATCCCGAAATCTGCTAAATATAAGTGCATTTTAATGGCACTGATCACCATGGTCCAGCTCTCCTTATTCTCTAGGAATAGAGATCAGACTGAGTGTTACTTCCTCGAGGCGGAGAAATTCATCCGCTTACGTGGCCTCCATCGTCGAAAGTCTCGAAAAGTTCGCCTTCTTCATCACTGCTACGTTTTCGAGCGCTTGTTCTATGAGAGCACGTCCGTCGCAAAAGCAAACTCTAACCAACGCACCCATTTGCTCAAGGCCGTAGTGTCAAGCGGCATAGTAGCCTATGGCCAAGACAGCCCGTCCTTCCGGCTGCCTGGCTTTCGCGATCTAGAACAAGAGATGCAAAGGATAAAAGAACAGGAAGAAGGAGAGAATGACTTGCACCTAGAACGGATCGGAGATTTCCCTAAAACTCTGTATCCGGAAGTTTTTGGCGTCCCAGAGCCCTACATGCTGTTATTGTCTCTCGTCATCCGCCTAGCCAGAGAGAAGGACGGTAGTGAAGAGCTTATTACAAAGCCGGCATCCTCACTGAAGGATTTTATGACGCAAGCAAAGGCTGTCGAGCGATCCATTCTACACATGCATCCGGCCACATACGCCGCTGCCATTGCACATAACCTTAAAACCCACGATAATCAGGAAGTAATAGAAAACATGCTCACAGCAATCCAGCATGCTTTGGCCATATACTTCTACCGGAGAGTGTATGATCTAGATTCTGCTCTACTGCAGCAGAGGGTGATGGCCGTTCGAGACTGTCTTCTACGGTGCGAAAATTCTGACCCACATGCAGTGTATGGATCGGCTGGGTTTATTTGGCCGGCCTTCATTGCAGCCTGCGAAGCCGACGATGAAGCGGTCCAGGCTTCGTTCTCCAACATCTTTCGCAAGGTCGCCGAGAGAAGTGGCTTCTCAGCCTTTGCGGATACTCTGACCGATATAAAGCAGATATGGTTGAGGAGGAATACGCAGAGTATTGTTAATGTACCATAACCTAGTATCCTCCCAAAGAAAGCCACTTAGTATTTAATACCCTCTATCTAGAAGTATATCCTCCGTCCACACTTAGCGCGGTGCCTGCGACGAAGGAGCTGCGTCCACCGCACAGAAAGACCACTCCGTCTGCAATTTCCTGGGGTGTGCCCATCCTCTGCATCGGAACAGCGGTGTGCACCCTCTCGTCCATTGCCTTCTTCACCGCGGGATCCTTCGTCGTCATGGGTGTTTCTGTATATCCAGGACAGATGGCATTGATTCTGATACCGTGCTTGGCGTAATCATCGCTCGCGGTCCTCGTGAGACCCAACACGGCATGTTTGCTCGTTGTATACGCCGTCGATAGCTCGATCCCCACCAGACCCTGGATACTCGAGAAATTCACAATCGACCCTCGCTGCAACGGCCGACCGTCGATGCTAGACTTGATTGGCTCCTGTTTCAACATGATTCGAGCCACGGCGCGCAGCACGAAGAAGGTCCCTGTGACGTTGACCTCCATGACCCGCCGCCAATCTTCCGTGCGTGCAAATGCCGCACCGCCGGGGTGCTTCATGGCGATCCCCGCCGCGTTGACGGCATAATCTATGCGACCGAATGCTGTGGCCACTTTGGTGACCGTGTCGTCCATGGTCACCTCGTCGGTGACGCTGAGAGCGAAGACCTCCACTCGGCACCGTTGGCCATTGCGCAAATCCAGGGAATCAATCATGGCTTTGGTCTCTAGCAGTGCAGCTTCGTTCACATCTAATACAGCCACACCCGCAGCGCCGTCGCGGGCGAGGGTCAGCGCGCAGGCTCTTCCGATACCCGATCCTGCACCGGTGACAAGAGCGAAACCAGGGACATCCATTTCTTAGAATCTGGATGATATCAACCGCCACGTGTGATTATTGATTTGGAAGCTCTGGGCTGTCGATTGTCACGGATTTAATCCCTAAAAGGACGCTACTAAGTCCTTTACTTGGTAGGAAGCTAGTACTTCATATGTGTACGAGGTCCCGCCCCACCCCCTCCCCCCCCTTGCTCGGGATAACTTTCTTGTTTATAGACAGCCTGCAGAGTGGCTGGTCCACCAAGCGGAGTACCCCGCCTCATCCAGATTCGATAGTATCTATCCGCTTAGGGATGAATATGGGCTCCTTTATCTGGATTCTTTTCCAAATCATTAGTTTCACTACAATTATCACATTTGTGCATAATAAGATCAATGTCCGTCGGGTCGAACACTCTTTATATTCGAGAGCCAACGAGAAGATCTGAATAGGGTTTCATGTGCCCAGGCAAGCCGTCGTGTCAAATCTGTCCGCACGGCTCAGTATGTCGTCTTTCAATGGCAAAGTGGTAAGTAGAGTCCTAGCGTTTTCGTTAGCACCGAACTCACTATGGCTAGATCGCCATCACAGGGGCAGCCTCAGGTATGGGGCTTGCCACAGCCCAACTCCTCGCATCACGCGGGGCACACATCTCACTGGCCGATCTCAACGAGGATGGCCTTAAGAACGCAATGTCTACGCTTGCAGGCTCTGAAGACAGCGAGCGACATCTCTACACTGTTGTCGATGTGCGGAAAACTGCCTCCGTGGATTCCTGGATCGAAGCAACAGTCCAGAAATTCGGCACTTTGAATGGTGCGGTGAACATGGCGGGCGTGATCGCCAAGGCGACGCCCATTGCGGATGCGAGCGACGAGGATTGGGAGTTCGTAATGGGTGTCAATGCGACGGGAGTGTTTCGGTGTTTGAGAGCCCAGTTGAGGGCGATGAGCGGGAAAGGAGGGAGCATTGTAAGTCGAGGAAGATGTGGATGTTCCGTAGGACGGTATGACTGACCCATCTGACCTCTAGGTATCGGCAGCAAGTACATTCGGCCAAATCGGTGCACCCGGGAACGTAGCATATTGTGCAAGCAAAGCAGCAGTCATTGCAGCAATGCGGACGGCGGCAAAGGAACACCAACATATCAGAGTCAACTGCGTGGCTCCAGGTAAGCCACCCTACCTCACCATGCTACCAGCCACGCGTTTAATGATGTTGATACTTTGATGCGACATCCCTAGGCTCGGTTAATACGCCTTTATCGGCCAGTGAAGATCCAGAGGACGTGAAACGTGGGCTACAAATCACAGCACAGAAGCGAAGAGCAGAGCCGGTTGAGATAGCCAATGTCATTGCGTTCCTGCTAAGTGACGAGGCTTCCTTCGTGACTGGAGCGGTTTATAATGTTGATGGTGGATGGGTGTGTTGAGATGTAAAGGCTAGTTAACAGAAGAAATAATTGCTACGATATATGGCTGTTTGGAAGATGAGTATTTGCGTGTGTGCGTATCGCTATAGGGCTATATGGTTGTACTCTAGATCACTCTTGTTGCCCGTGCTTCTGAGAGTTGACGGGTGCCAGGTGAGTAAGTAAAGCTTTTGACTTTGGGTTAGTGGGATTTCGCGAAAGTCAAGATGGGGACTCTAAGTTCCTTCCAGGGCTTTTTCATCTAGATTAGAAGTATATCCTCTCTCCTCCTCATGCTTCCACATTGTGGTGTCATGGGAGCACAGAGAAGCAATGCGGTCAATTGGGTTCGGCATCAGGCTCGACAAAAGCAAGGTTAACAAGCTCCTACCCAAGCCGTCGTAAAGTAGTTCATGCTTCGTGAGGAGTGTCATTATGGAAGATCAGATGAATTGCTCCCCGTGGCTCTCGGGGCAGTGTTCGAAGTTCCCTCTTACGAGAGTGACGTCGAACAGACAGGAAGAAATTGCGCAAGACTGGTCGATAAGCTGGCCTGAGAATTTGGGTTGGGGCAAATCCAAGAGGATCAATTTCTGATCAAGTTTGCGGTTTGTGCGCGTAATATGAGCAGGTTCCAGTAGTGGGGGATATTGTGGAAGAGAGTATTGACTGTCGCTAAACGGCTGTACGAGTCGGTTTCAAGCCTCCAGAGTCGAGAAGACCTCATTATGGAGATGAATCACCCTTCGCCGATGTTCCTTTTGAAGAAAATTTCCCTGATCGATGCGGATCGCAGGGGCTACGTTCGACTTTCCAGATAAACGTCAACATTCGAAAGGATAGCGCTGGTCAGACCTACACCACTTCCTGTGACATAGTGTCCGAGGTACCCCTGTGAAGGATTCCCTGAAGGAGTTATTCCGGCATGGAATTTCCATGCAGCCCTATTCCTGGCCTCTGCTATATTGGGATATCAGGACTATTAACGTAGTCTCATTGGATGGTCCCAAGGCGTTGTCCAACGTCGTTCGAGCAACAGGTGTACCCACAATTTAAACGAGAATTTAGGGACGGTGACATTCAGATCGAGGCCTGATTATGCCATCTCAGCGAAAGGACTAGCTGGCTCGTCGCTTACCAGGCGGACGGATAGTAAATTCGACAAACAACTTGCTTTAATCCATGACATTGACTCACATGCACTGCTTAGGAGGCAAGCACGAGCAATTGAATGGTCTACCCAGGCTGTCTCAAGAATGTGGGCTCTTGTGGCCGCCATATCATCTATGCATAACATCCCATGCAAGCATTAAGTTAGGCGCGTGCCCAGGATAGGCGATGAATTTCAGAGCCTCGAACTAAATCGTCACCACATTGTAATCTGCAAAACCAGAAAATGCTGATACCGATCATGGATGCGAGCCTGCAATTCCTGGTTTTGACAGGATTTCGTTCAAGCTGACTCACTTTTGTTTCTCGGAGGTCGGGGAACTCAAAATAAGCCGCAGTTGCTTGCGTGTCACTTTTTCTCGATTGACCTTTGGACCCTAAGACTTACCCTACACCACCCCTGCCACAGTTATAAATTGAGGGAGAGTGCCTCGTCCGGGGTTTGTCTCCGCGGAAAGGGCGAAGCGAACGCCTCTAATGGGAGTAGTATTCAGTGAGTTGGCTGATTGACTACCTGGGGGGCCCTCTGGTGCTTTTTTCGGCGGCTGGTTGCAGATGTCATCCCTGCAGCTTGCCCGGGTTCATGGGTCTATACCTGTGGAGTATCGAATGCACTAACTAGTTAGGCTAGAAGCCTCGAGAAAAGGACAACGCACATTCTCGAGCTTATCAAAGACGAGCAAGAAATCGAAATCAGGAAAAGCAACGTTGAATGCATTGGTACTGAGTACACTAGACACTTCCAATTGAACGCGCTATTCTCCTGTATGAGGTGACGCATCAATACTCATAGCCCGCATATACCTACGGGGCCTGGACTGTAAGTGATATAGGTAATATAACCATCATGCTTGAATCCATACCACTTGAATTTTCCCAGTAGAGCGGCCATTCATTTTGTCGGCCGGGCTCTCGGTTTCATATCGCTTGGATTAATGCCACCCATAAACACGCCTAAAGCCAATGCGGATCGGATCCAGGAAATGGGAAAGGTTGACTGGATTCTTCATGCATGTTACCTTGAGTATGCAAGGTGTGTACCGCTTCATTTTGTCAGCTGTGGGTTGGAGGGGGGGGGAGGGGGGAAAATTGTTCTTTTGCGCGCATCGCATTGCATCGCGTTGGAAATTCTCTTCGCTTTACCGTTGAAAGGATTCTTCTTGGTGGGCGTTCGGACTTTGGTAACTTGCAATCATTGTCAGGGAATCTTTCTGTATAGGCTGTCATGGTGTGGAATGGCGCAAACAAAAGAACATCCCATCGATCAATATGGACGTTATGGAATAGATTAGATTCGAATAGTGACCAAACGCATAAAGAATTGGCGTCCAATAGAAATCCGAGTTTCAAGCCACATTATTGTGGCATGCAGCCAAGTACTTTGCAGGTCGAACACTGGACTGTGATGACCTTCATGACAGCCGTAGGAGGTTAAAACCCGTTGGAACCAAGCTCTGGTGACACACAGGGATAAGGAATTAGTAACTCCTGTATGATGATGATCCACAAAGTGTTCAAACTTATATTCTTCCCAACCCCTCGGTTTTGGTATTGTCAAAAGGATTTGGGTAACTCGAATCGTACAAGACCAGAACTGGTAAGGAATTAAACTGGCCCTTGAACTGCAGAGTCGGCGAAGAGATGGAGTGGCTATGAATGTGCATGGCCACCTCATCTCGGGTGGCCTTTGCAGGGCTTAAGATCGCCATTTGGGGTAATTGGGATGGCCGTTATCCACTGTCAGCATTGAAACTTTGAATGTGTTACTGTCTACTCTGTTTGCTGAAAGTGCTTCTTGAATTGCAGAGCGGAAACCTTGTCATGGAGTACATAGTTCCCGAGGTAAGTCATGTTCTCTGCTCCAATCGATGTCCACTCACTGACTAGTTAGCTGGCCTCTTATGCACATGGCCCTGGATCAGGGATGCATCTGGATCCAGTCGACTCGTCATCCATATCGACCCGAAGCCGAGGTGCACCAACGAGATAGTGAAGTCATTACTGTTGTACCCAATGACAATTTGGGGAGGAGATCGAATTGCAGAGATCACAAGATCCATCCCGCCTGGCCAATTAATATCCGTTCTGGAAATGAAATCCTGACCTGAAGTGTGACTGTTTGAAAAGTGCCATGAGCCAGGGACTGTCAATCAAGTCTGGATTTCCTCGTATATAGCCCGCCACCGTCGTATATGTAGCCCGAGAGATATCCAGCTCCCATATCTCAACGTGAGAGGAGACATGCAGTCTCCTAATGGAACATGATACCACAGGAGCATATTTCCATAGATGAAACTTAAGGACGACTGCGGTGCTTGTCGAAATGTCAAGACAGACATCAACCAGGGGGGAAACATAAGTGCAAGGTCATCTCAGGTGGAAAGACCGCTCTGCGTCAGCTTTTCATGTGATCTCACGTCAACCATACAAGAGTCGCGATGACGTCTCCGGGAAGTGAAGGTTCACTTTCCTTACCTGAGGTGCTGAAAACCTTTGGATCGTCGATAGCACGATTCGAACCAACGCTCTGAGATCTGCAACATAAGACTCTCGCACTATTTCGACCTTCACACAAGCACTGGTGTGTCTGTGCAAAGATCAAAGAATGGGTCGGGCAGACCTACTACGCAGACCGGCGGGGAATCAGCCATGGCAATTTTGACCTGCTAATACCCATGGACCTTTTGCGAACGAATCCTGTGTGGGTGCCGGGAGCATCTTGCTTTTGTCCCAGAAGTTTTCTAATGCATGCGAGTTAGGATCTGAGCCCGGCTTTCCGCCAGTGTTTGCGATATATCGTCCATCTGAACAAGGCTATGTGGTACAAAATGGCTTTGATTCTTGGATATCTCCCCTCAGTATAGTGCACAGTACACACGATGCGATGAAGCGAGGCGCCAGTAGCAGCTGAAACTGCCTCTTCTCGGGATTGCCGAGGACAACTGTAGCACATATCGATTCTTGTTTTCCATGATCAGGATTCCAACACCAATTTGAGTCCGGACGATTTCAAACTTCCCATTCGATCTAAGACACTCAACTTTATCAGCCACATGACCATCAGCAATATCGGGGGTTCAGTGTGCTGTACGAGCGCAGGCTGTTGTGGTATCTGTTAAGCGAGAGAAGGGCCATTCGCAATGCACGCCCCAACTTTGTCGCTAGTCTGTGTTTCTCAGATGAATTTGATTGTGGTACTTGTGCATCTAAATCGGTAACCAATTAGAAACTCGAAACTCGATTTTCTTGCTGCACAGTAACTTTGAGTGCATGCGTTGGGATTGACTGTGATAGTCAATCCCGATAGTTGACACGATATCAAAACGGAGCGGTTTACGATGAGAGCATATGACATCTGCGACGTTGTGACCGCCCACGAGCCGTTAGGAGCCACCAATCAGATTTGACGGAGTAGGCCGAAATGAGGGACGATCCGACGCCATAACGAGCTCTTTGTCGATTAATTCTAAGTTACGTTGACCATATGGGAGCGACAGCTGTAATAGGCAGAAATACTCGGCCAGTTGCTGTCGATCTCGAAGAGAGAAGATTGTTGCGCAATCGAGAAACGTGCATATCTGTAACGAAGAGCTATGCCGAGAAGGTGGTATATCTGAGACATTTGGCCCCAATTTTAGCAACCGTTCAACCGAGCACAAACTATCCTTCGCATCCGCATACGCCGGGGATACTTTGGCCTGCTCGACGGTGTTTCGTGAGGTTGATTGTTTGTAATCATAACGAACTGGGTGCAAACGTGATTGAAATCCAAACATAGTCTCGCCAATATCACGCCATTCGGCACCTTGAACTAAAGGTTGCACCTGCCTCAGTTGACGTGAGCGTGGATGGGCCATTGAGATCAGGATCATGTGAGATCTTGAATGGGAATATTCTTGTCCTGGCATGTTACTGCAGACCCTGAACCAAGTTGATCAGGGGAGGCCCATGCATTGCCCGATGCCCGAACAATGATAATCAACTAGTAACATCCAGGTCGTTTTGAAGGAGGAAATGACCGGCAACTGACCGCTTTCGTGTCAGACGCCGGCATTTAAGGCGGACTACACCTTAGTAATTCCACACGGCTCTTAATGCTTATATGCATTGACTTTGGTCGCTCGGATAATAGTCAGCCAGAGTAGTTCTAGGTTGTGTGACGATTTAATGGATTGCTTAAGACTTAGTCAACTGATTTATACTAAGAAGGGATAGCGGTAGTCCTCCATACCTTGCCGGGGATGCAGTTGTGGTGAAGCTACACAGGGCTGTAGGGATGAGTCAGGCTGTAGGTACTTTAGCCGCTGGGCGACTCCTTCTCATCGTTAAACGACCGTTACCGTAGGGAAATGTCACACAGTAATTGGTTCGTTCCTATGTAGTCGCAGTCGAGGCAAGGTTGATGTCGGAGTTTTCACCTGAAAGAGATACGCGAAAAATCCTTGAGTTGAGAAGGTCTGGGCCCGATGGTCTCGTCTGTCGACCAAGGTCTCACAGCAATTCAAGGTTGCGTGGTGACAACCTCATTCATTGTCGCCCTAGAGACTTTGGTAGGATTCTCGGTTGGCTAGCCGATGAATGCTATGATGCGTAGAGCGTACATTGACGAGCAGACAAGAGACTCTGACTGCTGATCAGCAGTTCGCCAGCATTTTCCAAAGAAGGCAAAAATGACGGTCATTGGCGTCTGCTGCACGATCTCGCAAAGTCTATCGGTTCAGTGTAGACCTGGTGGGCCGAGAGGGACCCGCCAAGGCGCAGCATGGAGCATTGACTGATTCACCACTCGAACTCCAGGCTCGTGCACCGGAAGGGCTGGAAATCATCGGCATGAGATTGGCTGGCGTGCTCAGGTGTAATACAACCACCGGGGTGCAGGCTTGGAGCACTGTTTGAAGGACTTTGGATTCGCTCGACTCGGCCATGGTGGCGGTGATCGGCGCATCGAAGAGGCAGGAGACAAAGAGACTGCGACGAGTTAGGGAAGGGACGACTGTAGGCCAGATGCCGTTTTGGGACTCCTCGAGCACCCTATCGTAGAGCTGCGCATCGATGTGTCCTTCATGGTCAGCCCAAGAAAAGCATTCCAAAAAGTCACTTGGCCCATTCGCAAAGCAACATTGCTGGGTTGGGTTGTCGCGGCATGCACTCTGCAGTGATGCTTCATAGGGCACCAGCAGGCTAATGCAGAGTGCCAGCTGCCGAGCTTCAAAGCACCACCCCACTATGCCGCATGGGGGCGTGGCATGACAAAGTTTGGTCCTATTATCTCCAGCAAAGGTTGTTTTGGTATTGTTGGGGGGACGGTCATTACTTCAAATGACAGGGCACGAGGAAGCAAGGTACCGGTGACAGCGTCGGTCACTAATGTACCAAGACTACAGACTGCAGCCTCCTTGGATGGGCCTGGAGACTAAAACAGGCGTTTGAGAAGTCGCCGCAGTGCATGACAGCTCAGAGATTGTACGTACTCCCGTCGTCGGGGCCTCTGTCAAAAGCCAATCTCAAGGCTTGGTCGATGTGAAGAAGCGTCAAATACGCAGCCTCGACCCCAATGAGTATCGCTACTGCGGTGATTGACAAAGAAGTTCGATGAGCTGGCACACAGTATACGAAGCTGGCCCCAAAGTCGCCAGTCGGCTGAACCATCAGGACTTGATCAAGCGGAGCCCTGTCGGTGCACAATGCTCAAGATGGTCAAAACGGTCAAGATGGTCAAAAGTCCTTTCTTGTGCTCCTGTGAACCCCAATCGGGGTGCTTTCTGTATGGCTGGCTGAGGGCGGTGACGCTCTATTCTCCCCAGTCCGATCGGCGTCAACGGCGGTCAAACAAAAAGTGGTGACTTCGTGTGTGTTTGCCAGCTGATACCAGCCCGATAACAGCTGCCCAGTCATATCCCGACCCTGCGGTACAGAACACGGCAGCCCGAGAGCCCGAGAACAGAGTATCGCGCTCACACTAATCAGACAAAGACAGTTTATCTTGTCTTGACCGCGAAGTTTCGTGCGATGGCCGATAGAAAGGCTCATGTCTTTCTCTTTACTCCTCAATTGGAAGAGGGCAACGGTAACGTCGCGAGGATGGAGCCAATCCTAAGTAACGGTGGCTGATATGCTGTGCTTTCAATCAAATTAGCCCACAGCTCATGCGGGTTCTGGGCACAGCAGCTGTCATTATCTCGTGTAACAGTGACCAACGCAAAGGCTCCTTTGGTACCCCGTACAGGGACCAGGGAAGCTCGCAACGGATGGAGAGAGGACCAGGGTGGCAACTAGGCGGGATAGCAGCGATGAATACTACCGTCAGGTTGACGAACTCACAACAAACCCTCTCTTGAGTACATGAAAGTAAGACACGGCAACCTCACGGGTGAGAGGGGTCAAGATTTCAAATGCGAGATCCTTGACGACATGGCGACACTCCGGCTCTATCTTGTCGCTGCCCGTTGAAGCGTAATCTCAAAGCTAAACATTCAACGAAGATGCCGGTCATGACTAGCAGAAAGACCAGGGCTGTGCGCTTGGGAGGGGTGGGTGCAGGGCGGGAGAAGGGTTGTTAGCTTCTGTTGGTGATGGGCTTCCCTTGGCCGTCTATCTGCTCAGGCTTGGATAGCTAATCGTCAATCCCCAGATTCCTAAAGAAAGTTAACTCGAGTTTCTGGGTGGGGGGGACTTATCATTGATTCATTATCTGTTAGTAGTCGGGACAACTGCGGTCGCCGTGCACGCCTATCTCAAGGGTCTAATACGTTGGATGGTAACTTGGTCCCCTCGTTTCCAAATATGAACGTCCAAGCAAGGGAGCTGCGTTTGCACAGTAACAGCAATGGGTGGCCAAGGTGGAGGATACAGCAACTTACGAGTCCTCCGTACAGTAGTGGACAGCATTGGAGAGTAGCACCCCATACCTCGCACCTCGCATCTTGCACCCTGGGAGTGCCAGTGGAGATGGTGGTGCGGCCGAGTCATCCGGTTGAGACCATCAGCCTCATATGTACACACTCGTAGATGATCCCTCATGCATAAGACAAGGCCTGACCAGGCGCACACCACACCACCCACAAGCAACAAGCATCGTATGGGGCAATCAGGGCGTTTCCCGCCATTCTATTTTGAGGCGATGTGCACTCTGCGATATTTCCAGTTCTGGTGATACCGGATCCAAGAATGGCAGCCGTGGCCATGGCATGGATGAAGACTGTTGGGGGGCTCGCTCCGCACTGGCTGGCGTATGCCCGGGCCCTCCCATTTGGTGAACCTCTGCATTTGCTGGCAGATACCCGAAGCACCTAATGGTGCCGGGAGTCTGAAGCCGCCCAGGTTTGTGTTTTGCTGCCATTGTTTAACTATCACTGTTTGTTCCCAAGTCCTCGCTTTTCAGGTCGACGGGCACTGCTGCACCCGAAAAGAAATGACATTCCAGGCATGTCATTTGCCCGCCGGCAGCTGCAATGCGTCCTCCCCGTGCGCCCCTCGGCCCCTCAAGCCCTGGAGTTGCGCACAGGCACGCGTGTTCAAGCCCCTCGGCTTGGGGCCCCCTTTCCACCCGTTCCAGGATCCTGGGCTACAGCCTCCGAGCGTGCATCACCAGCGTCATCACCATTTGAGCGACACTACTCGTAAGTACTGCCGCGGGCGCTCCACCCACAACCCACCATTTATTTTCTCTGCGTCTGGTATCCGGACGCTGTCCTGCGTATTGATTACGGCCAAACGGTACAGCGTCATGACAAACCCTTTCGTCTCAAGGTCGTTGATGCCTGCAGCCCGTCTGCCCTACGAGATGGGTATGGGCTACTGCTCCCCCCCATGTCCACCGTCCACTGTCCCATGTAATAATAATAATGTTCATGCTCCATCGAGCCAGCCGTCGATCTCGACTAGAGCGACCGAGCTGACCCATTTCATCCTCCATCTCCACGCACTTCCTCCCCCAAAACAACTTTTCGCATTCCTGTATATGCTGGCATCCTGTTCTCACTCTGACTCTCGCTCACGTTGCCTTGCCTTGCCTTGCCTTGCCTCGCCCTTTCATACAGCGCTTCCACTCTCGCTACCAAACGAACATCCTCCGTCCACATTCGCTTTCGATCCAGGTCGTCCCGCTATCGCCTCTCCAGATAATGCTAATTTGGCCTGTCCCCGCCGCCTTCAGCCTCCTCCTGCCCTCGCAATTTGTTCCGGATATCCCTCGTCACATTTAACGCCCTCCTTCGCTCGTCTCTTTCCAAGGCTCCCTGGCTTGGGCAAAGGTCCCTACGCCTCACATGTTCTGATTGCTCTCCTTCCTCCTCCCACCCTCCTCCCTCCTCCCAACACCCATCGTTTGTCTAGTCGGCACGGTCGCCATGGACTCGCCCACGGAACGCATGCCCATAGCATGTGTCCATTGCGCAAAAGCAAAAGCAAAATGTGATAAGAAGGTCAGTTTGATCTTGAGAGGACTCCAAGGGAGACATGAGGCCCAGCCGTACGCCTCTTGCCTGCTCGGACGGACCGTTCCCCAAATGGTCTCTGTTGCGTAGAACTCCTGGGCCGCATCTTGTCATTTGTTGGTTTGGATAGCCCGACGCTAATATCAGGAACCACAGGTGCCATGCTCGAGATGTGTGAGCAAACAGATAGTCTGCCAGTCGAGGCCCACACGACGTTCATCCCATAATCCCTCGCGGCGGAATCCTCTACCACGACCGAGTTCAGAACGAACCATCCATGCCTCCTTTCAGGTGTCACAGTTGTCCCAGTTCGCTGCTCCTGCTCCAGGGATGAATGGAATGCCACCTCGTATTTCAACCCAAAGCCATCTCCCCAGCAGTGCTGCTAACACACTCGCAGACACCATGAGTCCTCACACAATCACTCCACATCGACTGAGTCTGCCGGACACTCACCATCCTGTTCCCATTGCACCAGCAATTTATACCCACGAGATGGATTCGAATATGCTCCGGAATGGGTTCACCCAGACCCCGCCTGATATGGCCATTCCGATCACACCCATGATCCCTCACATGTCGCAGATGGACAATTTCATCCACATGCATGCCACCCCCTATGATCACGACCACGACCCTCACTTCCTCGCCCTTAGTAGCGCTCAAACCAGCATGATGGATTTTGACACCGCTAATTTCATGATCGATTTCATAAGTCCTTCAGCCGGCCCAATGCATGGCCCCAATGAGCAGTTCCTGATGAGTGGCAAGCTTGGAATGCAGACACCAGGCCAAATTCCTCCGACAATGTCACTCCAGGACGACTCCAATCCTTTTGGCCTGCGTCTTGATTTGGGGAGTCCGAGACACACAAACTATCGGGTTCCTGCGGGCTTGTCACCCTCGAGCTCCTCCACCGCCAGTGGTGGTCTCCAAGAGCCTGATGCTGTACTCGCTGCCCAGCAATCTTGGCCTTTCTTTCAGTGCAACCGTATCGACAAGTATTCTTTCGCTCCACCAAGGACGGCTGCAATATACCTGGAAGGTTTGGCTCAAACCTTGAGAAACCAAGCTACGTGGACTGCTTGGACCGCACAGCTCGACGAGACCTCACTCGACATCTCGACTGAGAGAAAGATTGCCACCGAGCAATTTCTGGGGTGGTCGCGAGAGAAGCTGTTAGCCATCACTCAAGGTTTCCTCCACAAAGCATTGGATATTCATAAAGCCGATCATGCCAGGGAAGACACGCCCTCGAGTCCCGATTCTAGCAGAGATGCGTTCCTCATGTTACCGCCTCCAGATGTTATGCAGTACTTCCTCCGAAGCTATGTCGTCCGTTATGAGCCTTATTACTCCTCTATCCCGGCTGGGCGCCTGGACCCTAATACTCTGATGCAATCTCACAACAGCAAGGCTGCAAGTTTGTTGATTCTTCTCATGGTAGCTTCGGGTGCCTCGGCCACCGCCACCGTCGAGGGCAGGTATATCACAAGTGGCCTCACGGAAGCTTGCCGGATCTCGCTATTCGATACCATTGAGAAGGATGTACTCCAATCTCGAGAAGTCATAGTTCTCAGATCGGCACTACTGTTCACTTGTCTCGCGGCGTGGTCAGGTGACAAATGGCATATGGATGTAAGCTGACATCTCTCTTCGGCTTACCATGACTGACCGACTCAACAGATGGCCATGGGCCAGCGCGGCATGTACCTAGCTGTAAGTGGCCCACCCTTTATTTGCCTTGGTCATGACTGACCTCGATAGATGCTTGCGCACTCAGGTATGCTTGATTCCACTGAGTCGAGCATTGACATCGAAACGTGCAAACAAGAGCCAGAAAAGGCATGGGAAGACTGGAAGGGGCGCGAAGGCAAACACCGGTAGGATCCACTGCTTATACTAGTTGCGAGCGACGGCTTACCGTGAATATAGGCTGGCTCACTCTTGGGTGATTGTTGATCAAGAGATGAGTCTGTTCTCAGACACAACACCCTTAATGTCTGTAGTTAATCTGTGCGCTCCCATGCCTGACTCGGATGACCTCTGGCATGCAGAGAATGCTGGCCAGTGGCTTGAGCTTTTTCAACAAGCGCACGGTTCCACGTATCAAAGGCAGTGCTCTGTGCGTGACTTCTTTACCAGTTTCATGGAAGGGGACTTGGCGGGGAAGGAGCTGTCACCCACACAACTTCGCCTGCTGTTACACCCCCTCCAGGGCCAAGTGTGTCAGCTTCGGCAGTTAATCTCATGCTTACCTGATGGCGGTAACCATTCAAATGCGTCGCAAGCTGTCTCCAAGTCAGCAACCAAGGCGCGCTTAGACGAACTTTCATCACTCCTCCGTCAATGGTATGCAATCAGCAAGCAGAGTTTTGCCGGAAATACAGGAACCTGCTGGACGACCTGTGCCAACCTTATCATGTATCACCTAATCTCCCTTAATACCATCACCAGTTTCAAGGACATTGAACAGTTTGCGCGACGTGAGGTTGCGTTGGGTCCCTTCCGGTTTGCGTCTTGGCTGCAGATGCGCTGCATCGACCGATCCGAGGAAGCTTTCTTCCACTGTGGTCAGATCCTTCGCCTGATCAGGTCAATGCCGCGCCCAGTGCGACCACCATGGTGGGCTGGAGCTGTCTACCGTGTCGCCCTAACCGGGTGGGCTACGAGTATGGCAGGTGGAAGTGGGCGATTCTCACCCACTCAAGGCCAACCTGAACCGGATAGACCATTTGCTATCGACGGCATGACACCTGAGGCAGAGGCCATTGGTCGATACATGAAATACCAGGAGGGTACACCGATGTTGCAAAGAGCTGATGGTACTTTGGCTTCTGTCGAAGTGCCCAGCAATATCCTGCAACACTGCATCGAGCTTCTGGAAGACGATTCATCGATGCGACTGGCCGATGGAGTCAAACGAAAGCTCCGAATCTTCATGTCGAATTGGAGCGACAATTGACTGCCCCTTCCGTCTCCCAGCTGCACGCCTGCGGGAAGACGACATTTGTAGCCACGGTCAAATGTGGCATAATATGCTGCACTATGATGCGGCCTGGCGTGACGAGACCGCCATGTAAATTTTTCCCCCTTGTGTCTGACGATCACGACGGCATTTTTCGGCGTTTGACAGGGACAGACAACGGTAAGGTGCTCCCTGGGGCACACCATAATTGTTGGCGTGCTAGCAACCGCTGGGATGTGCGCGCGTTGTTGGGTTGGTATAGACCGACGTTGTTAGGTCGAGAATGAAAAGTAGCACTGTCAGGATAGCAAACCAGCCATTGGATTTCCCTGTGGGACTTTTTTCGCGATGTGAATAGGTGGTTTCTTCGTTGACTTGCAAGGTTCATTTCATGTTGAGTAAACCTCGATTCGACTCTGGTCGATGATGTCGCGTCATATCTCGTTCCCGGCGCTGTTTGGAATCATAGTATGAGTTAAGAAAAGCACGTCTCCTTTCTACACCCGGGGGAGAAGGCCACCTATATTCACCTGTACATAGTCGTGGGACCTTGTAAGTGAAACAGCCTACGCCGTAACTAGCCAGCCAGACAAGCATTAATGGGGCAGAAAGACAGGTAGGGTTGGCACTGTTCAAGATCCACGTTAGCCTGGTCCGTAGCCTCGTTACTTGAGCAGCTAGCAGGAGATGCGAGAGCCTTTTTGGAGGGGACCAAGCTTTTGACCGGAGATCTCAAGCCCAGAAGATCTCGGATTATACTCCGTACCCAGTCGCTCTCTATTAAGGACCTCATCATGACGTTTTCGGGAGCTGCCAGAATACTACTAGTTTGGTAGTTTGGTAATAGTTAGATAGTTAGTTGTGTTGGGGTGGTTTCTTCGATCGAAGATGTCGGCCAGTCGGCGGCACTTGGCCGCCGATGGGTTAACTTCGGCGCACCTCTAAGGACGGTCAACGGCGACCATTGACCCTCCGCTGATACCAGATGTAGCAAGGTGAACGGCGACGGTTCGCGCTGGTTGTCCAGGAAGGACTTTTCTAGCGACGATGGGCATGTATCTACCCCGTATGCATGCACATCGAAGATCATGTCTTTGAATTGTCCCCCCCCCCCCCCGTTTCTTTCCAGCTGCTACTCGCACCGCAGTGGTATATAATTTCGTCACTACATAGAAACTCTGAAGCTTCTACAGGTTCTGCTTTAACATATTTTTTATTAGGTGGTTTATCTTCCTGTTTTATTTTACTAGGTTGTGGAACCCGTGCCCATGCCCGTGCCAATCATGACCGAACTTCGGAGGCCCTTTGTTAGAAAAGCGGCCCGCATCGAGCAAGAACAGTGGCGACCCCAATCCCCAATGAGCCCGTAGCTAGCATAGATAGAATTGCAATATCCCTGGGCCGTAGTAGCAGCGACGAGAAACATCAGAAAGGATGGTTCTCCGTCCTCGGGACCAGGTATCGGTTTGCGGACTTTGGGAAGACTAGGTGCCTAGTGGTACGGGTACGAGTAGATACGTCTACACTTGGCTTGCGGGAGCCCGGAGGTGCAGGACAAAACTGGATATCGGTCGGACTTTCATTTCTAAGAGAAGAATGCGGGGAGGGGGGCGGAATCCGATGTATATTCTACTTGAGGATCCGTACCCCGTGCCCAGGATTTTTGCTATGGATGGATTCTACAGCCTTGCGCCTATAGAACAAGGTTAGTTTTGGGAGGGATGATTGGCGGAAGCTGGGCTTCCAACGGTCATCTAAGGAACAGGTACTGGAACGAGGGGTTATGCAAAGCCAAACCCTGCGCGACGAAAGGAAACAGCCATGAACGATGGTGGTGTGCTGGATTGGATAGGCTCATAACTATTGGTTAAATGGTGCCACTTTGGTGGTGGAGGAGAGAATGCATGACGTGACCTCCCTTTGTGCAGAAAAGTATCAACTCAACGCGAGAAGGGAAAAACCTACAGTACATACATGTACAGCAAACATTCAGAAGCAATGTTCCCCCCAACAAGCTCTCACCGGCAGGGGAAGGTTGGCCGGATGCCAAAGATAGACGAGGACAGGCCCCTCCCGCCTTCGTGCCCTGGACGTGCAGGAACAAGTGGGAGGACCCCCTGCTAGGCGTCGGAGCTGCCTCGTTGGGCTGTCGCTGCATCGAGTATTATTCGTACCGAGTGATACCAAAGTGACAGCACGGGAGGGGCGGTGACTCTTGACTCTTGTGAGGCTTGGGCCTAAAAGGTTAAATAAAATTGAGACATTGTTCCGCTTTCAATTGTTGCTAAAAATGTGCATGGGACGGCGGCCAGGTAAGTGAGGGGGAAGAAAAAGTAATGAATATCAGTGTTGGTTGTTTCTGAGTAATCAGCCCAGCCAGAGGAAGACACATGGAATTGTGAGGCCGCCTTACGCGTGCCTCTGTGCGTTGGTCAACTCTCAACAGTGCTGAGTGCTGTTGGGCAGCCACTGGCACCACACCCAAGTGCCTGAACGGAACGGAAAAACCCGCCCCGATCCTCAACGAGTGTGACAATGTCCTGCCAAAGGTATCTTTATCTTATGTAGCACGAGTCTACTGTACGGAGGACAGTACGAGTAAGTGGCGGTCACCCTTGGGACCCCTTTTGCATGAATTCCCTCGTGTGGTGCTGGTGCGGTGAGGCACAACACGCCAAAGATTGGCACCCACATTCGGACCCCGCCATTTGTTTACGCGTGTTTATTTATATGGAGGTCAGGACTCCGAAATGTTCGCCCGCCGGCCAGGTACCTGCGCTGCGCTCAACAGCAACCGACGGCGAGTAAGGATCGTCTTTCTCGTACTGGAGTCTTGAGCTTGACCTTGACTTTGCGCATCAGCTTGTGGTGCTAATTACACAAAGCACAGGAGAAGGAGAAGGGGTTGATGATCTGCGGTTGCGGCCAGTTTTGAAATTCTGCCCTTTGCGAACCCCTCGTTCGTGTTGATAAGTAGCCCCGCAATAGCCTCTCAACACGTGGGCTTCGACCAACCACGTTGCGTATCGACTCACCGCCAGAGTGATGATTTGACTAGATGGGGACTGGGCGCGTCTGCATTGTGCTGGGGCGGCCTCTGCCTCTGCCTCTGCCGCTGCCGCGGCCTCTGCCAGTGTCGTGTCCGTCTGCCAGGCGTGGTCTCGCCTTCGGTCTTTTGCCCTCGACTCACGCTCACACACACACTCACTCACGCCCTCGCGCACTCACCGACTCGCCGATGCTTCTCTGGTGCAGCATCCAGGCCGTGCCTGACTAACTCGTAGCCCTTCAATTGCAGAGGGCTGATCCGAACTAGTGTCGGGGCCTCTATCGGGACCCTCCATTCCGTTTTCCACACCCGCACACGCACAATCACAACATCGTGCTGCCCCTATCCTTTCCTTTTTAATCATTTGACCAATTCTATTTTCTGCTTTGGCGGTCAGTCCACGACTATCTTCGTCTTTCATCCTGGTTGCTGTGATCTTGAGTCTCCAATCCAATCATTCTCTTTCACGCTGCTCTTCGGCTTTTCACTCAAATCCAAGGCCATCTCATCATTACCCCTCCTTCCGTACCCAATCTCATTTTTCTAACAATCACTGTGAACCATGGCCTCCAAACCTGATATCCGTCTCGATGGCAAGGTTGCCCTGATCACCGGTGCTGGCCGTGGTCTCGGTGCCGGTCTCGCCATAACCCTCGCTGAGCGTGGTGCTGCTGTCGTCATCAACTATGCCAGCTCGGCGAAGCCCGCTCTTGCCACTGTTGCCGAGATCGAGAAGGCTGGTGGCAAGGCTGTTGCTATTCAGGCCAACGTCTCCAAGGTCTCGGAGGTCACAAGGCTCTTCGAGGAGGCCATCAAGGCTTTCGGGAAACTCAACATTGTCATCAACAATGCCGGTATGGAGGCTTTCTCCAAGCCCGAGGATGTCACCGAGGAGCTCTATGACCAAGTCTTCGGCCTCAACACCCGTGCCCAGTTTTTCGTTGGCCAACATGCCTTGAAGTACTTGAGCGGTAAGAACTCCATCACGCTCCATCTGCTAGTGCACTTCTCGTTGCTGACATAATCATTGTAACAGAGGGTGGCCGCATCATCTTCATGTCTTCCATCGCTGCTGGCATGTCTGTTCCCAACCACGCCCTGTACGCTGGGTCAAAGTCGGCTGTTGAGGGTTTCACCCGTTCCTTCGCTGCTGATGGTGGCCCAAAGCGCATCACCGCCAACGCAATTGCCCCTGGCGGCATCAAGACCGACATGTTCCACCAGAACGCATGGCACTACGCCCCGGGTGCGACCAAGGACACGCCAATTGAGCAAATCGAGGCTGGCATTGCCAAACTCATCCCCCTCGGACGATGCGCTGTTCCTGCAGATATTGCCAGAGTTGTCATGTTCTTGTGCCATGACGACAGCGAGTGGCTCAATGGTAAGACGCACTGCTCCGAATGCCTTGTAGGGCGTTCATCAATGCTAACATGAAAATCTACAGGTCAAATCATCCGTCTCAGCGGTGGTGGTGCCGCATAAGCGACTGCTCACCTTCACGTCTTCCTAGACTTGCTGTGGAAATACAGACATTTCTTCTTCAGTGACGTATTAGCTCTCACCAAGCGAATGGCTTTCCCTTCCCTGGTCAAAAAGTTTTCTTGGATTAGCGAATGAAACCGTTGCAAGCAAGGCCTACCCCAGAATTTGCGTACACGCTCTGAAGAAGGAGCCATTCAGGTAGACATCAATATGTGTGGGAGAGAATAGAAACGAGCTTATGGATAAAACTGTCTGTGGTCGTCGGAGTAGCACCTCAAAGCCACGCACGTGATGTGATTCGCTTATGGGCGCTAGTTCAAATGGTTTCGGCTTTGGCAATGAAGTCCCTAATTAATCAATGTGCTTCTAGCCGTAACACCGATACGAAGCAGAACCCCTGTCCGATACCACTACTTCGGGGACTCTCGACAAGCGATCGGACAGGTTAAATCGATCAATGCACACACCCACACGTGTCCAACTCAAATGCCCTGCAAATTGCTAATGAGGTCTCCCGTAAACTCAATCGCTAGAAGTATATTATCGGTGGTTTCAGGCGCCGATATGCCGATATGCAGACAACATGATCGCGAGTTAGGTCAGTAGTGAGAGTCGCCTCGTTGAACTGGGGTCCTTATTCGGCTCGTCAGCCATTCGAGTAATATTCCGATACTACGAGTACTCGTAACTCAACTTCCTGATACCGTAGTACTGACATACATATCAAGATGCTCGCCCGTTCCAAGTTTCAAAAAGCTGCCCGACTCCCGCTAAGGCGGCCAGTCACCAAGGAGTCCCTCATCCGCGCCTGTTTTGAACATGCAGGCCTCAAGGTCCCGG
The DNA here is from genome assembly GCF_000709125.1 of Exophiala aquamarina CBS 119918. Lineage (NCBI taxonomy): Eukaryota > Fungi > Ascomycota > Eurotiomycetes > Chaetothyriales > Herpotrichiellaceae > Exophiala > Exophiala aquamarina. The sequence continues at coordinate 2,325,135 of NW_013550585.1, forward strand.
TTGAGACCCAAGGACTCGTAGGGGTGTTTTCAGAAACACTCACTGTGCCAGTCGTTCTGCGCTCTTCTGTAGGGTCTGCGAGGGATGCCTCCGCGATTCCCTGGGCTTCTCGACCCGCACAATTTCCATTCTTTCCCCTCCAACAAAGAGGTTTTTTGATCACTGCCGCCGTAACTAAATGCTATCTCGAAACCTGCGATGCGATGGGCGCATGGAAACTCTAATATAATCCCAGCTCGCTACTGCCAACCGAGGAGGCCAAAAGGCTCGCGCTACTCCTTGATGTTGCATCACTCGAACTCGAAGACGATCACCCTTGGCATTCCCCAATTACAGATGCGAAAGGGCGTGATTTGAGTCAGCCATCAACTGAGGCGGCATAGGAAGGTCAGATTGCTCTCGCAGTAGGCGGTAGGTCCACTGACTGCTGTGTCTATTTCACGAATCAACGCAGTCGGTTTGTTTGGGAGCGTGCTCTTGCTAACTGTGACGGGATTTCTGGATCGGTTGTTCTCAACCCGAAAAGGAGAAAGGAAGAAGGAAGAAAGAGAACGATTAAGCAAAGTCAGTGAGTCCAGTAGCCACTGCACACGAGGCAGCAAAGATGGCCCAGACCCGTTTCACTCTTCACCGGGATCCCCTCTTGGCGAACTGCTACAAAATCAAGCTCACCGCAGCTCTCTTGCACATCCCATTGGAGAAACACAACCACTCGATCTTGAGCGGCGACACGCAGACGCCCGAGTTCCAGAACAAAGTCTCCTTCTGGCGCCGCATCCCGGTGCTGCAGGTCGACAAGTCTTCGTTTCTCCCCGAGAGCAATGCGGCGTGCTTCAATCTGGCCGGGTTCTCGCAGCCGCAGTCGCAGTCCAGGACCTCGTCCGCAGGACGACCACCACAGTCCAATCTCATTCCAGACGACGCCTTTTCAAAAGGCCGAGATGCTGCGATGGATGTTTTTCGAACAGAACCACCACGAAGTCAGCGTCGCGTCGCTGCGTTTCTGGCTGCACATCCTGGGCGAGGAGTCCTTGTCCGCGGATCGAATCGCGCACATCCCGGCCAAGAAAGTTGCCGCCCGGCAGTGTTTCGACTACATGGAGGACCATCTGGCCAACCACAGCCAGTCCGGCTGGTTCGTCGGTGATTCCATCACTCTCGCCGATATCTGCTTGTTCGCCTACACCCACATCGCGGCCCACGCGGGATTTGACTTGAAGGAATGGCCTGCTGTGAAGGCCTGCTGTGAGAAGGTGAAATCCGTCGATGCGTTTTGTTGAATTTGACACCGAGGATTGATCGTATGGTAAGTCGTGTCATACTTCGGACAATGCATTTCGTTCAAGTCTCGGGGTCAATATATTAGTGTCGCGCGCAGCCTGTCAGATAGATACGAAGAACATGCTGACCTAAACGACGCCGCGAAGGCCTGTTGTGCCTGCTAGCTAGTGGGAGCCTGTTACCTTCCTTACTGATTAGGCATTGTGTAGCTTTCATTGGCTGGCCTTTTTAGTAAAGGAGGCTTTAAAATGAAATGAATTCCTTTGTGTTAAACAAGGGTTGTTATCCTTGTGTGTCTGGCGACAATGACGCCAAGCAAACAATCAATGGGAAGTGTCGAGGACAAAGGACCAGCCCGTCGATATTCCACGTCGTTATGATCTTATATGGCGCAGGTCCAGAGTCGAAGGGCTCGACCCAGTTGGATGACGCCATCTGTCCTTCAATAGGAGCCTGAGTCAGTACCTACTCAGTATTGCCTCAGCTCTCCGCCAATCAATTCTAAAACTACCCTTTCCCGACCACCCATTTTACGAACCCTCCCCTGTTCCATCTTTGACCTCACTTCCATTATTCCAGAGAGCCAAAGAGTCGGCGACATTCCAGTTTTTGAGCTGCCCATCCCTCGATCGGAGATCGAGGGCTGTTCCAGCAGCAAGGCCATGACCGAGACTGTTGGTCAGCTAGCCACTATGTCAAATCCGCATTCACGGTATGGACCGAGAAACTTTGTTGACAACACAACTGCCGTCTATGTCGATGATGGGACTACACAGCGCTCAGCTCGACGCTATGCAATGTCGCATACCCAGAACTCTCGACTCAACGAAGAAAAGATCGCTGTAGAGCCAGTCCCTTCGAAACCCAGTGTTGCGTCTTATGCCGATGGCTTCAGCGAGAATCCATTGACTGGACTTCCAGCCAAGAAGTTTGTGCCCTTCCAGAAGGATCCTGTGGCGGGGATGCTTCAAGTACCTGCCGCTGTTTATGGTGGGGATCTATCTTCCCGATCTTTTCTGTCTTGTAATTCACTCATCGAGCGACCCGCTCAGTATACTGCTGTGCGCGAGCAGAGCAGATCCATGGCCAATAGCCTCTCAGCTGAAGCTTTGACTGTCTCTCAGACTCATAAGCGGCAGTTGGCAAGCCGAGGACAGCCGGGACAAGACCTTCCAGCAAGTCTGAGACCGGGTCGGAGTGCTACTCGACCAATTTCAGTCGAGAATCCTCGGCCAGTGTCCAGAGACACGCACAAGATGGTGGTGGGAAGTGGAGACGGATGGAACGCCATTGCTGATACTGTTGCTTCGACCCTCTCGAGAGGTAAGTCTGCTTCATATGTTAACGCGGGCCCTCATCCTACACCTGCAGGACACTCTCAGAAAGGTAAGCCATACATCCCGGCGTTTTTGAAGCCGCGTGCAAAAGCCACACATCGACACGAACCTACGAATGAAGGGGTAGATGCTAAGCAGGATAAGGCGGCGAATGCTGCATTCTGGGAGCCCGGATGGAGTGAGGCACCGAGAAAGCCTCTTACTGTTGGTAAGAACCATGCGGCGACTCTGAGCGTGACTGGCATTGGCCAGTGTCACGACGAGCTCCATCTAAGTGAACTAGTGTCGGAGAACAAACCGGCTTCTTCGGATATATCGACCTCGGAGAAGATGAAGAACATGCGTCGAGCTTGGAGTCGAGCTTGGAAAAAGCGCAATCGGAATGCAGAATCGTCGACAGAGCCAGCCGCGAACGGCGCTATCAACGCACAGGAGCATGAGGCGTGCGCCTTGACCGCTGTTGATCTGGCACAGTCCGGTCCCGCTTCCATTGTCGGAGGAGCTGTCTTCCCGCGGGATGTTGTGGTCACGCCGTCTTCTAGAACGCCATACCAAGCAGGGATATTTGTCGGAGATGCAAAGGTAAGCGTGAACGACCTACCTTCGATGCTGCGCCTCGGCCATGGCGGCAATGGAGTGGAAGGACAACATGAGGCGTCTCCCACCTACAAATGGCCTTTTGTGGACACGACCAATGAATTGTTCCTCAACTACGATCCGAAGAAGGACAATAGTTCCCACGGTCGCACACGAGGGGTGAAGCATCAAGAGCCTCGCATTGTGGACCTAGACCTTCCCAAGAATAGTCTAGGGGATGAGGTTTTGCGGGACTTAGCCAAGCGAGAGCTTGGGAATGGATCCTGTCAGTCTAAAGTTATCCCTCCGGTCGAACTTGAGATCAACTTTGAGTCTGGGTCTCCGATCTGCCCTATGTCTGCTGAACATTTGAGGATTGATGTTGCCAAAGAGATGGCGATAGGCGGCGGCAGCGGCCTGTCGATACTCGAAGCCAGAGAGGTTCACTTCGGGCCTCGAAATAAAACATTAGGAACTGAGATGACGAATATTCGAACTCCGGAAGCACCTTCCCCCATACGTTCGACCGCGGTAGAGTCGATCCCTGTATTGCCTTTGGCAACACAAGATGAACCGGCCAAGGATTCGGATCAACCCGATTTCAGCTGGTTTCGATTCAGTCGCGTGGACCTGGAAGATCCAGCAGACCAGCACTGTCGAGACTACCGAGCTCGGAGACGCGAAATGCGAAGATCGAAACAAGCAGCATGGCTTGTCCACGCTCGTTGAATTTTGACAAGGACGGAAGCTACGGTATGTCGAGTGCTTGAGGCCCTGTACAGAGCTTGTGCTTGCCCTGTGAGTCATACATCGGGCCTAGACGGGTGAATCCGGAGTGGTGTCTGGTTTGGCTTTCTGATCTTTCTCAATCTGAAAGTTGCTTGTTGTAGTGAAATTTCTGGCAGGAGGAATATTGTTAAACATGGGTTGCTCATCGTTGCTTAGAGGGAGAGAAAATACAAGTGACAAGCCGGCTTGTTGAACCATTTCACCAATTCCATGCTTACACTCATAGGCTTCACTGGTCGAGTAGAACGGTCTCGATGTACTCGGACTGTCACCACAGAGTTCCTCTGGCGAATATCGGGTAGTATCGGGAAGACCCTTCGTCCCAAGGGGGGCATTCGGTGGATGGTTAGCCGGAATGGCCAAATCAAGTCATGCCGACGGTGTGGCGGTGATCACTTGGCGGTGAAGAGACTTGGGCTCGAAGTGGACACCGATCTTCACTGTTTCTCAATAGTAATGTCTATCAAGCACGCGTATGCAGGGACTTAGTGATGGGATAGAACCCATGGAGAACACGCTTTGCCATGTTTCCCTTGAAGGCACCAATTTTGCAGGTGGCTATGTTATGTTATGTTAATATGACGAAGCCCTATGCCTCCTTGTGAGAGGGCATGTTGTAGTTTCTATGCTACCCCCTTACGTGAAAGTGAAACATGTCTGGGCACGAAGGAAAGCCAAAAAGTGGAAACATGCTCTTTAGCTGTCTCGGGGCCTTGAATGCCGATATAGCGGGTACGGAGTACCTCGCACGAGTACTCGTGGTCTCGGTATAGTACACGAGGCTGGTTGGTAGTGTCTGGGCCAAAGAAGCAATGCCTGGAGGGCTGCAGGGCCTGGAGGTTCTCGGCCGCTGTGCCTGGAACCAAGAAATAGTCCTCATATACTCCGTCCTTACCTGGACTGATTGAATAGACAGTTCAGGCCGTCTCAGACAGATGAGGCCGCACAAGACGGTTCTAGCCCCTCCTGCTTGTGGGAGTCTGGGAGATCACTGCCATATTAACCGGTGATCCTCGATCAATGTGGGCGTCGCCTAACGATCGATGGTCCCCCCACGTTCCTTGGGAGGGATGTTCGCAATCGATAGGCTTTGATAGGTGTGGAGAGAGCGCCCGAGGGAGGCTGGCCAGGCGGTGGAGAAGGGCGTCGTTTGCGTGATCTGGACGGCTGATAAGGTAGTACGAGTACTCCGTACTCCGTACTCCGTACCTGGTACGGGGCATGGCGGACCTCGTGTCCTGGTCCCTGGATATACTATCTGTCTACAAGTCATGACTGAATAATAGTTTCACCCAGACAGAAGTCATAGGCCTGATATCTGTAGTGCTCGTGCTCCATGCTCCGTACGGAGTAGTCTGTAGACAGAGACAATAGCTCCTTCCTTGCCTACTCGCCCTCCGTACACTCTTGCACCTTCCCATCGAAGGACGACGCTTGCCTCTTTCCCTCCTGCCTTGGTACCCGGTTCTGCTGTTTTGGGGGTCTTGGCGCGAATTCGCCATCGCACGCTCCCTCCTCCCTGCGCCCTCCACCAGTTTCGCCGCCTGCTTATTCCTAGCTCATCGCTTAGCGCTTGGTCATCCTGTCTGCCACACAAACAGCCAACCTGCAAGCAACGTTCAACGGCTACCTTGGTACATGGATGTGCCGAGGACACAGTGCTTCGTCCATGTGCTCCGTACCACTGGCAGGCTGGCAGCACAAGCAACCTGCGGCACCCCCAACCTGTATTCTTACCGAAGCCAATGGTGGGGTATAGTCTTTTAAACACCACCCATCACCCACGGTCACCCTGTCATCCTCCCGAGCGCTTGGATCTCGCATAAAGCTACACTTTGTCCGAGTCACTCACAACGGAAGACAAAAGAGGGACGACAAACCCAGAGCTGCCAGCACGTCCGTCTGCGTTGGGAACGGACAAAGCCACTCTACCATCCTTGCACCACTTGATTTGACAAACATTAGGGCTCTTGAGTTCAGAAAGAAAGGCGTAGTCTGGTCTTGTCCATGGCCACTGCTTGTGCCACAGTACAGTGTTCAGACCGAGTCAGAGCGCTCACTCAGCCACGGGTGTAACTCTCCACCTCACTAAAAATCCGACAATAATAAAAATCCTCCTCAGTACTCGGTCTTACTGCTAGGAGCAGTACCCCTGGGCATTTATTGACATAGTCTTCTCACGAAGGAGAAAAAACCGCACCAACACCCAATTCTGCTGTGCTGTGGTATCCAGGGCCATCTATTGTCGCCGCTACCGACTGCTCCGGGACCCAGAATCGAACAAATTTGACTTTTTTCCAGAGGCGCTTCGTCGTCATCGCCTCTTTTATCCTTGTCGGCAAATTTACTTCACCTCTCAGAGCCACCTAACCCACTGCTCCTCCCTCGAGACGCGTACTGACCGCTTCAACAACACGCTCTGTTCTCGGCCCATGCTTCCCTTCCCTTTGACGCTCAATCGCTCACTGGAATAATTCACGTCCCTCGTTTGCAAACGCCCTTTCGTTTGTCATTACTGACCATATCAAATGTATACCGATTATCGACCCCAGTGTCCAAGATAGCGAAACCCGCCATCTATAGTGGGGAGCCCTTAACCTTAGAGCGGCCGAGCGAACCCCGCGATTTCGGAGGCCACGGCGCGCGCAATCTCGAAAATTCAGAACTTGCTGGTGCTGAACAATGTATCGCAACTCAGCACAACTCAATTGTCTGGTCAAACCCTCGCTCCAATCGCCTGAGAATCCCGGCGACTGCGACTCCGACTCCGACTTGATCGATGCACTCGAACAGAAGAGGAAGCAGCTAGACGACGAAATCTCCAAATTCAAGGCACTCAAGGACAGAGAGTTCCGAGATTTCGAGAAGGATCTACGAATGCAATGTAAGAGAAAAAGATCGCGTGGTTCAAGCACATCTTCCGAGCCCTCGCCTCCCGGCAAGTACGCTGGCGCATCAGTATCTAGTGCTTCAGTCTTAAATTTGCTTGCCTCTACCCACAATGGCTCCGCGAATGGTTGGAGCTCACAGAAACCGAAGAGAGGGGTTGATAATATTGTCGGAGATAAAATTATAAGACCTGCTCCGCTCAGCAAACCGACTTTGTCGCTTGACAAGCTCAACATTAGTGGCGAGACAACGCCGCCTACAAGCATTTTTGGAACTCCTCCTACACCCTCAGCTATCAATCGATCCATGATAAGTCGATGTCAGTCAGCTTCATTGACGACTTTCACGCACCCACAATGCTCGCATCCTGCAAAACCAGAGCCAACGACCCCTGCGACAGACCATCTCGATCCATTTGCAGGGGTCTTCACTCCGTCGTATCTTCCGCTACTCGAGTCCCATGATCACAAACTGGCTGTGCAGAGCCCTCAACCTCTTGAATTGCAGGCAGAGGCCGACGCAAAGCAATTGCAATTAATAAACGCAGAATCGAAACGAGATGCAGAAATGCAGAACGGAAAATCGCAATCTCTACCACAACAGCCGGTGTCGCCGACCGTGCTTGCGACGAAAAGGACGCATTCGACACCGCAGTTGCCTAGTACGAGCCTTCCCAGTGCGCTAAGAAACAGTAGTGGAAGAAGAAGTGGTGGTACTGGCGGTGGCTCGAGCGCAGAACGCAAGCGGAAACACGTCACATTCCAACTCGCAGATTCGGCCATTGTCGACCCAAGCAGTTCCTACGAAGAAATGCCGAGCCCGGAACCGAGAAACTCCAGTGGAACTGAAAGAGAGTTCGGCATTTTTCTAAATGACACCGAGGAAGTAAAAGATACTGAAAATTGGCATACCCATGCAATTCAGAGGAACGATAGTTCCGATACACAACAAGTCCAGAACACCGGCAATGAGAGCAACAGCCTCAGCCCGAAAGCCTCAAATCAGCGAAAGGCCAGACTCCGCTCGCCTGCCGTTTCTCCACTTCCCTCACCTTCACCTTCACCCACGATAAATGGACTAGCTCCATCAACGGACGAGTCCGGGTTCTCTGGTGACCTCGTTGCGTCTGTAGATGGTGGCAGTGGTGTCGGATTTTTTGAACTCGACGAGGAACTCGCCAGTCCCGCGTTCACCGAGGATCGCTCATTTGATCTTGTCAGGGTTGAATCCGAGGACCGGTCGAGGGTTGATGATGACCTGCTGCTTGACGAGAAGAAGAGGGGTGGCACGCTCTTGGACGGAGACGTCCAAGCCGGAGGCTTCGCGGTAGGCAGTGTGCCGATCAATATTGTCAGGCACCCGACAGGGAGCTGGATGGGTAGTTATGGCCATTGAGCTGGAGAAGGTTGTCAACATCACGCAAGACAAAGTATGTATTTCTGAGGAGCTCGCTCCTGGTCTGCCATGGCATCATCTGTGGGATGGTTAAGACTCGTGTCAATCCAATGGTCTGCCTTACTTCCACTCCATCCACCAACTGGCATTTTGCCTCTCTCCGGCGGCATATTTGGGTTTGAAATAATTGATGCGAAATACGTTTGGAGCTGGGTGGGTGGCTTTTGTGAGCGAACTTTTTGGATTTGTTTGGAATTTAGCAGCATGGAGGAAAAGTCGTTGATTGGTTATAACTTCATACCAGTTCTTGATGCATATGTCGATATTACACAGTAGAGATGACCCATTGGAAGTAAGACAAGTATATTGCACCTAGGACTTCCGACTCGCGCTCCACGTGGGACGCAACCACGAATTGAAACTCAGTGCCGTGGTGGAGCTCAGCCTGGTTTGGATGACATTGCGAACATTCAGCCGCAGATAAAAGCCGATCTGATACCCACTTCTTTCTTGGAGGGAAGCTATTAAATCTACGTGAAGGTGAGCTTGCCTGGTCCGGAGTGCTCGCATCATGTCCCCAGAATATATGTGCAAGGGCTTTAGTTTTGTCTTCAACCAGCAAAGAATGGTATTCACATGCTACCAGCCTAAGGCGTCCCGCATAAGGGTGCCTTTTGAGGCCGGCAGCTCAGATAATTATTAATTGATTGCCTAAACATCCCGAATCTACGTGCGCTACTCTCAATAGTATTAGAGATACGGTCCATTTGGAAGCCAGTGTTCTTGTCGCCCATCTTTTATCATCATCACAATACTCCAGATTGAGCAGCGGCAGCCATGTTATTCGACTCAGACGAGACCAAGCAATGGAAACAGTTCCGAGTCACTTGGAAAACGACCGAATCATACCGCATCCTCTACGGTGCTATCGGGAACATGATCAAACGACGGTTTTCAGAGAGGCAGATGCCGCCACTAAAGAACTGTGTCATGATCAACCCTGGACAATTGTCTCTTGGCACTGGTTTACCTGGTATGAAGTCCGTCCAGAGTATGATGAACTTGTTTGACCTGGCCGCATTCACTTGTATCCAGGAAGCCATCGGTGATGATAATCACTCTCCTGGAGAGTTTTCGGAAAGCTGAACTCTGAATAGATACCGAGCAGCGGGCTTTCACCAAGACCAAAGTCCAGGCCCTTGCACATTCAGGCCATTATGATGCGATGAGCGAGAGTGCCCTCAGGAGTGCAGGTGTCAAGATCCTTCCTGATCTTTTTGGTAGCTTCGAAATCAATGACTCATTCGTGTACATCAAAGAAGCATTACCGATGGAAATAGTCAGGATATTGGACCAGCAGCCAGCGGCAATTCTATGGGAGAGGATTGCTATGGGGGAACGCTGGGCTCCAGATCAGCAAGAGATCGTTGGGAAATTCTTCGCCGGTAGCCAGGACCCCATTACCATCCCCTTGATGGCAGGTGCCAGATCCACCAATTCCCGACAAGGTATGGAGTTCACCAGAAACGCTTATTTTCAATGGCGGTTGCCAGGCACCGACATGCCACCGGAGTACCCTACAAAACTCAGTCCTGGGTTTCCGCCCAACCCGGAAGCCAATAGTGGTGGCTACAACTCCAAGCCTCCTGCATACGGGTTTTCAAGTCAGCCTCCAAGCGCCCCAACAGCTCAATTGCCACGTCCTACAACAATCCGCAAGTGGTTTTCCAGAGGCGGAACTAAAGAGCATGATCCGGGCCTGAGTGACAAGCCATATGGATAATAAGAAGAGTGCCAGTGTCTAAATATGAATTATATGCTCTCCTTGCTTTTAGACAGTCCACAATGTCCTGAACATGATAGCTCGAGCAGAGATCCTTCCTCCCCTTATTTTCTCATAGAATATACCTGAACTGTTTGTTCATCCTGTCCGTTAGATCATCGTTGTATGCATTGTCAAAAGCCTCCAGGGTCCCACTCTGGTCTCTTCTTTTGTTCTCCCAAACACACACGCATCGATACACGATGATCAGGACGACAGCTGAAGCACAGCCCGCAACAACAACCCGGAAGCCAGGCCCGTAGATGGGAGCATCTTCCTTTTTGAAGAGCAACGGCCCGGTGAAATTACCGAGGCACCAAGCCATGAACAGTCCTGAGGAGGTGACGGACCGCTTGGTATACCCTGCCGTGTTGGCAATCTGCAGGCCCAGCATGATAGCGTAGGCTCCGCCGAAGGAAGGGAGGAATGTGATTGCGACCAGTAGACCTGCTGTGGCAGATCGAGGGAGTTGCCATAGCAGCAAGCACGAAATCATTGTCATGCAGACACAGGTGACGAAAAGGTACACGCGAATGTTCTTGAAGCGATATGCCAGGTAACAGACTCCCAACTCTATTGTTCCGGACACCAGGCCCGCGGGAGTGAGGAGGAGGAGGGAGTTGAGGGTGGAGAAACCATAGCTGTTGACAATGATGCCCGCCATGGTCGAGTTCGGTCCGTTGGCAAAGAACATCAGGAAGACAATGCAGAATACCAGGCCGAATCTGATGTCCGTCAGAGCGTCAATGATATGGGATTTCTTCAAGTGTTTATTCCGGACACCAGCGTTGTTTGTCCTCATTCGTGCAACTGCGATATATCGCTCGCGGTCGTTGAAGCTTCGGGCACGAATTGGATCTGGTGGCATGACGAACAAAACAACGACCGACCACAATGTTGTCATGCCGCCTGCAAAAAGGTACATGTATTGCCATGGGTGTAGAGAGCCTCCTGTGAGGTGACCCAGGCCGTAGTTGATCAACGGTGAGAAAATCGACACATAGCCTAAGGGGGAGTGTTAAAGAGGTCAGTCCGGTCGCTGCTTGAAAGCCTGGAACTCGGTCTGAACGTACCTGTGCAAGAAAACCAAGCGCCCATCCGGAAAGCTTGTTCGTCCTTCTTATACCATCCACCAACGACTAGCATGAACATCGGGCCAACCCCTGCCTCGATCAAGCCCAGAAAGAACCTCTGGGCATAGAAAGCCTGGTATGATTTACACGCAGCGCTGCACATGACGATTATTCCCCAGACAAAGGTGATAGAAGCAGCGACACGCTCAATCGGCCAGCGTTGGGCCATCATGATGGCTGGATACGCTCCAACGATAAAACCAAGGTAGAAAATGGCAGATGAAAAGACAAAGCGGTTGCCCACATTGAGCTTTAGATCTTCCCTGAGACCGAAAAGCGCCTGGGCAAGCGGTCGACCGTCAGCATTGGCATCTCATCTCATCTCAGACTTGGAGGAGTAGGAGCCACAGGTTGACAGTGTACTGAGGTGAAGGGATCAGGTGAGAGCAAAAGCAAACTTACCGCCTGTGCCAGCATAGCTTTATCCCAATACTGAATGCCGTATGTGATGCATAGGATAGGCATGAGTCGACGGTCGATTTTTCGCACCAGCCTCTTCTCTGCCTGGGCATCCCAAGTATCGCTGCCTCCATGACCAGCAGCCATGATTTTGAGGGCCTCGTCGCCATGGACTGTATCGAAAGCCACCGGCTTCAGTGAGTCTGAGGGCATGGTGTTCATCCTAGGTTCTTCTACGTGCTGTACGTCTTTGTCGTTGGCCATGTCGACGATTTTCTCTGTGAACGAATCGTAAGCAAAAATCTCGCCGTCGAGATATCTATCTGGGGTCGAGAAAACTGGTGGTAGAAATCAATAGAAGATCCCTTCATCGTCAACGCAGACCTGTGAATCCGTCGCAATATGTATGCATCAATCCAGCCGTCCTGGTGGACCCGAGCCAAATTGTACCCACTGGCATGCTCCAGGATCGCTGTGCGGCGGGGCTGGTCACGCGATTGATAGGTCGACGCTGGGAAGCCTACTTGTGTGGATTGCATGAGCCGCGGAGTCCTCGGTTCATGGTTTTCGGCAGCAAACAATGATGGGCAGTGGTGACATCCGGACAATGGTGAACCTTCTCAAGCCTACCTGGATTCAGAAGTCATTGTTCATCGCCCGTAAACCCCAGCGTGATGTCCCGGTCTCAAGAAAGAAGTGGCCATCAAGATAATCGGGCTGGGAAAGTTCATAATCTAATGGCAGGATAATCTCACACTGTCCAGGCTGCAAGGCGAATCATAGTTGAGAGTGCCGAATCAAGGCAGAGCCAACAACTCAGTTAAGCCTTGTGGCGTGGACAAGCCCATATGAATACGGAGTACTTGACGCGGTCTTGGCCGTTGGCATCCAGAGCCCCTGTACGAGGGCAGATGGGTTCTTTGATTTTGGAAACTCTACAGTTTAGTCCTCAAATGATTTGGTGCGGCCATCTTCTTCAACACGTTCTTTTGAATCTTCCCATTCCCATTCCTAGGGATACTGTCGAGAAATCTGATCCCACCCTCCAGCTGTTTGTATCGTGCTAGTCTATCCTGCGTGAAAGTTCTGACATCCGCCTCTGTGACAACCGCCCCGGGCTTCACGGCAATATAAGCGAGAGGAAGCTCGGATTCTTCGATACTGTGCTGAATGCCGATGACTGCACAATCCGCAATTTTGGGGTGCAGGAGTAGCACACCTTCGATTTCTGTCGGCGCGACCTGGAATCCCCTGACTTTGATGAGTTCCTGTACTGTGGTTAGCCGATGCCTTCTGCCCAGCAAGTACTTAGCAGCTTTGCAGTGAAGCCTAGGGCCAAGTCCGTAAAACTGCGATACACTTGCCTTCTTTCGGTCTACAATGAACCACTTCCTCGTACTTTCTTCGCAGTATGCAATATCGCCCGTGTGGAAGTACCCATCCTTATCCCAATCTCGCTCATTGGCTTCCTTATTCTTGTAGTAACCACTCACAATGATCGGACCTCTTACACACAGCTCACCTCGAAGGTACATGCCATTGGGACCTTTAGCCCCGCTGATATCATGACCTTCCTCATCAACTATCTTCGCATCACAGTTAGGTAGTAATCTTCCCACACTGCCTGTGGTATCCTGTTCGGGGTAATAAAACATCGTGGCCATACATGTCGTCTCGCTCATACCCCAAGCTTGATTGAACGGCGCATCTGGCTGCATATACTCTTTCAGGCGAGCTTGGATACTCTTATCAAGCGGCGCGGAGCCAGCCCAAGCATTCCGAATAGTCTTCAGAGAATATCTGCCCGAGTCAAGAAGGCCGGATGAAAGGAGACGAATGACCATCATTGGTACAATGTTTACCTCGGTGATATTGTACTTAGAGATGTTAAGGAGCCATGTCTCGATTTCGAAGCGGCGCATAACATATGTCACTATACCGCCTTTTATTGGGCTGGTATGAGCTCGAGGTACTTGGGAGATGTGGAAGAACGGATTAGAGAGGAGACGCCGGACCTAGATATATCAGCTCTAATTCTCCTCGCCAATGCAGTAGTACTCACCTCGTAGGGTCGGGGCCGGACCTCTTGCACTAGAAAGTGCTGTGAAACCTGCAGTTCGTGAGCTGGAGTACTCTCGCTTCTGTAGAGCTCCAGTGACTCACGAAGTTGCTCACTGACAAGTCCATTGCCTTTGGCAAACCTGTCGTTCCACTACTAAACAGCCGGGCAACTATCGTCTTTTTGCTTTGGTTTGGATCGTCAAAACGGGCCCAGTCCATCTCTTCCTGCCCAGTGTGCAGCACATCCCAGCTCTGCACACTCAAATCTTTTGCAGTTGGACGCTCCAAGACATCGAAAGCAAAGATGTTAGCAGTAGGGATCGCACATTCTTTCGAAGCCTGGAGGACCTTGGGAAGGAATGCGGGCTCGACAAGGAAGTGCGTTATGTCTGCAGTGCGGATTGCATGGGTAAGCTCGAACACGGTGTATGAAGGATTAAGCCCTGTAAAGATCCCCCCAGCAGCAATTATTCCCAAAAATGCGATTGAGTAGTAGATCTATGCATTGTTTAGAACTTGGACAATGATATCGGCGGATATGGGCATAAAAGCTCACATCATTGAACGATACTAGACAAACACAGTCTCCTCTCTTCAAGCCGGCTCGTGAAAATCCTGCCGCAAGTCTACGGACCATGCTTCGGGCCTGTCGACGCGAGATCGACCGCGAAGGATTTACCGCGTCAATGTATATCTTCAGTTGTCAGCATGAAGCGAAGAATAGGATAGAAGGGGATATAGACATTCACATACGGGCTTATCTTCGTCATAAGGAGTACAATCGTCAAACATCCAAGTCAACAAATCTGTCGATGGGATCTGGTAGTGTTCTTCGGCAAGGAACGGCATCCTGGCTGGTCTTCTCAATGGCCTTAAGTGATACGGCTATGGCAAAGACGAGGAGGAAATATGATTGTGAGCTATTGACTCCAGCAACGCAACCTAATACCAAGGCAAAATGCCAGCTCTCAAGCAAAGAGGCAAACTCGAAAAATTACTGTTCGAGGAACAAGGCGTAGGCTAGTGACCGAGGGAATAAATCTACTTGTCACCTGATTAACCAGACTCCTCTCAGCCCATAGACGAAAGACCACTTCAAAGTTATAGGCCATGTCCTTAATCATAGAGTGAGGAGCTTCGCAACCTGAGAACTACCAGGTCAATCCTAAGGAGGACCAGGGGAAGTTGGCAGGGCAAGGCTGCGCCAAGTCGAGTAGCCGAGGACTCCGCGGACCGTATAATGGTAGAGCATATGACTAAGGGTTTTGGCCGGGCATCTAGGATTTAAGCGAGGTCGAATCATTTTGCATCTGACACAAACGTACAGAGGGAATCTTGCCATCTTCCACCACCGCTAGGCATTCACTATTCGAACGGTGCACACTTGCCACTCAACAGAGCATCAAAACAACACCTCGGTCATCCGAGCAACCTTGTCAGACGCTGACCCCGCTGATATCAGTTGGTATTATCCTCTCCTCGTAAGGTTTTGAGGGAGGGTGACCCTCAGCATGCATCCTTTCGGGAGCCGGCCTCGTTCTCCTGTACCTGCTTTCAGGCGAACCGCTGCTTCCTGCCAGTACTGCCAGTTAAGAAAGATACGATGTGACAGGAGGATTCTTGGTTCGCCTTGCACAAACTGTCGACTGGACGACATCACTTGCCTGCCTGGCCACAGCAAGAAGAAGCCCGTGCCCAGAAGTCTAGAATTGCGTCATTCATCACCGTCCGAGTCTCCCAATTCCGGAGCAATGCGGGAGGTAAGTAGGCATGGGCCATCGCCCTTTGATGAAGCAACGCATTGTACACATCTTTCCACCAGCGAAAATAGACTCCCACACTTCATCAAGCCTCTTCCCTCTCATCTGACGGCCGAAGATGCTGAATATCTGAGGTACAAGGGTGTTTTCGAGATACCAGATGCTCAACCTCGGTTCGAGATTTTGTGTAGTTATGTTCAATTTGTCCACCCACTGTTGCCCCTGTTGGACCTAGAGGACTTCCTTAGTCCTCTAGTGGGGAATAGCCAATCAGGCGGGCTCAGTCTATTACTTTTCTATGCCGTCATGTGCTCTGGAGCTGCACACGTACATATTGATTCTCTTCAAGCACTCGGGTACGACACCAGAAAGTCTGCCCGACGTGCTTTTTTTGAAAGAGCACGGGTAAGTTCGCTGGACAGATGGAAAACTATATCTAACAAATACAGGTGTTGTATGATTTCGATTGCGAACCAGACCGGGTGAGCCTGGTGCAAGCCTTCTTGCTGATGACCTACTGGTACGATGCTAGCATCAGAGGACGACACAAAGACCGAAAATTCTGGATACGAGAGAGCGTAACGCTAGCTCAAGATCTAGGATTGGACCTGGAACTCGAGAATTGCACTAGCAAGCGCCAACGTTTGCTCAAGAGAATATGGTGGTGCTGCTTCATGCGTGATCAATTTGTGGCTCTCATGACTTGGACGCCTCCTCAGTTTCGCGCTGGGTATCGCAGCATGCCCATGCTTGGCCTCGAAGACTTCGAAATCAAGGGGTACTCCGAGATTGTCTCTCGTGACTTCAGTGGATGGGCCTTTATCGATAGCGACAGAATAAGAATTGAATTGGCGATGCTCTGCATCGAGAAGGCGAGACTGTGTCTGTGTATTGACCGGATTCTACAAGTGCGATACACCAGCCTCCGCCATGAATCAGCAACTCAAACTCTCACAATTCTCGTCCCTAAACGCAATAATAGCGAGATCTTCGAGGTCATCGAGCATGACCACCAGCTTCAGGGATGGTACCAAGGGCTCTCTGATTCTGGCAACTTCGATCTGCGAGATCCAGTGTCTTTTCAACGGGACGAAGCGTCGAACATGATTACGACTCATCGAGCACACCTGAAGCTTCTCTTCCTTTCCGCGTTGATCGCTCTCCATCGGCCTCAGGTGTTGGATGGTTCAGGAGTAGTACCTAGCCCTTATCAACAATTATCGAGAGCGAAGTTACGTGAAGCTGCAGATGAAGTCGGGCATTTGGCAATGTGCATGACAAAGCTTCAGATGGGGACACACATCAGACCAAAAGGAGTCACCCTATTTCTACCGATACTGCTTGTCCATCTCCAGGATATTGCTCCAGAGATGGTCAATCGTCAAGGAAACAGACTCAGCAAATATCACCACTGTATGCAAATACTAGACTCGATAGGTGATCAGAATATCCCCGAAGATCTGCTCCCCCTGGAACTAGAGGCTGCTTTCCGGAAGCTAAACATTCTTCCATCACAAGATACCACAATCCCGCTGGCCATTCCTCATCTCATGCAATACCACAACCAGTCAAGCCTTGAACGCGGACTCCCTCCGTATCTTTCTCATCTTGGTACTATCACTTCCGCCGAGATCAACCTTTTGACCGAGTTATGTCATCCCACAACCGACATAGCTCCATTCATTGTATCTCACGAGGATGAAAGTGAAGTCGATATCGATTTCTTAGATCTCACTAAGTAGCTGCTGGACGCGAAATGCAAAGTGGCTACAGAGCACAAATATAGACGCACGTATTCGACGATATCTAGTCTCTCAAATTTGCTGCAATTAGCTTTCCCTCAGTCTGTCACTATCATCAAACAGGTAGAATACCAATGCAAGTTTCAATACTCACTCAGTCTACATGTATTGCAATTTTACTTTCCTCGGGTAAACGGTAGCAGGTCGACCAAATCAGAGCTGGAAGTCAGGGTCATCGCCAAAGTGTCCAAGGCATTATCGGCTTCGTTATAGCCCCTCCCTATCCACTAGCGCTGAACGATCAGTTTAGGAAGTCTGACACTACTAGAATTCAGCGGTTTATCCTGCCTCGGCCTCCGCGGCCTCGCTACCCCCTATCTTAGCCAGTACTGAGAACGTTAATTAATCAATGCTGTAGATCTTGAAGTGTTTTGTCGACGTCGTCACAAAATCAGACAGCAATACCTCTTTAGCCTTTCCAGATCCAGTCTGGAATTATCTGTTACTAACCATTCTGGTAGTACTGTTACCCCGGACATGGAGAAAAAAAGCCACAGCCCCGGGGAAATTGTGATTTTTCGCACACAAGGCCAGATTGCCATAATCACAATCAACAATAGCAAAAAGCTAGGTGCCTTGCGCCCACAGGATTCATACCGCATATCCTGCCTCCTTCAAGACATTGCGGCTATGCCACAAATAACAGTCACAGTCTTAACGGGGACAGGCCGCTTCTACAGTGCTGGTGGCGACACTTCGACCCATCGGCCCGGGGGTAGCCCCAGCCACGAGGTCCGGAAACAAATTCTACAAGGGTTCTTCGCTAACGAGCTTGAAGTGACCCGAGCCTTCTATATGCATCCGAAAATCCTCGTCGCCGCTCTCAACGGACCTGCCGTTGGACTGCATGCCGGGCTCCTTGGCTTCGCCGATTTTATCTACGCAACACCCCACACTTTTCTCCTGGCGCCGTTCTCTAGTCTAGGCCTGGTCGCCGAGGGCGGCTCAAGCATCTCATTCGTACAGCGCTTGGGCCTCCCTTTAGCCACCGAGGTCCTCCTCACATCTCGGAAAATTCCTAGTGAGAGACTCCTCAAGTCTGGATTCATCACCAAGATTTTCAGTGGCAAGGACGAACACGACTCTGATGGGTTCTTGCAACAAGTGCTAGGCGAGGTGGAAGATAAGCTTATCGGGGACCATTTGAACCAGGAGAGCTTGCTGAAGATTAAGCAGTTGATCCAGCGACCTTTCATTGACGCTTGGGAGGCTCAGGGCCTTAGGGAAGCCGTAGAGGGAATGCAAAGGTTGATTGACGGAGCACCACAGATTGAGTTCAAGAGGATCGCGAGTGGGGCGAAGAGACATAAGTTATGACCGTGTTTGAGGGCGTAGGCGAGTCCACGTGGACGCGTCTCTTCCTCTGAGTTTGCTTCTCGTCAATACCTACATAGCTCAAGGGATGGCCTAGCAGGCGTACACATAGTAGTTAGTACTTGGCACTATTATCTCCGCATATGTGTTAGGGGAGTATGAACTCGGCACCGAACAATTCCTGGCATCAGGAAGACCGAGTTTCAACCCCCCAGACGAGGCGAAACTACAGTGCTGGGAAGGTTGACCATAACAACTTTGTTGTCATTATGCCTTTATAATCCCCCGCAAAGAATCCCCATGGGGAGTACTTTTCCATCCTTGCTGCAGCCTGAGCAAAAGTTTGACAGGTTAACTGATTCCCATTTCCAAAAAATGACTGAAACAACTCCCAAAATCGCCAACTCACACCATCTAGAGGAGGCTTTCGCAGAGGATGTGGAGCTTAAAGTTGCCGCTGCCGTTCAAGAGGTAGAGATTGACTCAGCCGAGGAGAAGAAGCTGCGTTGGAAGATCGACCTCTATCTCATGCCGGCATTATGGGTGCTGCTAGTCCTGAGCTACATCGCAAGTCCTTGTCCGCCACGCGATCGCCCTTCTGTGCTAATTATTCCTAGGATCGATCCAACCTTGGGAACGCTAGAGTTGCGGGGATGTACACGGATTTAGGGCTCAACGACCAGGACTACTATCACGCCGTCGTGACTTTCCAGGTCGGATATCTGCTCGCTGGAACACCCTCCAAGTTAGTTCCTGTTCTCTTCCCCAGCCCGGGATACGAAGCTCACGTGTTGGGTGGGTAGTATGATCTTGGTTCGAGTTAGACCGTCGCTCTACATTCCTGCCTTGATGTTTTTGTGGGGAACGTGCGCAATGTGTCTAGGGGCTATCCAGAACAAAGGCCAGTTATGGGCGGTCCGTTTTTTGCTTGGTATAACAGAAGCCGGCTTTGCGGTATAGTTTTTTCTCCGAGCAAGACGCCTCTCAAGCGACAGGTATCGCGTTTTGCTGACTCTTCGGTAGCCTGGTGTGTTCTTTCTCATCAGCTCATGGTACAAGAGAGAAGAACAGTAAGTCATTCCACTTCTTTGATGATGCAAATCAAGATTTACAGACCCACACAGGTCAAAGCGATTTGTTTTCTTTCTAAGCGCCTCAATCCTTTCGGGAGCCTTCGGAGGTATTATTGCTGGAATCATTGCAGGCAATCTCGACGGGGCACATGGACTCCCAGGATGGCGCTGGCTCTTCATTGTCGAGGGTGTTTTGACCGTCGGCATTGCGTTCATTGCTCCGTTCTTCCTCCTTGACTTCCCAGCTACTTCAAAGAAACTTACCCAGGAAGAAAAGAAGCTCGCCATTGCACGCCTGGCCAAAGAGCAGATTACATCCAGAAATGCCAATGTCGCAACCAAGCTTTCCCACTGGCGGGCCTTTGTTTCAGCCGTTACAAACTGGAGGCTCTATTTCCTCGCTGTGCCTTATATGCAGCTCGTTGGATCGAGCGCACTGGCCTATTTCTATCCTTATCTCATCCAAGGTCTGGGCTATACCGCCATCAATGCTCAGTAAGTGCCGTAGAAAATCATTTGTTTGTCTCACTGACAACATCTAGGTTTATGACTGCTCCATTGTACGTTGTGGCTTTGGCGATTGCAATCCCAACATCAATATTGGCGGATAGGTTTTCTGCAAAAAGAGCTCTCTTCGTTGCGACGATCATGCTCCTCGGTGCAGTCTTTTGTGGTCTTGCGACTGGTATTCGCGCTTATGTGCCTCGTTATGTCTTCCTCTGCTTCATTAACAGTGCGATTTGGACGGGAAGTCCTATTGCCTTGTCTTATGCCACCAGTTGCTTGGGTATTGTGGATACCGAAACACGTGCAATCAGCTTGGGAATCATCAACGGCTTGTCTCAGCTCGCCCAGGTCTACGGCTCAGCCTTGTTCCCGAGCAAGGATGCTCCCGAGTACTTGAAAGGTTTCGGTACTTATACCGGCCTCTTCACGATGGGGACAGCGATTGCTTTCACTGGCCATTTTCTTCTCAAGAGATACCCATATCGTGCAGACTTCGAATGAACGTCAACCATGAGCTCCATTCAAGCGATTCTGACTTTACAGTGCAACCAGTCTGAAGCTGAATGCTTCTCGACCTGTTTATTGTGGATAAAGAATCGTCATAGTACCAGTAGTTGGTTTGATATTGCCACAAGGCCGCATCCGCAAGAAGCACTTTATCTTGTCTCAGTCAGTGAAGAGTTCAAGTTTTGGCTACATTTAAGCAGCTAAACGTCATGTGTCATCGTGAAGCATCATTTAGAGGGTTTCCACAACTCAGGTGGCTAAAACCTCAGTGATGGTACAAGGACCAGCCTCCATCTACTGGCAACTCTATCCCAGTTATCCCAGACGCGCCTTCCCCCAGTAGAAAAACTACTGCGTGAGCGACCTCCTCGGCAGCGATATATCTGCCTATCGGGGCCTGTGGTAATGAGCCACTTTCAGCACGGTCATATGTGCCCGGGTTTTCTGTAGGACCTGGACAGACACAGTTGATGCGGATCCCTTTCTTGAGGTAATCCATTGCTGTTGCTCTTGACATTCCCACGATTCCATGTGCAGCCGCGCAATAGCTTGGGAAGCCTCCGTCGCTTGCCAGGCCCTGAGCTGCAGTGATATTCACTATACTGGTACCAGCCGTATCATCCTCGTCTCGTTGTGTGTTGAATTGACGCACCTGCGCTCGCATTGCCAACCAGATCTATCGACCGCATCCACAGGTCAGAACATGGAAGGCTTTTACTTCACTTCGAGCAGGAACATATCGCTTACGCCTTTCTGCCATGTATCGCCAGCACGATTGAACTCTTCTGGAGAGATATCTGTAGTCGTGCCTTGGATATAATTGAGTCTCTCACAGTTGGCACAATAGTTGATGGCTCCGAACTCCGCAACTCCAAGCTCGACGATATACTCGAGATCCTCGGCCACCCTGGTATCACATTTCTTGGATATGATTCGAAGTGTGGGACGATCCAAGGCTCGACATTCTGCCTGCAAATTTGCAAGTTCGGTCTCATCCGTATCGCCAACAATCAGCCTCATACACCCATTTTCTATGAGCAGGCGTGTAACGGCTTTCCCGTAACCTATATACATGAGTTTCGAGGAGACAGAAAGGTGGCATACTGGGATTGACGGGAGGGACGCACTTGAACCAGCACCGATAACTAGGGCAACTCCCGAAAAATGGGGCATAGCTGATGGAGAGATGATGGTTATCCAGGATTGTTTTCAACTTCTATTTTTGCTGACGAAGAAAGACCACTTGAGCGCTCGAGTGTCCAATATGTTGATATTCATCGGTACTTGAATCGTGGTGGTCCCGAGCCCAAGCGGAACAAGGGTCTTAGGTATTCAACCCACATTATGCGGAGAGAAATTCTCGGTGCCCGTGGGCTTCGTTGGGGCAACCATTGAGTGTTATTCAGGGTCCGAGGTCTACATAAGCTCGGCCTGGACGCCTATCAACCCGGGACAAGGCTTTACGTCACTGTACAATAGATCGGTAGCTTACGTTGCATTTTCGGCGTAGATGATATACTACAGTAATCGCACCCCAATGCAGGGTGCCAGTACTGTAGATTCGCCGCTGTAATATATCTGTAGCTGAACATTGGGATGTTATGTTCGTGACGCTGTTTCTTGAGGATGTATCTCCTGAATGCCACCGTAGACTTGAACCCACTAAACTTCACGTCCCCGCTATGAAGATGTCATTCTTAACGCGGTAGAACATCCTTCCGCTACCAAATACTCTCACGACTTCGAACCATCACTGAAGCTATTCTCCGTACAGTTCATTCTGGAATCACGGCTACTGCGGTTTTCTCAGCAAGTGGGCTTGGCACATGGGCTATTAACTTATATAAGTAGTGGCATACCATACCTAGGTACTAGTAACTTTCGGCAACTCGGTTAAGCCTACTAGGAGGAGTAGGCTCAGGACCATCAAGATCCTGTATGGGCACAATATTTCCCAGGACACTCTTGTTTGGAAACCAAGGAACGCATATATGCCCACGCAGCCGCATCTACACCACGGCTAGAAATGGAGCCTTGTACATCGTCCGAAGTTGCTACGTCCGCAAGCCGCACTGACGGCTCTACGGGCCTCCAAGATGCGCAGAGCCCGCCTACACCAAAACGATCTCTGCATCGGGACAAGCAATGCACAGTGTGTGGGAAACAATTTGGTCGCTTGTATGGGCATCTCCTTGGTCGCTGAGAAAGTAGCTCACAAGTCGCCCTGGTTGCAGTTACACTCTTCGCCGACATGTCCAAACACACGACAACCACCGACCTCCTCCCCCACCGAGAAAGAAAGCTTGTCTCGTCTGTCGAAGGTACGTCTGTCCAGCGATCATTTGTCAGATGCAATGATCATTAAGCCTCGTTCCAGGCTAAAGATTCGGTGCTTGGGAGAATATCCAAGCTGTTCCTCATGCCTCCGACGACGCGTGCCTTGTTCGTATGAGGCCGAAGTTGTACCAAGCGCACCGCGTAATAACCCTGATCCACCGAGGAGCCATATGACATCCAGCCAGTCAAACATGCCGCCGATTTCGCAAGAGCCACCCGTGCCAGAGAAGGCTTCTGCAGCGATCCAAGAAGATGAAGCTGGCTCCAGTGGCTCATATGTCTTCCCGGAGGTATTTCCCCCCTTTCCTCAGTCTGAGCCGTGCTCTGGCCCAGGCGTGCTCTCTCTTCTGGACTGGGATTATCCCGACAACCTCGATGATTTCAACATGACTTGTTGGCCAGGTACCGGATGGTCTCCACCAACTGAGCTGCTAAATTTCCATGTCGACGACCTGTCCCCGTCGCGCCGTTCTCTTTCGCCAACACAGCCAGTGGAACCTATCGTATCTTCGAAACAAGATCCATTACACGAACATTTACGAATTCCAGGAGCTTCTCGAAACGTGGATGAAGAGGAGCATTATCCGATGTTGTGGCCTGCAACTCAGCCCAAGCATCTAACCCTACCACGCCTTGGTCCTTCAAAGAGCTCGAACTCTCTTTCCAGCTGTTTTGGACTGCCTAGTATCGGCTCTCGCGGTGCCTCCATACTGCAAGATATCTTGAAAGCTCCCTTTGAGCAATCCCTTTGGCCATCTGCTTCCATTCCTTATTTTCCCACCTGCCAAGAGCTCGATCACTGTATCGATCTTTATTTCGCACATTTTGACAAGGTGAGCGTGTAGAAGAGTAGTGCTGCTCAGTCCTGCTTAGTCTAACGAACGAGTTGAGTAGTGGGTTCCGATAATTCATCAGCCGTCATTCGACGCCGCCAAAGAACCGGTGCTTACACTCGCCCTGATAGTGATTGGAGCATGCTACACAGACTTTGAAGGGGCATTAGCCTTCTCCATAGCGCTTTCAGAGTTTACTCGAAGACTGCTTGTCTTTATGGTCAGTACCCGGCCCATTGTACAGGGTGAAGCTGAATTCCTTCATTTAGGCCGAGCACGACCCTCGCTTCGTCAGAACCGAATATTATATCTCTGCACAGCTGCTGAATTCCATTTTTGGATTTGCAAGTGGCAGTCAACGTCTATATGAGCTTGCCGAGTCAAGTCGTGGTCCACTTGTCAACTATGCTCGGTTGATGGGGTTGTTCGATCAACACCATGCTGTCCAACAGAACAATGATCATGCTGACACCCAAAGTCGATGGGAGAGCTGGACCTGTGCAGAACGCACTTCGAGAATAGGCTGGGCTGTCTTTGTGAGTCCCGTTCGAACTAATATCCCAGTGGAATGGCTCTGACGCAGCGCAATCACAGGCATACGACGCTTCCTCGGCCGGCATGCGCAATGCCCGACCTTACATTCTACTGCACGAACTCAGACTGGACCTCCCCTGTCTTACTAAACACTGGAAGGCAGCGTCAGCACAAGCTTGGGCAGCCATTCATCCATGGACAGAACAATGCCCCCGAACAGACTCCTTTCAAAGTTGCATCTCCCGGGTCGTCCAACACCCAGCCAGCGCTCATTCCGAGTATGACGATGATTATGTTCGATCCATCATCCTGACTGCTTTGACGCGGATGGTATGGGACAATAAAGAAGCTACCACCCAGCAGGCAGCAATGCACCTCAGCACGTATGACGCCCTCCTGAAGGGAAGGGCCGAGCTTCTCGAGCTTCTCGACAGCTTTGCGTCGCCGACAACTGGCTATTATCCATGTGTTACTGCCAAGCCTAGCAACGAGTTTACAGTTCAGCATCGGCTGCAGGTCGGTATCGCTCACGGACTCGCAGAAGGCGTTGTTTTCTGTGACTTGTTCGCCACCATGCTTTGGCAGGACGAATCTCATGCGATTCCTGCACGGAACCGGATCTTGCGGTGGATCAAGGAGAACCCAAGAAACCCCCGCGCTCTTTTGTACTCGTGCGCACAGGGGCTCATGATCACCGGATTATATCCGTGCAATCATCCACAAGAGGCTTACAATACCTTCCATTGTGGGATTATTTGTTTCGTATTATCTACATTACTCGCGGCGGATTATCGGGTGACTTCGACAGGCGAAAGTCTTGCTGGTACACTACCTGTGTGCAACCTTGATTGGCAAGGCTCTCCGGATGGACCGGACGCATTGGCAATTCGAGACTGGATCGGCAATGGCACTCCATCCCTGGTACGAATGCGTGGAGTTCCGGATGTTTTCTCTGACCGGGGCCCGAGGCTAGTCTTGCAACAAACAGCAGAGGTGCTCAGCAACGTGTCCGTCTGGGGAATTAAGCACATTCTTCTAAACGCCGTTCGAGGGTTGTTGCACGGTTGAGAAGGTGGTGAAACGCAAGTGGCGCCCCTGGAGTGCTGGACTCTGTATAAACTACATACAATCACGAAGATCATTCCATGAGAGGATTACTGTCACAATGTGCTTCACTCAGATGATTTAATCCAGCCATGTATGCATTATAGCTGGAGTAAGTGAGCCTGCTGACCAGCATTCGTCGTGCATTCCGACTGAGTCATCACTTCCGACGACAGTCAGACCAGAAAGATATACCTGTACCTGGTCTCAGAACTATTGACTTTTTGGAGAACAAGATTCAATGCTGTGGACCATAGCATCAGTACGACATCTAAGCCACTCGCTCAAAGTTAGAGACGGTAGCTTTGTCCTCTCCAACGACACTTTCCACTTCACTCTGTACCGAAATGCCTTGCACAGTCTTTGTCGTGACATATGTTTTGAAACCCGAAGCCGGTACTTTCTGTTATGGGTTTCAGCGCTAAACTTTTCCACAAGAAAGAGCACTCACATTCATGAACATCTCGTCAATTTCCTCAAGAGTCCGATCTTTCGTTTCTGGGAGGAAGAAGAGAACAAAGACGAAGGCCAGTAGCTCTGTTCCGCCAAAGATGAATCCAACCTTGGTTCCCAGCATCACGTATGCATCACTCAGCAGGTAAGGCATGCCGACCGAGATGAGCACGTTGAAGCTCCAACCGACGGAAGTAGCCAAGGCCAAGGTCTTGGACCTCAACTTGGTCGAAGGCAGTTCTCCAATGAGTACAAACGCCACAGGGCCCCAGGATGCGCCGTAGGAGAAGGCGAAGATGCACACAAAGGCGACCAAGGACCTGGCAGCTGCATTAGTGCCAGGGGTGGCAACCCCAATGATGGCAAAGGCGAACATGCAGATAGTCTGTACGACTGTTCCCACAAGGAGGATCTTTCGGCGTCCCACGTACTTGATCAGCACGAAAGAGGTCAAGGAGCCGGCAATACCACACATGGAGGAAATAACATTTGTGGTAAACGGATCGGATACACCTGAGAGAGAGAAGAATAACGTTCCGTATCTGTCAAAGTTGTGTTAGATGCGCAGGTTCGTGAATGGAGAAAGTGATACTGACCCTGCGATAAAGGCCACACCCGAGAACTCTTGACTCAGAAGAGCAGCTATGGACAGCAGAGTCCTCCGCAACTCGGTCCCTTGGAAGCAGTGGATCCAGCTGGAGGAGCCTTCAAGCTGTCTCTCGATCTCTATCATGCCAACAATATCATCGACTTCGGCGTCGACCTCTTCCGCGGGCCAGGTCGGGCCTCTCGCTTGACGCATTGACTCGCGGGCTTTTTCCTTCTGGCCGTGTGAAGCATACCATCCTTTGCCACTGTCAGACTGTGGACACTCTTGACCAACGGACATCTCATGCAGATGGGGATTCGGGCAGAGGCGGGAGATGCAGACCTACTGGGTGTCTCGGGAATCCAATAAATGAAGATGAGAAGGATGAGCGGAGGAATAAACTCCGTCATCAAAGAGCCTCTCCATGCCCAGCTCGTCGTCAAATCATTCGTGCCTTTAACGATACAAGCACCAACAAATTGGGCAAGATTTATGATGGCCTGATATAAAACGGTGATCAGGCCTCGCATTTTGACAGGCGACGTTTCCGCCCAGTACGCGATTACAAAGTTCGCAGCCAGTCCGACTGCCAACCCAAGGACGACTTTGCCCACGATGACAACGGCGTAACTTCTCGCCGCACAGTTGAGTATGAGGCCGATAACATACAATATGGCCGCCAATATAAGGCCGATTTTGCGGCCATAGCGGGTGCCTACAGTCCCGGCGAAAATGGCAGAAACGCAAGCCGCCCCCAGCGTCGTGCCTGTGAGACCAGAGATTTGAGGCGCGGTGAGCGCCCTGATTCCTGTTGCCGGGTTATATTCGCCAAAGTCCTGGTTATATCTAGACTAATATGTCAGCTGAGAACGGAAATTCACTCGTATTGCTTCCAGGATATACAGAGGGTTCTTACTCGGGCATGGCCAAGAACCCTGAAGTCTGCGCGACACCCATGCCATAGATGACCGCCAACGTCGCAGGGACCAGGCAATACCGTATGAGCCTCGCATTGCTCCGTTTATAGTGGTATGAATTTGCCTCAGCCATGACGATGGAGTTCGAGCCACGATGGAACCCCTGTTGCTGTGAGGTGCGGCTTACCCTAAAGTTCTCTTTCGAGATGGAAATGGTTCGCATCTGTCTCAGGGGAACCGCACGCGATTAAATATGTATCGCTTTTGCTGTCTTCGGAGCGTGGACACGAGGTCTTGCCATTCACCCCGCGCACGGAGAATTGGAGAATCCGGGGAATCCGGGGTTGCATGTGCTGAAGCGTACCTCTGCCAACCCATTCTCGAACCTTTGAGGCGAGATTGGCGGTGGCATGTTACAGCACATAGCACCCCGATCTCCGGGCCCATCACAGACCGAAAGGGGTCCACTTCGGTCCTGGACTCGACATTGTATAGGCAACATGCCTCCCTGCTCCTCCTTCTTTCCATTTCAGGCCAGAGGCCCAGAGTTCTAAGACACAAGTACCTGTCAGATGATTGCCCATGCGAGGCTGATCGGCACTGGTGTATGCGTGAGCCCCATTCCTTCCGTGTCCGATGAACAGTTGCGCACTCACCCCGCTATTGCGGGCGGGGAGCAGGAGGCTCTCAAGTGACAGGTGCGTGGGAATGAGAATCGCCAATGCTCAGCAGAATCTGAACATAAAAAGAGCGGGCAGGTTGCTGCATGCCGACTTCTCTAGGTTATTCGCATTTGAAAATTACCAGTTGATCATTCAGGAACAGTGACCTCACGCCATTTCCACAATGTCGACACAAACAGTACACGTCAGCTCGGGGAGCTCGACCAATTCTGTCAGTTCCATGCCATCATCTCTTCCTTTCGATGGTAGTGCATTCCCTAAGCTCAACAAAGAGCAAGCAGGCCATATCCGGCACTACCACAATCTGGCCAGCATGCCGGACAACTGCTGGGACCACATGTGGTCAGAAGACTACCTTCAAGAATCCATGGATGCGTACCGATACCAGCTTGCTACCCTCGTCTATGGAGCTGGCATCGCCCATTTCCACCGCCTACCGGCACTGCGCTCGGTCTTCAAGCCCCTCTTGCGTCGTTTCATTCAGAAAATGCTCTTGCGTGATGTGTGGGCGTACTGGTGGAACACCTCTCAAGGTGGTAAAGCTTTGA
Source organism: Exophiala aquamarina CBS 119918 (assembly GCF_000709125.1). Taxonomy (NCBI): domain Eukaryota; kingdom Fungi; phylum Ascomycota; class Eurotiomycetes; order Chaetothyriales; family Herpotrichiellaceae; genus Exophiala; species Exophiala aquamarina. The sequence continues at coordinate 2,353,778 of NW_013550585.1, forward strand.
ACCCTGATCAAGTTAAGCCTCGTGCACAGTGGGCCGATCCTGTGATGCGCGAGAACATCATGTATAGCGGACACCTTCTGCTCATGGTCAGCTTATACGCTATGCTGTTCGATGACGACGAGTACGAGAGACCCGGCTCTATGACTTTTGACTGGGATCCGCAGTTTTGGGGGACACCAGAAAAGTACGAATACTCTACTAAGTCACTACAAGACGTCATTATTGCGGAAATGGAAAAGAACCAATGGCTCGGAGTCTGCTGCGAGCCAAACGTGGTCTTTGTCATCTGCAATCAGTTCCCTTTGGTTGCAATCCGATACAATGACGTGCGCAACGGAACACATATCTTTGACGACATTAAGCCTAAGTTTCTCGCCGCCTGGGAGAAGAAAAAGGGGATGTTAGGACCAAACGGGCAGATCATACATATGTGGATGGTGCAGCAGGATGATGTCGTGACTGCATCTAGCGTTATTGGGTCGGCGTGGTGCGGAGCATACATGAACGCCTGGCACTCGGACTTCGTCTATAGCATTTTCGAAAAGCAAAGAATAGGACACCTCACCAACATCAATGGCCAGGTGCGCCTGCAAAGTTTCTGGGTGGCCAAGGAGATTCTGAAGCTTTCTGCGCAGGACCCGGTCAAACACCACCCAGATAACGCTGCCACGGTCGCCGAAGCCACCCGAATTGTGAAGGAGAAGAACCCTGAGGTGGATCACAACGTCGCCAAAGCTCCGGGTGTTGGTATGGTCTTGCAGTGGCTCAGCGAGCTGGGAAAAGAAGAATATCTCTCGCCGTTGCTCGAGTACATCGACCAGGAAATGCACCCGAAATGGGAAAATGGTGGCTTGTTTTATGAGAGGCGCAACGACTTTCAGCCCGCCACAGCTATATGTATGGACCCATACTCTAGCAATGCTGGGATCGCCTACGGCCGTCTCAACGTCCATAATGGCCAGAAGGACATGTTTGAGCGCCCTTGGACCAAGGAGACCCTTGCCCGAAGACCCTACGTCGATAATGTCGACCTCTCCCTGGGTGTGGATTTCTTGAGAGGCCAATGGTCAGCGGAGAATTCTGCATTGATTGTTACTCTGAAGTCATGGGATGGCCAGGATCATGAGATCACACCTACATTCAACAACCTGTCTCAAGGTCCATGGGGACTCTACATTAATGATCAACTTCAGAGGGTTGAAGACGTAGTAGAGGGATCCGGCAGTGTGTCTGTTGTTGTTCGAGTTCCCGCGACGGAGGAGGTCGATCTCGTCCTCCTTCGTGGCCAAGCACGACCTTCAAAGATGTAATTACGAGGTCACACAAGCGGCATCGTAGAGAAATTGCATGATATAATCGCTCAAGAGAAACTTACATACGCCCGGTGATGCGAGGTACCCCTTTCCGGTGAGATGGGCACGCTGTAGATGAGTTATATGGCTGATTAGACGCGAGGAGGTTGACGCGTAGGAAGTGGCCTTCCGTACAGTCATTGAAGCAGACCTGGACACTGTTCACTGCCGAAATGGGCCGAAGGCTCTGGGTCCGCTGAGTCCAGGTTGACTGAGGGCGGCATCACCTTCCACGCCGATCGGTGGTGAGGCTGTTGGGATGTGAATTATACCTTGGTGCTTCTGAAGAAAGTGCGCCTGATGAAATATAGTAGAGCATCATAGCCTTTCCATTTCAGTCTCAAGGTTGGTGGAAAGTTTAGCCCGGGACCAAGGCCGTTATTCAACGTCAGCTTTTGATGTTTGGTCTATGGAAAGTAGTGAAAGAGGACGTAGATGAATATTCCGTTCGAGTACATCATCTAATCTGGTCCAACGCAGGGGCTAATGATCTTGTCTACCTTCTTGAAATTCCAGATGGTTTGTATGTTATCGATTTGATGCCCTGCCGTCCTCCAGAGGATAGTCGGGTAAATACCCAAAGCAATGCCAAACCCGTAACAGTGGGCTTTCGTGAATCTTGACCACGAGTTCGATTTCGTCCACTCCTCTCTTCTATTTTCGCTTCCAAGCCAGCTTTCCATGCTTTACAGTAAGCGGTCCAGTCAGTCACGTTATGCTTCGGGATCCCACGTGCCTAAAGTCAGTCATATAAACAACGGTGGATGACCATGACGACACGTATTTTCGTATGGGCCGCTCACAGAGATTTTGACCATATACCTTTTCAACTTTCATGTCGGAAGAGAGCTGTTTTTCTTAATTGGGGCAATCTACTTGTCGTTTTTTGCTATATACATTTCTGCGACGTTCCCGAAGGAGCCAATATGATACTCGGCCTTGGGGATTGTAATTCTGCTACATCGCTTCAAGCACATTGTGTCGTTGTTGGCACAAGAGCGTTACTCCGCCGAGTCAATTATACTCTTTGCCTTTCGCGGCTCGGTACTTAATATATTTATTTGGGAGAACTCTGATAACTCTAACGCATATTAATTATCATTTCAATTTAATCAAGCCTATTTGCAGGTCCTTGTTATCTGAAAGACGATTTCTGGCAGCTAGCTTAAGTTGGTGTGCCGTCTTTCCCGCTACATCGAGGCTGATTTGGCAACATGTGAATCATCTCCAGCATGTAAGTATCTCCTATACGCGAAGCAGGACGAGATCCATCTCTTCCTGTGGGCCAACTTCGATCGGCACCCTCAAGCACGTCCCGTCCGACACATGTTCCTCTCGCTGCAAGCGACCACAAATGTACACTGCCCAATTACCGTGCAGGTTGTTGATCTGTGGCACGACCCTGTGAGTCTTTCCATCCCAAGACCTCATGGTCACGACCAATGCTGCGTGCTCTTCCACCCACTCTCCTCTTAAAAAGTCGACTCCTTGTGAGAGATCCACATTGTCAACGTAGGGTGCCTGAGCCAAGGACTCGCTAGTCCATGGCTTCTCGAACATCTTCTTCTGACCATCTACCACATTGAGGCGAGCATATCCTATAGAAGTGTTGCCCGTGTAAGGATCCATGTAGTCCCAATCACCATTCTCCGATAACAAGGTATCCTGACGAGGATAGAAGAGCCCGCCGTTCTCCCAAATCGGTCGCAGGCAGGCGTCGGCATAATCGAGCAAGCCCGAAAGTAAATCTTCTCGGCCCAGTTCGCTGAGAAATTCGACAGTGTGGCCGAATACAGGGTTCTTGTCCTGAGCATCGGGCAAGCCTGAGTCCGGATTCTTCGTCAAAGCAACAGCCTCCAACACGGTCCGAGCGGAGTCGACTGGGTATTCTTGAGGCTTTTCCGCCCCCAGCTTACGAATGGCGTTACCGACATTCGCTGTCTGAAGACGGACTTTACCATCAATTTTGGTGATAAAGCCGAGCAGTTGCTTCTCCGCCAGAGACTTAACTAGGTCTGAATTCCAGGTATTTAAGACAGTACCCGCCCACGCTGTGTGGAGTAGGTCATCGCAGCGAACGACATGGTCCTGCTTCACCACCCAATAACTGCTAAAAAGTCCCGTGGGTCCGATCATGCCCTTCTTCTTCCACGCCGCGAGGTATTTCATCAAAATGGGATCTAGCTCCGAGGTCTTATTACGTATATCGTTATACCGAATAGCGATCAGTGGATACTGGTTGCAGATAATAAAGACGAGATTAGGCTCGCAACACACACCAAGCCAGCCATTCTTCTCCATCTCAGCGACGATGATCTTCTGTAACTCTGGGTTAGAGTACGTAAACTTCTCAGGGCCTAAGCCCCAACATAAGGGATTCCAATCGAAGACGATAGAGCCTGGTTTCTCGAATTCGTCGTCGTCAAATAGCATTGCATATAGGCTAGTCATAAGCAATAGATGGCCTGAATACATAATATTTTCGCGGATAACCGGGTCCGGCCAGGGTTCACGAAGCTTCTCCAGACTAGGATCGATGGCTTTCCCACCTAGGGATGTATTAAACCAGTATCCCCAGACGTCACGCCGAAGCATCTTGTGGATAAGACGACGAATAAGTGGTTTGAAGACTCCCCGGAGCGCCGGGAGTCGATGGTAGTGTGTTATACTGCTGGCATAGACCATATTGGCAATCTGGTACCGGTATGCCTCGTAGTCCTCTTGCCCGGGATCCTCGGCGCCCATGTAATTCCATTGGCCATCCTTCTGACTTGCCAGGTTATGAAAATGCCGCAGGTGGCCCGCCTGTTCGCGTGATAGTTTGGAGATGTTTGAGAGTGAGAATGGCAATGAGGCAGGGCCGGTGGCCAGCGTTTGCTGCATGGCTATCGTTTCGCTGGCCATTGTTTGACGGGGCTTGTGGAATTTTAGTACAGGTATGGATTTGTGGGTGAAGTCTGAAAGGGTTAAGAGAGATAGGGATCCCTCATCTATCTTGTCGGGGTATTTCTTTGTTTCATGGGCTTTCGGGCAGTGATATCTGGATTTCTGAGGGAATGGCCCAGTGGTTTTGCCGCCATTCCAGGCCATCTGGTGCACGGGGCAATCCGATAGGCTCAGGGAAATGGGGCCATTTTATTGATAATTAGCTTCTTATTGCTATGAGCCTATCTAGATAGTGCCCCTAGCCCCCCGACGACATCTCGGACTACGGGGTGCTGAGGTGCAAGGTTACATTTCTAAAACTCGCGTGCATTTTTAGAAGTACTCCGACTTGGGTGATAGCGTTAGACCCAGAAACGACGAAATCACACACATGAACCCAAAAAATTAGTAAAAGAAAGAAACTCCCTTTGGGGTTACAATAGATACCGGGGAAAGGGTCAAAGAGACGAACTCTCGCCCTTGCCTTGACACCAGTATCGGGATATGTGTCCAGCAAAGCTTGATGTGATCGTTACTTAAGGTCCGGAGCTCCTGCATTGGGATGAACGCCCAGCAATACACCGTCCTGGAGATGTTTACATGTAGATGTGAGAAAGTAACCAAATAACGACAACAACAGAGAAAAAAGGGAGAGTTGGAGAAAGAGAGAGAGATTTCTCAAAAACGGTAATGATACGATATTCATCGTACCATTACCCCGGGAACCCACTCCCCAATGAATAACTCAGCGGATTTTTCGTCTCCTGAAAAACCTCGTGCTAGTATCGTGAATCCGTCCTGAATTTCTGCTACCTGAAGGTAGACAACCGCGAGACCAACGATGCATGCACCCACAATTGTCACCAGGGCTCTATTTCGATAGGTTGAATGCTTCTTCAGCTGCTGCTGCTGCTGCTGCTGGGTTTGCCTTCGGTTTTCTGATCCTCTCCACTACCAAGGACAAGCTAAGGAAATATGTGCTACTGCTGCTGCTACTGCGAGTGGTCCATGAAATGAACGATGGGGTTCATGGGAGGTTAGTGTCGCAGCGGTGGAACGACGCATGCTAAATTGGTCTTTGCTTCCAGGTACAGAAGATTCTCGGTTCATGCTGTGGTACGGGGTTTTCACTGGCTGAGATGAAACTAGTAGCAATGCTTTTGACATTCATGCGACCCAGTTTGAGCGGACTAACAAGTTCCAGATCGGAATATTTTATTTCTTGGGCACGCTTTGATGGATCAGGTCTGGGAATTGACAAAAGAACTTAGCGCAGCTATCACACTAGGATCCTGATTTCGGAGCTGACATAAAGTCAGGTATGGTGGGTACGAATCTTTTCCTCACTTCATTTGACCCGAGGGAAAGGCTTTGTGCTAAACGGACTAACCGAGGTTCTTATTGTACCGACTGTCGGAGTAAATTGTCTAGTGGTACGTGGGTGGCGACTGAAAGAGAGGTCAGCACAGCACATCTGTGTGTCATTGGCGATCCGAGGATATATGCTGAATTCATCGTTTAATTGAGCTGACTACAATCAATAGCCATAGGTTACCAACTTTGATCAAAGCTGCTTCGTGTGGAACACTCTGATTTCTTAATCGGAAGGTTTTGCCTGTAATTGAGCTCTAAAGCAAGGCGGAATTAGAGGATGGATGACAGGAGAAGTTTGCATTTGTATTGACGGACAGGTCCTATCTAGGCTACATACACTTTGCTGGTGTGACGAAGATGATGAATGGTTAAGTGCAGGTATCACAATTCACCTTTACCCCGACCCTAATCTTGATTCTTGACCTTGGGATGTTGGATGACTGGCAACTCTACAGAGTCTTGCAGTTTCAATGCCGATCCAGACCTCGACTGCTAAGATTCGAGTGGGAGAAACACGCTCAGAATGCCGATGGCACCAAGAAGATTCACGCACAGGAAGATTGGGGCGGTCAAATTTGGCCCAACACAAGCGCCGATCAGGGCGCAAACGAGCCCACAGTTTTGGTGATTGCGGAGCTGACACTGTAACCAGGGGCTCTGTGGACTGCTGGCCCTACAACAATCTGGAATACATACTGGGAGCAAAGCCGATAGCAGCGGTAAGTCCAAGGTTTGCTGGCTCAGTACGTGCAGCGATGTACGCGAAGAAGAAAGCCATGGCCAGAAAGGCTACAGTACCCATGGTGTAGCGTCGCCCGAGCGAGCGAATGTTGCAGAGGGAGCCAGCGAGAAGGGGGTCAAAGATGCCACTGATGGACGTGAGCGCGAAGTCACGCCATGTACTGACCGGCTTACCAGCGCTCGCAAGGTGTCACCGACCGCTTTGTCATTGTTGGGAGCCAGCTGGAACTTTGCGGTTTCTCGCAGCCGGATCACCTTCATTCGGTAAGAGCTCATTACGAAGACAATAGCGCTAGAGTTGTACATGGTGAAGTGCCAGCCCCGGTTGTTAGAGTAGGTGCATGTTTCTGTGATGAGAAGACGACATGGCCGTTCCTAATACGGTCCGAGGGACTCGTCAGACTATATAGTATCCCAAGTACGTACTAGACTAGCTCCTGGGCGCTCTCTGGTCCGCTTCGGATAGCGTTCGAATAGCTCTCGGAGCTAGTTCGGATGCGTCAAAGCGATATAGTAGACCACGGTCTTTACAATCGCTTAGCATCACTAATCACATTTCCATAGGCTGGTAATTGTAGCATTGGTGTTGGTTCTAAGCTCTCATTCTCTGTTGCTGGTTCTAAGCTAATTAAGTTGGACAGTACGATAATAAGGAAATCAGCTGAATGGCAGTGCCAAGGCGCCAGCCGGCGCCTGCCGTGACAGTAATTCCGTTTCAAGGGCGCTGATGACCTTGAGTGTCTTTTCCGGAGTACGGGATGTTTTCCAGACGGGTTCAAAGTACTTGGAAGGGCCAAGCGGACAGTCCAACTATCGTCTGCCCGACTCCCTGCCAAATCTTGTGGGGGTATAAAATATCGTCAGTATGGATCTGTGTATGAACAGTCGGACGTAAAGCCGGAGTTGGGTCTCTGGGAGTGGAGGTAGACTCGCTGGAGATAGAATGGTGTTACCAATAGATACGGTCCATGATGAGAGATCCATGGTCTATCTAAAAGCCCGTGTAGATAATACTTTCTTTTTATCTAGCCGTGACGACAAGATTAGGTTGGTGGAGTCTCCCACCGCCGCGATTGCGGGAGGAATATCTAGATCGCAAGGGCTTTAGAGCGCCAGACCAACGAGACCTCAGATGATCTCGATGACTCAAAGCCTCCTCAAGTGGGAGATCCTTGGGCTCCCCGTTTCCTGTGTCGGTGCCCTGATCTGACCGTGAGAGAGTCCACTCGTTTGTCGGTGCAGCGCCGTAACGCGCGTTCGGCTTCCATTATGTAGTCTTTACGCCTGGGAGAGTTTCTCTAAATTTTCTCTCTGAACACACCAATCCTTCCTTACCTTCACATATTTGAGGCTTCACTCGGGGAACACCAAAGGAAGGCACTCCTTTACATTCAAAATGCAAAAGTTTTGCCTGTAAACTCCCATTTCGAAGGAAAACCTTGGTTGATAGGGTTTCCCGTTGTGGTAGTGCAGGTTCCACCTCTTTAATTGTATCTGGGACTCTTTCTAGACGCCTGTAGTGTAACCGTCAACTTCTTGTCGCTGCCATTATCGCATCTTGACCGTGGAAATGGTGGTCTGGAGACCACTGCAACCCCACAGTGCCCCCGGTGCCCCGGTGCCCCGGACGATGATCTCCCCCTCTCTAACTAGGTATAAGACATCATGCTCCCCATTGCTATTACCATTCCCAACCGACCAGGCCGAGGTTGACAATCAACTGCCAACTGGCCAAAGCAGACATTTTTTGTCAGGTACCTCAATTCGAATCCTCGAATATAGTACTCTTTTTAAATAGTACGGCCCCAGGTCAAAGTGGCAACCATCGCTACACCTCATGTTCGAGACATCTTTTAAATGCAAGAAATCTAAGGCGAGGAATTCGGAAGTACCTTCTGACCAATACGTTGGGGATTCTCGTGGCTTTCTCAAGAGTCAATAGCATTTGATTGAGCAAGGGTTACGCTCGAGCATGCCGACCACTTCAACGCTCCTAAGTGCTGGGGCCTTCGGCATTGCAACTCATGTCTTCTATTTTCATGGCCGTGAACGCCATCTTCATCCCCAGCGATACCTACAAGTCTGTTTCATCCTCTTCTTTGTGAGCACAACTGTCATTAAGTATGCCAGATATACCGCTACCATGGCATTTGCCATGCAAGAGATGGGAAAGCTTCTGGGCTCGTACATTGCTGGGATCTATCTCAGCTTAGTCATATTCAGACTGTTTCTAAACCCTTTAAACAAATTTCCAGGTCGTCCTCTCTCGAGGCTCAGTGCTCTTGACCACAGCTTCCACATCGGCAAAAAGAGAGACATGTTCCTAAAACTCTACCAATCTCACAAAGAATTGGGCAAGTTTGTGCGGACAGGTCCACACGATCTATCTGTCACGCATCCAGACGTCGTTCGTGTGGCATTATCGGCTCAGGCAGTTTGCGGAAAGGCACCGTGGTACGAAGTGGAAGCGCCTGCATATTCTCTACAGTCCACGCGGGTGCGCTCGCAACATGACAAGCGTCGCCGGGTCTGGAGCCCTGCATTCAGCGACAAGGCATTGCGAGGGTATGAACTGAGAGTCCACAGATACAACGAATGCCTCATGCTACAGATTGACTCATTCTCTGGTAACTATATGCGCCCTTGAGAGACTTCAGCAATGTGTGCTGATGCAAATTCGTAGGACAACCGATTGATATGTCCAAGTGGTTCAACTACTGGAGTTTCGATGTCATGGGTGATCTGGCGTTTGGAAGGTCATTCAACATGCTGGAGTCCGCAGGAGAACATTGGGCGATCAAACTTTTGAACACCTCCCAAGATGACCTTGGACTTGCTTTGCCACCTTGGATCGGTCGCCTCTGCTGGCAAATTGCTCCACTGAGAGCAGTGTATGATCGGTTTCACAAATTCTGTGCCTCTGAGATAGAACAACGCATTCTCTTACAAGGAAAACAACCGAATCCAGATATTACACATTACCTCATCGAGGACTTAATTGCAAAAGATGCCCAGGGACAAAAGGCAGCCCTGCCACTTCTCCATCTCGACAGCAAGCTAATTATCGTTGCTGGAAGTGACACAACTGCCGCCACCTTGACATTCTTATTTTATCATCTTGCTATCGAACCAGGTCTAATCTCGCGCCTTAGGGAAGAGGTAGAGACATCGGTTGGCGATGCTAGCAAGATCGAACATCAGCACCTTCAGTCTGCATCACTCCTTAACGCTTGCATCAACGAAACCCTTAGACTCCATCCTCCTGTCCCAAGTGGGCTCTATCGAAAAACACCTCCTGAAGGAGTCTGCATTGGTGATGAATGGATTCCTGGAAACACGACAATCCAAATACATCTGTATTCTATGGCTCGTGGTAAGTCTTAATAACTCAATATTCTCTCTCATAATACGCTGCCATAGGATAAAAGTTGAAAGGTTGACTGACTACCTGTTTGCTCCAGACGAGTCCAATTTTGCAATGGCGGAGCAATTCATTCCAGAAAGGTTTTACTCCCAGCCTAAGCTTGTCAAGAACAAAGACGCATTTGCCCCGTTTTCGATTGGTCCATATGGCTGTATAGGCAAGAATCTCGCCTACATGGAGATACGGTTGTTGACCGCTCACCTGATCACAAAATTTGATGTGGCCCTGGCACCGGGCGAGAATGGTACAGCTCTTCTGAACTCTGTTGATCATTTCACCGTTGGCTTGAAGCCGATCAACATGATATTCACACGAAGAAGTCGGGCACGCGATGGAGATAGAAATAGTCGCAAAGTGCAAATGTGAATACACACGTACAGCTCCGACCAGTAATTCGCTAAACTTTCTCTCCTCCTCGACATTAACACTTCTTGAGATTTGCTCGCACTGGAGACCGACGAAGCAATAAACCCGTCTCAGTCCGTGCCGTCCAATGAAGTCACTCAGCCTACAAACCGTCAACCGCTGGTGCCACTCCCCTTTCCCGCAAGAATTAGGCCGTCTTTCAAGCTAACTACAACCAGTGAGTGTTGTCTGATCTGGGATGTTCGTTACCGCCAAGACTGGCACATACATCTGTGGGGGAGGAAATACTTCATATATGTTACATCAATACTGCAGAGAAATAAATTCGCCTAGAGAATCGTCCACGCTCTTTGGGAACATTCTGGCAGATATGGGTGACAACAGGCAGGATGTTTGATCAGAGGAAGCAAGCTCTGGGAAAGGGTGAAATGTACAAGTACACGACCTTAACAGCAGTACATATATCTCATCCTGAGGATTGAACTCATTGTTGGAGAAATAACTTCTTCGGGCTATATTATCCAATGGGAGAGCCCAGTCGAGGCTCTGGGGCTCCCTGTAAGAGGAAGGTCTCGTGTCAATGCAATGGAAGGGAGGAAAATTTTGTGCTCAAAGATGAAATGCTTCTTGCAGCACGAATCAAGGAGAATGAGGGACCAACAATTCATTTGAAGCTGAAACATATGGGCATTCCGACCGAACAGTTCGAGCATATTGGTAGGTGGCCGGAATAAGACCTCCCAGTGTAACCCATGTATCATGGCTTTGTGTTGAAGTGATTATCTAAAGTTTCTGTGGGCAGCTGGGTGGGCAGTGGCCATAGTTTAACTCAATGTGAACTGCGCGAGGTGCCACCAAACTCGGCCAACCCTCCCCCACGGGTCAGGCCGCCACCCAGCATCTCAAATTGGTCCCCTCGTTTAAAATTGACCGAAGTTGACCGAAGTTGGTGTTGATGAATTAAGAGTAAAAGGAAAGTCTGCAGGGCTCGGGGGCGCTGAGGAAGCAGCAGGTCAGCCGAGGATGAACAAAACGCCGAGTCACTAACCAGACCGAGAGGACGGGTGTGCAGGTTTTTCGTATGATACTACCTAGGTAGTGTCATGGTAATTCTGGATCTCTTGTCTACACACTGTCAGTGATCCAACACTACACCTATATACCAGCAAGCCAAGTACTACCAGAGCCTTAAGATGGCGTTCAATCTGCCCGGAGCCTGCTTGATTACGGGAGCAGCCTCAGGTGCGGTGCTCTTCGATGCATTGAATGGATGCTAATCACGGCAAATGCCAGGAATCGGCAGGGGCACCGCAATGGCCATTGCACAAGAAGGCTGCTCCAGGATTTTTCTTGTAGATGTCGACTTTGACGGCCTCCAGAAGACTAAACAGCAAATCCAAGAGGCCATTGAAAACGCCAGAGTGGAAATTCTGAAGGTTGATATTTCCAATGAGCGATCTGTTCAAGAAATGGTTGACAAATGCGTGTCCATATTCGGGCGTATCGACTATGCCCTCAACATTGCAGGCGTTGTTCCACAGAGAACGCCCATTGCAGACGTTACTGTCGAGACATATGACAAAGTTGTGAACATCAACCATCACGGGGTGAGTCTCAGGATTTCAAGTTGCCCCATAACATATTGTTCGAAAGGGCTATTCGAGTGAGCTAATTCCCCTGGGCCTGTAGACTTGGCTATGTCACCGAGCAGAGATCATTCAAATGATGAAGCAAGAACCTCTAGAAGGGCACGGGAACACACGAGGGAGCATCGTGTCCGTCTCCTCGCTCGCAGGTATCAATGCCTCAAGTGGGATGTCGGTGTACTGCGCATCAAAACACTCAGTCATTGGGTTTGCCAAAGTCGATGCACAAGATTATGGTCCGCATGGCATTAGAGTGAATGTGATATGTCCTGGAATGATTGATACAGATCTATTTCGAGCCACGAGTCCGCCCGACGCACCTGCTGCGTTGACAGCCATAACTCCAGTCCGACGCCTGGGGAATCCGTCCGATGTGGCTTGGCTAGCTGCGTTCTTATGCAGTGTAAAGTCGAGTTTCATCCATGGAGCGGTGATACCATGTGACGGAGGCCTGGCTTTACAGAGAGGTGTTATTTAGTCGTCAGCCACTACGTAGACCCTAAAAAAGCTTTCATATTCGAGCAGCCTTCATGTAAGTATGGACCAGCTTAAGTATTTTGACATACTGAGCATTACAACCCACGAATAACCCATTTATGCCTACTACGTAATGACACTGCTCTTGCCGTATTCAAAAGGCATGTCCCTCTAAGAGCCACAGCTTGATTCAGTCTTGCATACTTGAGATTTGACACGGAGCCAGCTTCAGTTAATCAACGCAGAACATTGTGCTTGTAACAACCATTCTCATCAAGTTGGCTTCTAGCCTCGGCCCATTCGCTCTGAGCAATTTGCGCATGCCGTTCACTGCGAGGGGAAATATCACATCTAAGTATTAGGCATGATTTAGCTCGATTTTTCCTCTCATTACAAGGCAGATGCTGGGCAGAAGATCTCAGGGTAGACCTACGGAAAGGGGAGTGGACGAGCAGCAATAGATTGGGTGACCTCGTCTCTGTCCACCTCTATCTCCTTGCCACTGGCATCTCGGGCTTTGCGGATGTTGAAGGTCCACAACAACCGAGCTGCGGCCAAAAATAATGTTCTTTCTGCGACATGAATACCTGGACATATCCGTCGACCGGCACCAAAGGTCCAATTGTCGCGATCGCGATAATCCGCGGCAAGAGCTGCCTCGGAGAAGGACAGGTCGGCATTGTGTCGGCTAGGGTCAAATACACGGGGATTGGGAAAAAGTTGAGGATCATTGTTTACTGCCCAGACCGCGAGCACGACTGTTGCCCCAGCTGGAATTCGATAGCCATCGACAACATCATCCTCAAGTGCTGCATGCGGTATGGCGCCACTGATTGCGGTTGGGAGCCCTGGCATAGTCACGTTGTTACCTCTCGGCATTATTCTCCTGGTGTATGTGTAGAGTGGGAACACGTACATCTCAGTGCCTCCTTGGTGGTTTGGCGTATATATGGGAGGCTTTCAAAATCTTCCATTGTAGGGAATCTGTCTGGACCAACCACTCCATCCAATTCTGCTTGTGCTTTCTGCAGAATTTGTGGAAATAGTATCATGGCCTAGAGTCCAGAATCAGTTTAGATTTCAGGTTGGGAATGCTGGTGGCTCAAATCTTGTCCCTACCTTTATGAGCCCGGCCATGGTGTTACTTGTGGTATCCGCCGCACCTTCCATGGCAATTCCTGCGATGTAGGAAGCTGCATGATCTGTGAGGATGTTTCCACTTTCACTACCTTTCCAAGTCTCCTTGGCCTTAGTGATATCTGCAGAGAAGCCTGAGGTCAACATTAGCTTTGGAAACACTTCAACGTGGTTGAAACATGCTTGGAAGAGAGTCGTCCCGAGCTGACGCCTGTTTTGCCTCCTCATACAGCTGCCAAAATTGGCTCTTTTCTCGAAGGTAGATCTGCTTAGCTTTCGTGGCCAGTGGATACAGCCATTGAGGCAAAGCTCGAACAATGGGTCGGAGTTGAGGGTACCAATCAAGAAGTTTACTGCTGTTTACCATAAAGAAGAATCCGTGGGTGTTCCTGAACATCTCCTGGAAGACCTCACTTTTCGGATCCAAGACTCGAAATCCATAAGCCATACTCGTCGCCACGCTCAATGTAGATCGTGTGATTAGGTCTTCAAAGTCGTTCGGCTTCTCCAATAAATCGACCATGAGTTGCTTTGTCTCCAAATCTTGGTAGGGTATGTATCTGGATGCCTTATTGATGTTCAGGAATTGATGGTAGATTTTGCGTTCAACCTTCCATAGTGCATCATACCCTCTCATGATAATCCTGGAGCCTTCCCAGACGTCTTGCATGTACAATTTCGGACGATCTGAATAGTTTCCGCTTCTCTTGTCGACCAATCGTTTGATGAGTTCGCCACTAGTGAGGACGATGACGTTCTGCGATCCCAGCTTCAAGGAGAATATAGGTCCATCTGACTGGCATGTCAGCAAGCATGAACTTTCATGGGACGTTTCACTACTATCTCTCTACTGACATTGCTGGCCCCATTTCTGGTACTGCAAGTGGAGATCACATTTGGGTAACTGATGCAAGTTTCCAACAAAGGGTAAAGTCGGAGGACCTATATTTTAGTGAGCCATTTGAGGACTCCCGCGCAGCCAAGTTGCCGTCCAGGGAATATACCGGGAGGTGCATTCTTCCATCTTGTCGTCAATAGTACCACCTTCGTCAACGAGACTAACAGTACCACCAGAATAGCAACTGCCAAAACAGCCCAATTATGGGTAACGAAGGACAACATTTCACTCCACGACTCGATTTCCCTCCTTGAATCTTCGAAGAACTGGGGCCTTTGATGACTGGATCTAGTTCTTTCGGATTGGTGTAGAAGCACAACGTCGCGGTGGAACAGCTCTGACAACTCAGATAGCCAGCCCTGGCATGAGAACCTGATTTCCACCTGCCGGATACCGGCGCAGGTAAGTAAGTATTGGAGGCTATGGGCTCTAGATTGTTGATATCACTGTGGATGAACGGACGAGATTTTCACAGGGTTCGCCATGCAAAATTTACCTAACGCAATAGAACAGAGGGATGGCTCAGCACCTCTGCCAAATGTATCACTCTGTGCTGAGCCTCGGATTGCGAGATGCTATGCCTCGATCATGTTTGGTCGCATTGCCGGGGAGGGGAGACTGTGATCTCGGCACCGAGATCGCCTTATTATACGGTGCCGAGCAGTTAAACCTAGGCATTGACTTATTAGTTGCTGGCTTTGCTTTGACCCCGCATACGTTGTGAGATGCTGCCCTGTTATGATGGCTAGACCAGTCATGAGTAGTAGCATCTAATGGAAATTCTGAGGATCCAGTATCTGAACTAGTGAGGCCTCGTAGACCTGGTGATCGATGTAGAAACAATGGTCATCCCTAGGCCGAAATACTCGCCTGTGTCGATTCCTCGTTCCGTAAGTCTATGACCTTTGTAAAGGATGACCCTAAGTAAAATCACCCCTCAACGCTCCTAACTAACTGGACCTAGGTAAATAGCTAGATAGCTTGCTATCTAGTGTAGCTACTGGGACCAGCAAGCTTTCTGGTTGGGTGCCTCCCATTGAACCCCGAAGTCGCTCCTTCAAGAACCTTACCAGTGGACCGCAGTTCCAGCCGTTCAGCTGCAGAAGTCCTACAAGATACGTTGACGCCTCCACTATCATAACAATACCTGGGGTAAGAAGCTGTTGCCGCTCTGAGGTATTACAATTCCATGAATACTTCCGCCAGCGACCTCGGGCCTGGAGTGAGTTTGGATCAGCGGCCCCCAAAGAAATCACGGGCCTGCCTACATTGCCACGTGCGCAAGGTGAGATGCAATGCGTGGGAAGTCGGCATTCCCTGCACTCGATGTAGGCGTCGCAACCAGACGAGCACTTGCGTGCTTGTTGGCAGTTCGCATAGGGGGGTTCATGGGTCGGTGCTCTCATAACTGCGAAATCATTCTGGATTTTAATTAACTGGCGCAATTCAGACAACCTGTAAAGCGCCCACGAAATGCATTGAATCCAAACGGCATGAACTGCACCTCATCACAACAGGCGAACCTAGACGCAGTCGAAAGCTACATGGTACCTCCTCTTGACATGGCCGATTGTGAGTACGTCTCAGCTGACTGAAATCTAAGCTCCCTATGTGCATTGAGAATGTCGAAGGGCAACAAGAGACTGGAGACGTCGAGGAGGCACAGCACACTGATTCTCGAGATCAGAGCCTCCTGACACCTGATCAGCAACAACGCACGCCACTCACTGGTGATCCTGTCGGGGAAGATGAACTCCAGAGCTCGAGTTGCATGTCTGATCCGCCCATTAGGGAAGAGGATGTGCATGTTCGAATCTGGCAAGAATTGTCCCGCAGAAGACCAACAGTAATGTCACCAACGTCACCACCACAAAACACCAATCGACGGGAAGTCATAGAGTACCATGATGGAGTGAACTCCATGACCATTCTGGGAGACGCTTTAGGCCACCAACAAGCAAACAGACTTGTCCGGATAATTGTTCTGGATGACGGAACAAAAGTTGACACGCAAAAAGCGTATCCAGGTCTTGATGAGGCAGATATAGAATATCTGCAGAAAAAGGGTGCCCTCAATTTCCCGCCGCGTCATGTTTGGTACGGAAGCTTTACATCAGCCCTTTGGTTTTCAATTGCTGACCAGAAGCTAGCCGCGAACTTCTTCGTCTCTACTTTGCTTGCATCTACCCATATGCGCCAATCTTGGATCGTGTAAAGTTTGTCCAGGACTACGACACCAACCAGCATTCTGCCTTCCTTCTTCAATCGATTCTCGCTAATGCAGTGCCGCATGCTCCTCTAGAGCTTCTTCGGGAAGCCAGCTACAAGGATCGCATCACAGCTCAAAAATCACTGTTCACCAAAGCTAGGCTCCTGTACGACCTTGGATGCGAGAACAGCCAACTCCATCTCCTTCAGGGTTCGATCATGCTGAGCTCCTTGTCATTTACATATGCGATGGACAAGGACTATCGATACTGGCTGAGTAATGCAGGCAGGATTGCCACTAGAATGGGCCTGCACAGAAACTATATGTCCGAGACGCTCGACACGCATTCAAGGCATTTATTTCGCCGCATCTGGTGGGTGCTGTACAATCGAGACACACTTATGGCCGTTTCAGGAATCGATAACCTTAGAAGATTCAATGATCGCTATTGTGACACTGCTCCTTTGACAGAAGCGGATTGGGACGAGCCTATCGAAATACCAGCTAGCTGCGGCGATATTATCCGCCCTATGCCGCGATTACAGATAGTTTTCATGGTCGAATACTGCAAATTGTCAACCATAAGTAAGTATGCGGATGGATACCATGTCCAAAAAATGCTAATGTACATGGCCAGGTGGGAAATTTATACATGATTTCAAAGCTCCCGGCATAGTTCCTACACCAGACGACATTGAGCGGTTTAGTGACCAGCTCGCCTTCTGGAGACGACAGCTTCCTGTGGAAATGCACATTGGAGCACTTGCAGAATGGTCATCAGACAACATATGGGTCTTGGTGCTACTAGCAATGGGCTTTCGCTTGGAGGCGATATTCTGCCGTTCCGTCAGAGAATATCATCGCAGCAAAAACGATGCTCCCTCCATGCAGAGCACTGCTCGACGACAGGAAGCCGCTATGTTTGAGCTTTCTACGATTATTCAACGTGCTTCGATGCACCAAGTGCTCCACATATGCCCTCTATCTTTGTAGGTCACCCTCTGATTTTTACCACTTTTATCAGCATTTCTAAAGGAAGATCACGGTTGCTGACATCAGAAATTCTAGTATGACCTGTGCCTCCACCATCCTTGCTATGCGGATCGAAATCGCACTTGACCCGACTACCACTGCCCGCAAGCAGCTCGCCATCAAGACTCAAATATTCACGGAGCTCGAGTATCTGAAGGAAAGCTGTGAGTATTGGAGCAGTTTGATCTGGACTGTGCGGATGTTCGAGGCTGTGATTAGCCGGACTCGCCTTGGGCTTACCCCTACATCACCAAACGACACTCCAGATGGAGACCGCGATGCATCCCCGGTCAATCAGCGAAACGATACCAGGGGCTATGAGGCAGGAGTGCAGAGCGGTCCCGTCGATTTTCGGGACAATATTGCTGTAGCCATCAATACGGATGCAAACTTGGCTATGTCCATGTCAGACGACGTTTTTGGCATCCTACCCGTCACGGACAACTACGACTGGCTACAAAACCTATTTGGCAGCAAGCTTAACGACGATTTGATGGATGATCTTTATTTAGCAACATAGTCTGATCAGAAACTGGTTTCGAGCCGCCCTAGATTGTGTATATTATTTCGTCCGATATATGATAATCCATGTCTTGCGCTTCAATAAACAGGGTCCGGAAAAGACTCTGGCTGCTTGTCCTGATTGTTTAAGAGCCCGTAATACCAGGTGATGTCCCGTCCATCAAACTCGCGAACATCGAAACCATCTCCTAGAAAATTGAACCGATTGTCTGAAATATAACCAATGTCAAAATCCTCGAAACGAGGCTTCTGAAGCATTGAGAGATAATGAACTCTGGAGCCTGGCCAACACAGAGGTTTGTGGCCTGGAATGCCATTTTTGAACCAAGAACTGCAAGGCCCAGACCAAGCCGTCCGTTTTAAGTACAGGTCAGCATGTCTGGTGAATGCCTCCCCAACAGAATGGTTGACCCGGACACTTTTTATGTCCTCGACCTGCGCTTTTTCTAGCACTTGGATAATATAGTTGGTATACGCCTCCACCATAGGGATTACGGAACCGTGCCCGAGGGGACCATAAGCGCCAATGAAGACAAAATAGTTCGGGACACCAGGTACCGAGAGGCCCAGGTATCCTTGAACGTCTCCCTCGTCGTACTCATTTTGATAGTTCTTGTCTCCAACAAGGAGGGGAAACGCCGAACGAAAGCTAGTATCAAAGCCAGTGGCGCAAATGACAACGTCGACCTCGTGGGAAATTCCTTTTCCATCTATGAATCCAGTGTTCGTGATTTCCTGAATTTCTTCGGTCAAGACGGTGGTTTTGTCAAGAGTTAAAGCCTCGAGAAAGCCGTTCCCAGGAGTAGGACGTCGGCAGCCGACGCCGAAGTTGCTGGGGATCAGCTTATCCATGAGCTCAGGTTTCTTAGAAAGTTTCTTCTGCATCTCCCTGATCGAGTATTCTCTAGCTTCCTTTGCATCGGTGGATCCGTTGATGTAAAACTTGAAGCGAACATTCAACTCGGATTCGATGGCTTTGCAATATGATAGGTAGAACTCGGGATCGTCTCGAAACTTTTGCTGGGTCTCTTTCGAGTAGTAGAAGTTTTCTCCTTGTGTGCCAGCATATGCAGGAGCGAAACCAGCCGTGACCCAGATAGGTGAACGGGCAACGACGAAGAGCTGGTCGACTTTGTCAATGATGGTCGGAACCACCTGTACACTGGAACTTCCTGCACCTATGATGAGCACTTTCTTATTCTCTAGGTCCACGCTGTCGTCCCATCGAGCAGTGTGCACGAGCGGACCCTGAAAATCGCCCAATCCTTTAATCTGTGGCCATCTCCAATTATTTAGAACCCCGCCGCCGTGAAGGAAATAATCCCCATAATCGTCGAAGGTGTCTGAAGGGTCGCCGTTGCGCATAATAGTGACTTTCCATTGGCCATCAGCCTCTATCCACTCCGCGCGGATGATCTTATGCTCGAATTTCGCAAATTTTAGAACGTCGCGATCTGCAGCGATATCGCGAAAGTACTGGTATATTTGCTTGGAACCTGAATAGTATCGTTCCCAGTCAGGCTTCTTCTGCCAGCTGTACTGATAACAGACACTGGGAATATCGCAGGCGCATCCGGGATATCTATTCACGAGCCAAGTCCCTCCCAGATCCGAATTTGCTTCATAGATCGTGAGCTCAATGTTTTCCATTCGGGTCTGAACTTGGTGGGCGAAGTTGATGCCACTGCATCCCATGCCCATGAAGATGACCTTCAGCTTCCGCTTGGTGCCCATAGGCGACTCGCGGATCTTGTAATCAGCATGGCCATTGTTGGCATACCCATTTGCAACTGCTGGCGCCTCGGTACTCATAGACCCAACCATCTTAGTCTTCAGCCCGTCAAGCTGCGGGAAGGCGTCCGCTTCAGCTTGCGTAGTTGTGATGACGGGCGTCTGAATTTCTGAAATTGAGGGAGTCATTGCTGGTTCTCTGCCTGGGAAGTCGAGGATTTCGTGGCTCACAACAAACTCATAGGACATCCGGGGCTTAGCTTTACTTCTTAACTACATGGTAAAGCGAGACCGTCTCAGATCGCGTTTCTGGCTTGTCACTAGAGGTATCGGTACACTGGTTCGACTACGCTGGCCCGTGGGGTTGTGCAATATCGGTGCCGACAGCAAAATCTCTGAGAATGCCGAACATGGAGCACACGCCGGACATGCCGAACGGCACCTTTTTATCAAAAATGCTAACATCGCGCAATGTTACTACAAGCTCTAGGTCATCTTAGGATTTTGGCCGATTCTTAGCTGCATCGGAACTTCGTCCCGGTGCTATTCAGAGCTGACGCATGGGATGCTTTTCCAGAGTCGAAGAAACCTCGGAAGACCAGCACCAGGAGAGCTGAACATTGCGTTCATGGTCCTATTTCGGAAGATCGAGGGTTTAGGCCGCCTTTAAATACTATGCTATGCTATGCTATTATCAAGGCAGAGAATAGTGAGTGTTGCTTTGCCCTACTTTGAAATTTTGTTTACCAGCTATAGTTTGGCAGAGGTATCTGCTACACTGGTCTTCAACTTTTGCAACTCACGTCGAATGGCCTTCCCACTTGGAGTTCGAGGGATTTCGTCGATGAAGTAGACTCCAGCTGTCAGCCACTTATGCTTAGACATTCGAGCCTCGATAAAACCCTGGACTTCTTTCCCGGTAATGCTTGCCCCTAGTGCTCTGACCACAAACGCCTTAGGGTATTCACCATCTGGTCTTAGGATAAGTTAGCCATGTCTTCCACCACTATCGTGGTGTTCTTTAGCCAAAAATGGCCGCTCACCTCTTCTCTCCTATCACGGCTGCGTCTGCAATGGCAGAATGGGACAAGAGAGTCTGCTCGATCTCTGCAGGGGCAACTTGCAAGCCTTTCACTTTTATGAGTTCCTTTGAGGATGGTGTCAGCATGCCACGGCCCATCATCACCTGGGGTTTACAGCTCACTTTCATTCTGTCGACAATGTAGAAGCAGCCTCTTGAATCAACATATCCAATATCTCCTGATCGCAACCACCGTCTTCCACCTTCGTAGACAATCACTTCAGCCGTTTCCTTTGGCTTCTTGTAGTAGCCTTTCATGATGTTAGGTCCAGACACCCAAATCTCTCCCACGGTGTATGGAATGTCATTGGTTTGCTCGAATCCGTGGTCTGGCATTGGGACGACTTTAGCAGACACGTTGGGATTTAGCCAGCCGATTGATCGTCCATCATCCTGATCATCTTGTGCAAATCCGGTTGCGGAGCATGTGGTTTCCGTCATCCCCCAACCTTGTTTGACACCCACTCCTGGACGAAGGTGGGTCTTTTCGACAAGTCGGCCAATATCAGGGTTTAGCGGTGCAGAACCTGTCACAACGGACTCAATTGCCGTGAGGTTGTATGACTTAGCTTGGGGGTGTTTGGACAAGGCTACCATTAGGGTTGGGACACCAGTGAGGAAGGTGATGCCAAAGATGTCGAGGAACAGAAGATATCGCTGGATGCTATACTCCATCATGATGAAGACCTTGACGCCCATGCGCGCTGCTGTCATGCAGTAATACATTTGGCCCTATTCAAGCTATTAGCAAAATAGCATGCCCCAGAAACTCGAATTTAAAGACACTGACGTAGGCGTGGAACATAGGGAGAGGAGCCAACCATCGCTCTCCTACCAAATCGATGCGTTGCTTGCGCTCTTTTCCACGAGTCGTTTCTGCGACCATGCTTCTCTTGAATATGACTTGTTGAGAGTTTGATACGATGTTGTAATGTGATATTTCCACTCCTTTGGGCACACCAGTCGTTCTGCGCGATGAAGCAATCAGCGTACAGATAGTAGCACTCGCAGATAACGCGAGAGAGTTGCTTTACATCGTACCCGCTTGAATAATTCACAACAGCAGTTGCTTCTTGGGCCTCCTCAGCTGAGGAGAAAGTTCTCCATGTCCAAGAAGCACTGGCTTCATCTGAGGCCCATATTTTGGTCCATGGGAGAATATCGCTTTGCGTCGTTTGATTATCCGGCTCCATAAACTCAAACACCATTTCTTTTGAAATCCCGACTTGTGAGGCAGCTTCCAGCGCTCGAGAAGCACCAGCTCTGCTTGTGATTAGCAATCGGGCATCCGAGTCCCGTAATTGATACGCAAGCTCTGTAGACCAATGTTCATAAATGGTCCTCGCAAATCTTGGTTTCCGGCTCACTCACCAGTCACCGAGGCACTTGGCGAGCAACCAGTAAACACACAGCCCGCAGCCACTGTCCCCCAGAACAAGATTGGGAAGTGCAGGGAGTTTCCTGAATACAAAAGAACCTTTTGATCCGGCTTCAGACCGAGATCAAGTAAGCCCTTCGCAAACCTCTTGACCAATACCTCCGCTTGTTGGAGACTGAAATTGCGGTATGGTCTGTCGGCATCGAAGTATTGAGGTCGTAACCGGTCTTCCTTGGAGCCCGAGGAAAATATGAACGTCGCGAGGTCGACGGGCAAAATAGGTGTCTTGTAAGGTGACTCGTAAGTCTTTGCCATCTCAACTGGAGACTTTGTAGATTGTGATGATACTTCGCGAATATCAAAAGTCTCGCCGACCAAGGCTGTGTGGTACATACCAACTTTAGCTCGTGGCAAGCATTAGCGAGTTAAAGACACAAACCCGCAACCGAGAATTAGCCTCGGCTCTCCAAGAATCTCACTTAATTACAAACTCGGTGCCGGATGGTTCAATGTCTACGGTTGGACGCAAGGCTACTTCATGTACAGGTAACCCTGTACTTCTCCAAGCCCGGACACCTGGACTAAGGTACCTGTCTGTGCCACCTCGGACTATACGTTTTCAGGTTACCATTGCCAACAGAGGCTGTATCAACAACCGTCAATTATCATCATCTAAAATACTATGGAAAAAGATAGGCCATCAAAAGTGGAGAGGTACACAACGGATCTCCTGAAGATCCCCGGTATGGCCTTCGATGTTACTGTTGCGGACCCAAAGGAACGAATTCAAGCATATCTTGATTCTTACCGCAAGGAAGGTCTGACACGGGATGAGGTATGCTGGTAGACTGACCTGTCACAGTTTCAGGCGCACCGCTGTTGGGACTGACAATTGGACTTTGCTAGGGGTTTGACGAGATCTTCATGCGTGAGGATATTTCAATTGTCAGCGCGACTAGCACTCCAGAGAAAACAACGGCAGTGTTCGAGATGAAAGCTTCACCTGTGTACACCAACCGTATGGGGAACATGCATGGTGGAGCCATAGCGATGATCCATGACATGTGCACGACGATGGCCGCTGCACCTTTAGCCCGAAAGGATTTTTGGTGGTTTGGTGGAGTGTCGAGAACGTTACTCATCACATATCTCAGACCGGTACGAAAAGGCATGGACCTCTTGATAGAGTGCGAAGTCTTACAGCAGGGCACACGGCTGGCAACAATTCGCGGGCAGATGCGAGACAAGAAGACGGGTGCATTGCTTTCTGTTGCGGAACATAATAAGGCTAGTATCAATTTTCAAGAAGCTAAGCCGAATTTATGAAGATAAATTATGATGAAAAGTAGTAACATTCTACTCGAGATTCCCGGTACACTTATATGAGGTTGACTCTATGTTACAATCTCAGTCAATAAATGATCCGGCCACCTGGCCTCGTCAACTCCATTCCCACGAGTGCCAACATTGAAGCGCAACTGCACTGTATTCTGGGGAAATTGAAGGATCGGCCGCGGCACTCTGAAGACAAGTCCATTTAAGGCTCCGGAAACCCGCTTCTCAAAGTACTCAAGATTTAGCAACGTCTTTTGCTTCCGCATCATTTCGATGTAGCAGGGAATGGTATAGTTCATGCTGTGATAGTGCCGGAAGACTTGATTGCCATTCCTTGTCCATACGTCTTCCCATACATGTGGAGGATATTCTCCGACTGTCAAAGTAAGCCATTGATTGTAGTAGTTGAGAGATGTGTCCACAAGGTATGAGCCACCATGGCCTGCTTTCTGCATAAGAGCGTCCAAAACACCACAGGTGCCCGCGATCCCCGTGCAATAGTCCGAATTCGGAAATACGGGGGTCACAGCCTCGTCATTACCCATGGCACGACCATATCCCATGGACACACCAGAGTGGGCATCGCTGATAGGCTGCCAGCCGCTTCTATGCGATAGAGGCCCGTCCCATCCAAAGCAGTTCTCTCGCACATAGATGATACCACGGTCTCTGGTCTTCACTAAGTCAAACACCGGGTCCGAACCGAAGCCGTATTTGATGAATACGTCAGGTCTGTAGCCATCGATAACAACGTCTGCATCCAGTATTAAAGCTTTAAGCTTAAGTCGGTCCTCCTCAATACGCAAATCCAAGTTGCAGTTCCACTTGCCCCAATTTAAATCTGGCTGAAGGCCCGAAAAGTCTGGCAGGTGAGACGCTGTGACTCTCATCACGCTTGCACCTAGTTCTGCCAGACCTCGACCGATTGCTGGACCTGCAATGACTCTCGTTAGGTCCACGATTTTCAGACCAGCAAGAGGGCGCTGAGAGTTTGTGAAGGCCGTGGCGTTCCACCACCCTGCCGGTTGTGTGGAGCCTTCATGCTTTGAAACTCGATACAATCCCACTGCAGAGTTCGCCTTCCCTTGGGGGCTGTTGGTGTACTCTTGGGGGCTAAGGCATATCGTAGCTGCCTGTCGGAATTCTTCTCCCAGAATATGGTCCCACTCCTCAGCGGTTTTCTCACTGATGCGATTGATGAAAGGCGTCCACGAATCTTCCATATTGGTGATTTCAGGCATGTCAAGGGGGAGTTGTGCCCCTCTCAGGGACGGATCTGGGTTGAGGCTGCCGTGAATATGAAACCAGCGATCATCCTTTGTCTTGTAGATGTTGTATGCTGCCCGGCGGTAGAGAGATGAAGCCATTTGATGGAGGTCACCATTAGGAAAATACTTGGCATACCTCTCCGTTAAATCACGAATAGGAGTCGGTGTGATAGGCGCTGAGAAGTTCGGATCCACCTCCAGGACCAAGGAAGACATGAAGAAAAGCTGTGCATGATCTGTATCGATGACAACCTCCTTAGGGGCTTCGTTGTACTTTCGCCCGAGTAATGCATTGATCAGAACCGCTTCGAGACCTTTCAAGGAAGAAACACTCTCTGCAAGTCTCCAATTGATCGGAATGCTAGGTGCTGCTGTGCCTTTGAATTTCACATATGCTGCCAGATCCCTGCACTCTGAGGGCAGAGAGTTGTGCAGCTTATTGTACAAGATCCCATCTCTCAAGAGTGCCGTGCTCTGCTCTGGAACAGAGTATGACGTAGGTTGCTCAATCATTCTTGTCCCTGTTACTTGGTCTTTGCATTGAGCTGGCTGTTGGTGAGCCGTGCAACAACACTTTTAAGACTGTGCTGGAGCGCATCCATCTTTCACGTTCGATCATCAACTGCCTAGGTCTGATTGTGTCGGTACCGAAGGGAGCCTGGCTTGCTTGTCTCCCGAGCTCTGTCCATCTCTCTGGGTTGAACTCGATGGTCATCTCCGCACATGAACTGCCCGGACTCTCAATGGCCGGCTTGCTAGATTTGAGACCGAGTATCACTTTCTCTACCTGCTTGACGGATTTATTTGACCAAATTAATAAAGCCGAGACTTTAGTGCATTTCTATACCATTAAATCCTTAGCCTACTTTCATTACCTGGCACGGAGCCATGGGCAGCCCATGGAAACGTGGAGAAACCAAAAGCTCGAGCATAGCAACAGTCTCTCCTACTCTTAGCAGAACTTCCGGCATCATTTCAATTGGGGCCTACAAAACCGCCTTTTTCTCAAGAAACTTCTGTGGAATGTCTACATGTCGAGCTCTTAAGTATTCAGCGACGTTCTGAGCTCAATGTTAGCCGTGAGGAATCCAGCTACCGCATCAATAGTGTAGAGAAGTGCAGCCTACCTTTCCCAGCGAGTCCATCTTGACAGAGCTACTGACGCCGGCGCCCAGGATCCCATGTATCACAAAATGAACGGCTCGAATGTTCGGAAATTCGCATCTTTCGATATATGTATCGGATGTTGCTTCATCGGCAAGTAGCTCTAGCAGCACAATTGTTAAATTCCGGGGTGATTGTCACGCAAATTGCAAGATCAGAGAACGTACCTCGTAGTGTGCTCGTAGTCAGAAAGTTTCGAAGCCATTCATACTTGGCTGATTCATGAGGACCCCGGGGAAAGAAGAAGCCAACATTCACATTCGCACCTTTATCGCCACTCCGGGCGTAGACCGCCAACCCGAGTGGCGCCCTGACTGTTGCCCCGAAGGAAGGCAATGCCACTGGATTAGTCGGTTGATAGTCGGGTTGAATGGGTAGAAGGTCGACTGGTGTATATGCTGTAGCCCTTGGAGCAAGAATACCTGGAGCGCTGTCCTCCATCGTGGCAAAATGCACAACTTGCTGGACGTGTTTTTGGTTTACCAAGCCGGGAAAGTATGTGCAAAACAATTTTGGATCCGCAGTCCGAAAGTCGAAATTTGCGGTGAGTCCTGGATATCCCGAGAGCTGGTTACTCATAAGAGGACCAAGAAAACGACCAGGAGCGACTGCCTTTGGATCCTTAGCTTGTGCAAAGATCCGAAGTTGTAGTGTTGATTCGAGCTGGTTACGCGGGTTCCCTTTTGGACTCCCATATAGCTGAAATTCTAAGATTTCAAACTGGCTTTCGTCGACCATTCTGCGAGACATTAACTCAAAGCTCGCTGCCTTCTCTTTGGTGTCGAGGCCAGTGACGTATAGTGAAAATTCGGCTTGATATCCACCGATCGCCATAATGGCAATCTTGAGAGTCTCAGGAGCAGGAAGTCCTAGAAGATGAGAAGTCTGAATACCCTGATGGAATTCACATTAAGATTTGGAATGGTTCCTCTCACCTCTGACCCCTGAAACCTGCACCGAGTCTTTGCCAACTTGGTCGAAATTGATGCGTGTGATATCTGCAATCACATCGGGGTTGTAGTAAAAGGAACCCTGTATCTCGTATAAGAACTGACCTCGAACAGTGTCTGTCGTTACACTGAACAAACATCGGGTAAGCATATGCTCAAGCGCAGCATCAGAGCTTGGACACGTACATCCCATTCTGATTGGCGTGCTTTTGGATCACACTTGTCCCATCCGCTGCGATGGCAGCAATTGGGTATGATAGATCGTAGTATCGGGGGTTCAGGTTCTGAAAGCCACCAAAGTTGCCCCCGGTCTGCCATCCAGAGATCTTAGTAACAAAAGAGAGAAGTCAAATAAGTCACTCATACCACATAACAGCCACATTCTATCAGATGGCCAGCCATCAGAGAGCCTGCTAGCTTGTCGAATTCACCCTGGCTCCAACCATGCCACCATGCTGTTACTCCCATGACCTTGATGATTGTTCTCAGTAAACGTAAATTTGTTGCTAAAAGGCTGACATACCGTGCTTGCATCCGTACATCTCCCACATATTACAATATCAGCTCCTTCCGCCAGTGCGCGCACTATTCCCCAACATCCGATATAAGCATTGGCAAGGATGATTTCGGGGTATTTCCGCTTCCAATTCTGGAAGTTCCCAGTTGCTCTGGTAAGCGGCTGAATATCAAGGTTTTCCAGCTGGGAGAGTAGATTGTCCCCAACAACATATGCGACCCTTTTTTCTGAACCTCGAGAGCACAATAGATTTTGCACCTCTTCTGCGAGCCCTTTGGGGTTCAGACCGCCCGCATTTACGGCAATGCGAACATTTTGATTCTGGTAGTTGAGGTAATCATCAAGACCCTCTCGTAGAGAGTACAGGAATCCCGGTTCGTAGCCACCTTTCTTCCCTGCTCGAAGTTGTAGTGATCTCGAAGCCAAGTTGACCTGTTAATTCGTTAACAACTTGAGTTTTGATAGCAGTTCCTCGCACTATCGAACCTCTGATAGCCAGTCTCCGATAATTGCATCGATTATTATGTCGCCTCTCAGCATCGACTTCAATCCTATGTGGTGTGAGCAATTGCTCACCACTTGCAACTGGTGCTAGGTATTCGTACCATCCAACCTGTCGCCGGTTGAGCCAGACACACTCCCAACCAGAATAGGTCTTTTCCCTTTGTCTATCACACCTTGGCTCATCATGAGTATATCAACAGGCACCAAAAACCATGAAATTGAGTATCAGTATTACAATTTGGCTTTCAAAATGCTTGCAAGGTTAGATTGCACTAGCCTCATGCACATAGCATCATTATCATCATACTACGTACAGGTATGAATTAACGGAACAGCATCTTGAACATTCCGAGACAAGGCTTCAACGTCCACCGATGTTCAGGCTTCCCCGCATCGGCGCCGAGCTTCATGATCCTCAGCCTTGTCCCCCCTTTTCGTGCGGAGAAGATGCCGAGGTTTTCTGTAAATATGAGCAGGCGAGGATTCGATACAGTTGAATTCCCACACTGGGTTCACGAAATACATGAGATTTGCTTGAACTGTAGGGCTGACTATTTGACATGCTCCTTGATCCAATCAATGATCAAGTTATCCGTCTTTCCTCGAACTGCCGGTGCCGTGAACTTTGAACCCACAGCGTAGATATGCAATTGTCCCCACTCAATGATCATCTTGTGCGTTACACCTGCTTCATTGCACTTTTCGGCCCACAGTTCGGAATCGCGGCGTGCAAACTCGGCACCACCGGTGAAAATAAGCTGCGGGTTTAGCCCCTTGATGTCGGCGGGCTGGCAACAAAGGGGGTTGACTTCAGGAGAGTCTGGAGGCAAGCCGCCAATAAACAGTGATACAAGACCAGGTACATTCTCGTTCGCCATCATAAAATAGTCAGTCTCGACGGCGGCGTTCCCTCCTTGGTAGGCGCTCAGAGTCAAGTCCATCCACGGAGAGATCAAGACCGTTGCCGCTGGTTGTGGTAGACCGAAGCGTTTGAGGGTAATCCCGGACAGAATACATAAGCCACCTAGATAACACTATCAGCAGCGACGGATTTGTATTCAGCTTGCAATAAACATACCACCGGCTGAATCGCCCATGAAAATGACGTTTTGAGGCTTCACACCACTGTCAAGCAGATATCGATAGCCTTGAATGAAGGCGTTCAGTTGCGCCGGATGGCTTTTCTCGGTGGAAAGTGCTGTGTCATTCATATTCAGAGTGGTAGATATTGAAGGGTGTCAGTCGAACTCACGATATTCCACTGACAGAAAGAGGAGGTCAAGCTTCGCCTGTGCAGCACCTCGAACCCATCGCTCCATGTAGTTGGCGTACATCCTCGCCTCTCCGCGTGCATAGCCACCACCATGCGCAAACAACGCGACACATGCTTGCGTGCCGTTTTTCGGACATGCAAAGTCTGAAATTTGTCGAGAGCCTGGGATGAGGTAGGCTGGCGTGCCTTCCACCTTCCGAGCTCGGTCAGGAGACAGATCTCCTACCGGAAGTCTGTGGGTCAAATCTGGAAATGTCAGCGACGCAGCGGCGAGATATGCACGTTGGATTTGAAGTCGCAAAGATTGGTGGGATGGGAAATGTGGCAATAGCAGTCGTCGGAGAATTGCTAGAAGTATCTGAGAGAAGAAGGAGTGCGTAAAGATAAGCGATCGTAGAGGATGGCGCAAGATCAACAACAAAAGATTTGCCATGGTGCGTTGGAGCTGTAAGACTCCAGATGGTCGGGGCCAGTCCAAGCAGTCTAAATCGCTCATGAATCAGTTGTCAGGAAGCCCAAATAAGCTACACAATCCAGACTCTCGGTGCCGTCGGTAGAGACCGCTACCCCACCTGCTCAGTGTACGGCTTTGGCTTGGAGACTTCACTCACCTCCTCTGCATGTCCATTTGGAAGCAGATTGAGATCGCAATACCTCATCGCATCGCAGCAAGATTTACGCGAACGCATAGGCCAAATGGCCGCTCATGCTCGTATTGTAACTTTTTCCCCTTCCTTAGTAGAGTCAGAGTATATAATATACATATGATGTACACAGTTATGCAAGAACAAGAATGTCCAGCAAGTATTTTCAGCAAGAGTGACGGTTGAGTGATGGCCTCGGTTTATATCAGAGCTTGACCTTTATGCATCGCTTCTCTGACCTCTCTAATTATGTCTTTACGATCATCACGCCCCATCAGAACGATACCACGTCCTCGACGATTCATACGGCCCATACGGCCCAGGCGGTGCACGAAATCGATTGTGGTATGTGGCACATCGTACAGCACAACATGACGCACTGCCAGTGTGTCAATTCCACGGGAGGCCAAATCTGTCGCGACTAGGACTTTTGTGTTGGGTAGATGCCTTGTCGGTTTATCCTTGAATTCTTTAAAGGTATCATCGAAGGGGATGAAGCTGGAGAATTTCTTCGGCTTTTTCTCTTCTTTGTCTTCGCCTTCGACCCTGTCCACAGCGGTGAACGAGGCTAGAATTTCTGCCTGTCGCTGCTCTGTAGTGTCTCGTGTCAAGGATACAGCCTCGACGCCTTTGATGACCAGAAACTTCGCCACCTCTTCAGCTTTTTCCCGCTGGTTCACAAAAACTAAGATGTGCTTGACTGTGTGCTTTGCAAGGGCATCATCGTGCACAGCCTTGCCGAGCTGCCAGATGATATCGGCACAGGCCAAGTCGCGTGAACCACGATAAGGATCTCTGTCAATGTCAACGGCTCCGAGTTGAACTCGACGAGGAATGGTATGCAACTTGGGTGTCACGATTCGTTTGGCGTCAGGGAAGTTCTTGTCGATAAATCGATCAAGACTGTGGGGAATGGTCGCACTACAGAGAATGAGCTGCTTGAGTGAGGGGGCACAGCGATCAATTATATTGACGCTGGCTTCTGCAAAGGATCGGTCCAAGAGGGAATCCGCTTCATCCAGAACGAGGTATTGAACTCGAGAAAGGATATTGGGCTCCTTTTGGGCAATAGATCCGATCAAGTGAGGCGTAGAGACAACTATATCTATGCCGATCGGATTAAAGAGTGATTTGTATATCAAGGTCGGAGAGTTGCTGGAAGAGAAGTTGGCGGATTTGTATTTAATCGTGTGGCCAAGTAGTTTGACAACTTGGCCTACTTGAGTGACCAATTCGGAGGAAGGAAGAAGGATCAAAGCTCGTGGTCGGCCCGTGTTTGGGTGAAACTTGAATTTCTTCTCAGTCTCTGATGGATCGGCAGCAAAGACGTTGTTTTGAAGGCGCTCTTCCTTCTCCTTTGCCTCTTGAGCTTTTCGTTCCGCTTCTTGTATGTTATCCAGCTCCTCTTGCTGCTTGACAGCATTGATGACAGGCAAGAGGTATGCCAATGTCTTGCCAGAGCCAGTTTCCGCGGCCAGAAGAAACTTGTCGAAGCGGGCCTTGCCAGTGACCTTTTGGTTCTTCTCCTTCTCGTAGGCGCCCCTTTTGCTGAGTAGAGCGGGAATGGCGAGCTTTTGCACCGGCGTTGGAGCGTATTCTTTCAAATGAGGGAGCAACTGTGTGTACACACTATTGGTGACATAGGGCATCAATCCAAGCTCTTCAAAGGTAGTGATCTTCTCCAACCTGGCCTTGATGGTGTCTCTTTGAGCGTAGGACATGGGTGTCAAGGCCTGCTGCATTTTCAGGGCGTGAAACAAAGGTCGATCATCGTCGCTCCTCTTTTTCCGGGTGGGCTTTGCTGATTTCTCCTGTGAGTCTCCATTGTTAGGGATAGCGGGGTCATCTTCAACTCCTGTGGAAGCAACAGCCCAGACAGGCCTGCTCCTGGGCCTATTGGCAGATCTTTCATCAATTGATCGTCTCCCTTTGGAGAGAATGCGCGAGTCTAACCGTCGTCGTGGAGGAATATTCGCAACCGTCTGGTTCATTCCAGCAAAAGGGCCTGTCGCAGGTCTATTCCCTCTGGTCCTTTCGGAGGGCTTTCGATCGACCTGTTGCGAAAGCGTCATTCTGGCGGGTCTCCGGCGCTGGCGCATGGCCGAGGCCATCGATCTCTGAGCGTGCCATTGTGACAACGGTGAATATGCAGGAGATACCAGGGTCCTCAGGCGACATGCAGGGCATACTGCGGCCAAGGAAGACATTTGCAGATGATGCTACAAGGTGGAAACTTGATCTGGAATGGGGACTTCCCCCGATAGCCTGTCATCAGGAATTATTTTTTGGGTCGGTTAACTTGCCGGTCTGGGCACGGATAGCTGCTAGTGAAGTCTTAGTGGCACTAAGGTATCCGAGGCAGGCGTGGAGGCAAGCGTCACGTGCGGGATAGGAATGGCTGCCATAGCAACCAGCACACTAGCCTATTTCCAGCTCTGACGACAATAATAACCGACTTTAGAGGACCTCCACTACTGATCAAATGAATGATGTCCTCAGGTTGGCCTCATTTGCGGTCGCATCTCCGTTGAACTCATTCTTCACTTGCTTACAGTCTTTACTATCACATTCGCCTCACTGCAAAGTACCAAATCGTACGCTATCACCATCACCATCCTCCTCCTCATCGCTGGCGCAGCTGGACTGCCTTACTCCAGGCTCGAATCCGTCTGCCTTGACCCTCATTTCACGCCTGTGCGCATTCCAATCCATGGTCTGAGCTCATCCAAACACAAAGCTATTGTTCGAGGACCCCCTGAGTAGCTACCATGGCTTCAGAGGTACGCAGATGACATTGACGCAGCCGTCCTGTTGGTCCTTGTTGACACTGACTGACCACGCCACGTTCAGGTCCCACCTCTACGCATTCAGAAGGGCAGCAATGGCTCTCCGTCCAAGCTGCCCCGAGTAACCAACCGTCCATTGTCCGAGCTTAGCCCCATGGCAATCCGTAGAAATTCCCCGAGTTTCCCTCAAGCAAAGGTGCGTTGTTTGCATTGTTCCATTCCTACAAACAACTAACAGAGACAACTGCAGGGCAAACTGTTCACCACCTCCGAATCCTCACCTGCAGGATCTTCCCCATTCTCTGCTGCCTCCCCACGCCTCTTCTGGCAGGGACGGGATCCTAACTCCCCTGCCAGAGAGAATAGCAGTATCTTCGATCCTCTCGCTCCTTCCCCCAACAAACGGTCATCCATTGAGAATCTGAAGAAGGCCTCGCGGGTCAAGAACAGCAGTATGTTTGCCATCGAACAAAGCACCAACTACGATCCTTCCAGGCCCACCATCCTCGATGGTCGCCCGCTAAGCGTGCAGTCGCTTGGACCGCAATCACCGATTCGGACTTCAGACGCGCTGCGAAAGGAGAACTTTGCTCCTGCGAAAAGTTCACCCGGGCAGTACACAGCAAAGGCGAGCCAGGAGGACGCTGCATCGGCCACAACTAAGATTGTGTCTCCTCTGTCTCCAAGCAGGCTGAACACTTCACCTGCCAAGTCATCCTTGTCCAAAAAGACTGGCGCAGACTTTAGACGAAGTGGATTCGACCCTGAGACCGGTATCTGGGAGGATGAGGACGATGTCCACAACAAGCAACTCCCGGCTGGCCGTGGCCTTCACCGTCATCACAAGAGCGTCACGTTTGACCAAGCACCACCCCAGATTAACGAGTACGAAGAGCCCACGCCAGCCCCGTCCTCCATTGCGTCCGAGTCTCGGGAAGGTAGCTGTGAGTCTGTAGAGGATGAAGATGAGGACCTCAGCTTTGAACGTGGTTCTTCCATGGATCATGACGACAGCTTCGATGCATCACTTGAGGATACCGAAAAGACCCCTGTCGTACTGCCAGAGGATTGGAGGTTCATGAGCCCAGACACCGCGAATAAAGATCTCGCACATGGCGAAGAAGACGTCTTTGATGACGACTGTGGCAGTCCAGCTCCCACAGCTCAACCAGGCGCGTTGGCCTACCGCCCACACCAGACGAGCGCGGGCTCGGTCGATTCAAATGGCCAGAATCGTCCTTTGCCCCCACTTCCTCCAATGAGTCTTGGTCACAAGAAATCACCATCTGATCGCCTATCAGGAGCATTTGAGCGGATGAGCATTGGACAACGATCACTACCAACACCTCCGATGGCCACCACAATTTCCAAAGCCGACATCCAGAAGATGGGAACGACCAGTTCACTGACTGCGGATGATCGTTTGCGACTTATGGCTCTACAAGAACAGGATAGAGAACGTCGCATGAGAAGATTGGGGTCCAAAGAGCCGACCCCAGTTCGTGCTGCAAGCGTAGAGGATTCAGTAATTGTACATGGAGAGCCCGGCCCAGAACTCGTGGAGTCAAGGGAGTCAACTCCTCAAATTTCTCGCGCTTCTGTCCTGCAGGGCCTTCGTGGAGAATTCAGTTGTGACAGCCGTGAGAGCAGCGCCGATACCGATGGTCCTCATACGAACAGAAGATTTGATCCGGATGTGGCAATTCCATCAATGGAAGATCCCACACATGCTCACGCTCAGAGTGCCTACATCAAAGAGGAAGATCCAGAGGATCAAGACCTGTACTCAATCCCCGATGCCTACAATCGCCGTATCGTCTCAGAGTCAGACCAAAGCGCGAATCAAGATGATGATATGACAAGTCAGTATTCCCAGCCGTCAGTTGCAGGCTTACCCGTCTCAATGCCAGCCCTGGAAGATGGGCAACATACACCAAAAGCTCAGAGTCCTCAAACGGCGATCAATTCAAGGTTCCTGACTTCGGAACGTGTGTCTTTGCCCGATTTCACCGATTTCGGTGGAGGCAACGATTTCAATGTCGGTCTCACGCCTTATTTGAGCCGGAAGGAAGAAAAGCTGGTACCACCAATCCCAGCACTATCCACCACTAACGTACCAGATCTGGCTGCACTGCGGCAATCGATTCAACGATCCTATAGCCCGGACACTCAGCAGTCAGTAGTACCACAGAGTCCTGTCGTACATAGTTTCAAGCAACGAAGTCCTGGTACACCGGAGTCGATCGTACGGCACTCAGTTGCTGTCAAAGCGTTTGGCCGAACCCAAGTGAACGACTTTCCTGAGGTATCCAAGTCTGATACTAATAGTGATCGATCGATCTCGCCTTCAGACAGTGGCTCAGTGATTGTCAATCCCAAAGAAGCGTCTCCAGTCTCACCAATCTCTACCGAGTTCCCCGAGAACAACCAAGTCCCGGCCTCATTATCCCCAGAAGCTGTAGATCAAAATGCCGTCGAAGCGAAGGAGCCAGCACAGCTCCAAGTGCCGGTAAATGCTAAGCGGGTCAGCAGCTTGGTTCCCCTGGAGATTGCCCATGAAGAACTTGATGATGGCCTCGGGTTGGGCCTAGAAAAGGAGTTTGACCGTGTGGTCGAGGCACAAAAGGTAGAGTTTGAACTCTCATTACAGCGCTTGTACTACCCCTTCAATGGACGCTTCCCATCGAATGAGTTTCCCGAAGCAAAGAACATGAGGATGGCAAACCCATTGGAAAACGCTCCCGTTCTCCCAAAACCACGTGGCGCAAGGTCTCCCCCACAGACCAACTTTGCCAATCGTTCAAACCGTTCTTATATTCTTGAAGAAGATTCATTTGCTAATAGATCTCCAAAACAACAGCGAGGTTATCTCATGCGACAGAACACGAAAATTGTGGTTGCGACTGAACGTACCTCACAAGATGAATGCCGCTCTCCAGGCCTTCCCACAGATGGAGATGCTAATCTGCTGAGCCCCAGATCACCCGCAAATCAGGTCCAAGCATCACCACGTAAAACCAGTCAGCCAACCTGGACAGCTGAGCCATGGAATGGCAAGGTGAGAAGGAAGAGCATTCGTGTGGGCGGTGAGAAGGCCCTGGGTCAAAGAAAACCAGTCAGCGGCCCTGCCCCACCACTGCCAGGTCAATGTAGTAACGTCCAAGAAAGCCTTGGTGCTGTGGCAGAGGACGAACTAGGTGAAGAAGAGGACTGGGAAGATGGTGCAGAAAGAGGACGGCTCTTTGTGAAGGTCGTGGGCGTCAAAGACTTGCAGATGCCTTTCCCTCAACGTAAGCACCACCTCCAGTATCCCACTTCAATTGACCAAAGATTTCTAGATGAACAAACATATTTTGCCTTGACACTGGACAACGGGCTTCATTGCGTCACTACTGCTTGGTTGGAACTCTCACGCAGTGCCCCCATCGGCCAAGAGTTTGAGCTTGTCGTACTCAATGACCTTGAGTTCCAGCTCACATTGCAAATGAAATTAGAGGAGCCCAAGGTTGAACGCCCACAATCACCTTCAAAACCACCAGCCTCCCCTAAGAAGCAGGGTGCTTTCGGCAGACTGTTTGGATCTCCTAAGAAGAAGAAAGAGCTGGAGTTGAGAGCTCAGCAAGAGGCGCAGGCAGTCAGAAGACCAGTCACCCCACCCTCGGCGTATGAGCTGGTTCAGGGGCTGGTGGCAAAGGATGGATCATTTGCCCGGGCCTATGTGGCTCTCAGCGAGCACGAAAAGCATACATACGGCCGGCCTTACACTGTGGATATTACTTGCTTTAATGAATGGGCTCTGGAAGAAGTCCAAGTGGGCAGCTCCAGAAGCAAGAAGGGAGTGGTCCAGATGCAAAGACGGCCACCGTATGAGATCGGTAAACTCGAACTACAGCTGTTGTATGTGCCGAAGCCTCGAGGCGCCAAGGATGATGATATGCCTAAGAGCATGAACGGCGCCATCCGTGCACTTCGCGAGGCTGAAGAGAAGGTGCAACAGCAAGCCAACATCAGAGGCTTTGAAGGTTATCTAAGTCAGCAAGGTGGAGACTGCCCGGTAAGATTCTCGCATGAAAACCTGTACAGCTGAACTGACGTGGACTAGTACTGGCGACGCCGCTTTTTCAAACTTGCAGGACCCAAGTTGACAGCTTTTCACGAGACGACTCTTCAACCTCGAGCCACGATCAATCTTGCCAAGGCTAGCAGATTGATCGATGACAAGTCTTCTCTTGTGCAAAAAGAAACATCTACGAAGGGTGGTGGCCGTCGTAAGAGTGGTTTTGCCGAGGAGGAAGAAGGATACATGTTCGTTGAGGAAGGATTTCGGATCCGATTTGCCAATGGTGAGGTTATTGACTTTTATGCCGATTCGACTGCAGACAAAGACGAATGGATGCAGGCATTGGCACAAGTAGTCGGTAAGGGTGTGCAAGGCTCCTCGGCGCCTGTGAAAGGTTGGGTCGAAATGGTCCTCAAGCGCGAGAAGAAGACAAAGGCAGATGGCTTATCAGGCAGTCATCCCCCACGACCAGCTGGACATCAGCGGACAGAAACATACCATGCCGGTGGTATGGCAAGTCATCATAACAGCCCGGTGAAATCCAAGGCTGGTCGCGAAGAGAAACATCGGAAGACGAAGAGCATGCATGCCTAGGGATATTAATGAGCATTTCAATGGGGTTACGAGGCATAGGACGGTTGGATGGGGTGGTCTTTTGATTGGGGTCAAGTTGGGCGCGCACAATGGATATCAATGAGCCTTGGGTTTCATCTAATGAAGCCCGACTATGTTTCTTCTATGGAATGGATGTGTTTACGCCGCACACGATCGATTGAATAGCAACGTCGGTAGAGAGATATGCTGTACTGGTTATGCTACGACTCGGGTCGATCCGTGGCTGACGGTGAATACAAAAGAAATGTTTCAATGTTGTTTCCTCCAATGAATATTATTTTCGAAATGGGGCTCCGACTCAAGGACGAATTATTAGGGAATGGCTTGTGACCCAAAATCTGACCCCAGCCACCGCAATCCCACGTACGCCGTACTTATCATCTCAACATCGACAGGATATCACCGGTGTTGATGCATCGTGTGCCCCTCGAGATCCTGCAATGGGTATAGTACGAACCATCGCAATTATCATCCTCAGCATCTCATTTGTCGTTTTCGTTGCTCTTTTTGGACGGCTTCCCGCTCTTAGGTGAGTCAGGCTGATTAGGCTGAACTGAACCAAGCTGAGCAGTTTTTTGGTTCACAGACGGACTCCCATCGCCTTTCTACATAAACTACTATGGCATCATGTTCCCAATGCCGTTATTTATGTCGACGACAAGATCACGGGCCGCCGCTTCACCCGCGGCCTGGCGAGGACGGGGAAC
The DNA here is from genome assembly GCF_000709125.1 of Exophiala aquamarina CBS 119918. Classification (NCBI taxonomy): domain Eukaryota; kingdom Fungi; phylum Ascomycota; class Eurotiomycetes; order Chaetothyriales; family Herpotrichiellaceae; genus Exophiala; species Exophiala aquamarina. Next base: position 2,391,894 of record NW_013550585.1, read on the forward strand.
TACCTCTTGAATGACGCTCATCCAATCGTGCTTGTGAGTTGTTTTTCATCGCCGAAATCGATCGACACTTATCCATGTTCTTCCAGGTATTCTTTGTTACATTACAGGTAGTTGGAGAATTGCTTTTTATCCCATCGGCATGGAGTCGGCTCAGCACATGGCAAGCCTTGCCCATACCATTTCTCGTGGCGGCGCCTTACTGGTTTTTGTACTTGTCGTCGACCACAAGCTCTAACATTACACACAGTAGTCATCGAAAGGCGATGCTCGCTTACCCGTATGATTATTGCCTGTTCCACCCTGGATATTACTGCAGCACTTGCCGGTTTCCCAAGCCTGCGAGGTCAAAGCACTGCTCGCTGTGCAAAGCCTGCATCGAGAAGCAGGATCACCACTGCATCTGGATCAACAACTGCGTCGGTCGCAACAATTACATCTGGTTTAATCTCCTGCTGCTAACCATTACGGCACTACTTGCTTACGGCGCCACCCTCGGCTATACTCTTCTGGATGCGCGGCTGCAGGAGAGATTGGTGCCTGCGGCGCTCACCCGAGGCAGCGTGACGGCGAAGCGATGGAGCACGAGATTGACATGGTCACAGTGGGCCAACATGTGGGCTTGGGCAATCAGTGTGGACTGGCAGATTGGGGCCGTCATGATGCTGAGCGCGATGAGCTGCCCGCTCAGCCTCAGTTTCCTGCTGTACCATGTCTACCTCATGTGGGCCGGAATGACCACGAACGAGAGTGCCAAATGGGCAGATTGGAAGGACGATGTCCAGGACAATGTGGTCTGGAGAGCAGAGATCCAGAAACTACGCGAGACATACCCCCGCTTGCCTCCCGACGTGGAGCCTGAGGATGATCTCGTGCAATGGCCCCGCGAGGTCCGAGCCAAGTGGTGGATGGTCAGGACGAGAGACGGCGATCAACCGACCTTGAAGAAGGTGGGCAGTCAGATCCAGGATGATAGCGAGGTGACTGATGTGCCGGATGAGCGGTGGGAAAGGATCCAGAGCATGCGTGAGGTGGACAATCTTTATGATCGTGGATTTTGGATGAATTTGGTGGATGGCATGTTCAATAGAGGATAGAACTTGGAGGTGAGATTTGGCATTAGCTTCATGGCCTGGCCTTTTCTAGACCTAGATATCTCACGAGCCATCTGGAGAGATACTTGCATAGTGCGAAAGAGGTTTGATAGAGGGCGGAACAGGCATTTCCACGTGACCACGCGTTTCCCGTCCACCCAGATGCAGCTGCAGATACGACTGCCCTCCTCCATCTTGACCGACAATTCGATTTTCACCACGGCAATCGCTGGGTTCACGGCCACTTCGTCGGAGTCCATTATGCTCGCAAATGGCTTCCCGACCTGCCAAACGGCAACGCCGGTCGACTATAGTTCTCTCAGACGATGATGAAGAATTGGAGCTGCCCTCTCCCCAATCCCCCGTCAATGCTCGTGTCCAGCGCGAGATCACCCTCGACGGACGAACATCACTGGACCTGTCTCCGGCCAGAGCTGGGAAAGGAAAGAGTTCTTCTCGACGTCCTGCGCCAAAGCCCTCCCCGAAGTCTTCTCCAGCGAAGGCCAAAAAGAACACCAGGGCGCAAAAAGCGCCAGAGAAGACCAAGTCGCTGCATACCTTCTTTACAAAAGCCACGGAGGAGCAGCGATGGAAGAAGAGGTCTGAAACACCAGACATAGTCGCAGATCTACAGAATGGAGAAATAGGCGACGCTATCGAAGATGATGACCTCTCGGACGATACTCTACAAGAGCTGGGTTTGAGGACCGACAAAGCAAATACATCTCTGCAGGACAGCCGGAAGCCTGCTCCGGCAAACAGCAGGAACGGATTGAGTAACAATTCTCTATCTTCGACCCAGAGATTTGTCAAGGGCCCTGCACCAAGGGATACTGTCAAGATCAAGGTGGAGGACCAGGACCAGGACCAGGCTTTTACTGAAAGTCGTCGACCTTGGGGAGACCGATATGGTCCAGCCAATCTTGAAGAGCTGGTTGTGCATAAGAAGAAGGTTGCTGATGTTCAAGGCTGGTTGCAGGGGAAATGCACTGGCCGTCATAGTCAAGTGAGTGTCCTTATATTGTTCAATGACTGCGTGCTCCTTTGCTGAATTCAAGTAGAAATTGCTTGTCCTGAAAGGTCCAGCTGGAAGTGGCAAGACAACGACAGTGTCTCTTCTCGCCAAACTTATGGCACTTGACCTGGTTTCCTGGCATAATCCAATGGTCGCGGATTCCGGTCCAACCAATTCAATCGCCGTACAATTCGACGAGTTTCTTAATCGAGGTGGTCAATTTGGTGGCCTCACCTTTAATGGGGAAGACGTTGGAAGTCCGTCCGAAAAGTCCACTAATGGCCGCATTCTCTTGATCGAAGAGTTCCCGGCAACTATTACAAGGAGTTCCAGTACACTACAATCATTTAGATCTGTTCTACTACGATATCTTGCACGGCCAAGTCATTCCCATCCGATCGCAATACGTGGTCAACAAGCGGAACGTGACAACTCACCGCCCGTGGTGATTATCATCTCAGAGACATTACTATCGTCATCTACGGCGTTGGCTGATAGCTTTACGGCTCACAGGCTGCTTGGACCTGAGATTTTGAACCATGCCTATGTCACCTCCATGGATTTCAACCCGGTCGCTCCAACTTTTGTGACAAAGGCACTAGATCTGGTTGTGAAGAAGGAAGCTCGTGATTCAGGGAGACGACGGATGCCTGGCCCTGCGATCATGCAGCGTCTGGCTGAAATGAGTGATGTCAGAAGTGCAGTCAATGCTCTGGAATTTCTCTGTGTGAGGACAGGCGACGGTTCGGAATGGTCTGGGACCATCTCAGCGAAGTCCAAGAAAACATCAAGAAATAAAGAGACTGTCACCTTGACCGACCTGGAGAAAAAGTCTCTTCAATTACTCAGCCACCGAGAAACTACACTCGACATGTTCCATGCTACGGGCAAGATTGTTTACAATAAACGACAAGACCCTCGTGTGCAAGATACTAGGGCTGAGCCACCGCCCAAACCACCGGACCATCTAATGCACCTGTATTCGCCGAAAGCTTCACTGGTAGATATTGAAGTTCTTCTCAACGAAACAGGAACAGACATCCAGACGTTCATTTCGACTCTGCATGAGAACTACATTCTCTCATGCAATGGTGACACTTTCGAGCCAGCTTTTGATGGATGTTCAGACGCATTATCAACTAGTGATATACTCAATCCTGACTCTCGGCCCTATCGACGTGCGAACAACAATCCTAATGCCGGTTTCATTCAGTCAAATCTGCAGTCAGGGAGTTCCGATACGCTAAGACAGGATGAGATAAGCTTCCACGCTGCGACGAGAGGGTTATTGTTCAATCTGCCCTATCCAGTCAACCGAGCGAGTGTCCCAGGTGGCAAGAGAGGCGATAATTTCAAAATGTTCTACCCACAAAGTTTGAGGCTGTGGAAGCCCACCGAGGAGATAGAGAGTCTCGTCGAGCTGTTTGTGCATGGCACGGACATCGATCATACAGACTCAAGAACCTTTGACTCCGTCATTCATGGTGTTGATGGTGGTGTCGCGAGCTGGCAGTCAAGAGCATTCATGGCCTCCCGTTCAATCAGCAAGGATGGCGAAGACGACGACAAAATGCCACCGTCTCAACAAGTACGCTACAACAAAGATGTCCTCACGCTTGAGATCCTCCCATACACGACACGGATCCGATCTTGGAGAAAAGAAGATGTCAAAACCCTCAATCGGATCACGCAGTTCAAACCAAACGCATACCTGCCCAATCTATCCGAGGTAGAAGAGAGTTATGAGAACGGGCTGGACGCCAAAGATCCCTGGCCGCAGCAGAAAAGACCGACGACTACCACCGTGCCTTCTTCCCCTTCGCGAAGAGGTATTATAGGAAGCCCCGTCAAGCCTGGCCCACTTGGATTGAAGCTGTCCGCGGATTTGAATTCTGGCCTGCCCAGCGCTGCTCCGCCGATCGAGAAACTGTACCTTGACGACGACGACATCGTTGACGATTAAGGGAACGCACGGATGTGTATATGATTGTGATTGCGTTTCTCCTCCACATTGCCGAACCTGTTGATCATAGCTGGCTGAGAGAGATCTCCTTCGGGGCGGAGAGCGGGCATCCTAGAGACAGGCCAGGCCAATGAGTGAAAATACCCATCATCCCACACAAGGCATCTACAGGTACCTAGGTAGTGAAAATATGTCAATGGCAAACTCAGGCTGGCGCCGCAGCGCCATATTTCTAGCATTTGTAAAGGATACCTGGGGGCCATATATGTGGATTTCCTGGCCTTGTCTCGCGCTTTTCTTCCCCATTTCGTGGTCTGTCACTGTCAGGGCATGATTCGGAGTTCGGGGAGCAGTTTTGTACCCCTAACTAACTAGCTAGACAATTATACAGGATAGAGTGCTCTGGAGGATCGTGGGTAAGCATCCTCAACGGAACAAGTATTGACTGATAAGCCACTGATCGGCTCGCTGAAGGGATAGCCGTTTTGGACCGGAAACATTATCTCTCTTCCCCTTCCTCCTCCGCCTGTGCCGAACATGGATCTCGAAGGACCTCTGTCCTATCAATCAAACCAAAGTATCAGCCGGAAATCATGCACGCATCGAACAACCCCCCCCCCAGAACCCGGATTGACTTGATCCAAACCCATCCTCAAAACTGTTCCACCGCCAGAAAGGTGATATTCCATGATCTCAGGGCTTCTTAAACCATCCATCCTCTCGAATCCTGAAAAAGAAACTCACGGCAGTTGCAGCAAATAAACCAGCACACAGCGCTGAAGTTCCCCATTTATCATAGTATCGACTGATGCTGGCCCTTCTCTTCCTGATCATTTGAACCCTCAACCAGTATATCGCTACACTGTAGAGCAATGCAGCACACGCCATAATAGTGAAGCCCCAGGCCGAATACAGAGAAGCCTGATCCCCGAAGTTGAGTAAAGTTGCCGCGATGGTACCAAGAATGATGCTGAACTCGAGCCAACTAAGGAAGGTTCGTTCTGCAGCGAAATAAACTTTCGGTTCGACACGCACGGGAACGTGGATGCGCTTTCCTTTGGGTGCTCTGAATCTCTTGACGGTAGCAACGGGACCGCCCAGAGGATTGACGCCACCGATACTCCCATTCTGAGGCAAGCGTGTCGTAGTCGGCACCGACAATTTATGAAGGGCATCGAACATTAGGTTGCTACCCTTCTGAACATGGTGTTTGAGCACCAAAGGATAGAACTTCCACGAGCCAGAGCGACGGGCTTCCTCGAGTTCGTCGGCGACAGCGCCGTAATCGTCGTCTTCCGAGTCGTAAATATATTCACTGTCCGGCAGTGGTAAGGCTGAGACACGCTCTTCCTCGTCCAGGGTATTCCCGGGTGCACCTTGGGCGTCACGGTCGTCATCCAATTGCTGAGCGCGTCTGTGTTCATCCAAGGCGCGCCGAGCAGCATTTAGGCGTCGAGTGCCTTCGTCACTCTCATTCGAGCCATTCACGTGCGGTGTTGCCCTGCCCGTTGTTTGGCCGTCATCCAAGTCCTCATCCTCAGAGTCATCAACATCACTGGTGGAGTAGCTTGCTGTATTGGCAGGTCTTTCAATACCAAATTGATGCGTGATTGGTTTACGAATATCGACGTCCATTTGAGGCATCCAGAAAGGAAGCAGATCTATCCGGTTGGGGAACATGGTAGCTGTGCCATGGATGAACTTTGAGAATTTGGGCACAGCTTCAACCAGATGGCTTGCAGTCAAATCCCGCACCCATTGAGGTGGCTCTTGGCCAGCCTGAGTCTGCAACTTGACTTCCAGGACAGCGTAGGGGAAGAGTTCGACATCTTGGGACGGTAGCTGAGAGAATGGCCAATCGATACCGATATCCATTCGTCTCCAGTTCTTACCAGCTCTCTGCCTGCCGTCCAGATTGTCCTCCCGAGTCATGGTCAGCTCGGTATCAAGGGAGATACGGACACGAGCATCACCGGGAAGCTGAAACGCAGTCCTGTGATAGAAAGACCTAGTGACGGGCACCAGTTTGCGAGTGATGACACGATACTGGATTTCGCGGGCCAGTTGCTCCAGGTCTTCGATTTCTTTGAGGCTCTTCTTACCCTCCTTGCGCATTTTTGCGAAAGCATCGTCGACAGTGAAATCGCCTTTCATGAAGGCATTGACATTCTTCTCCTTGAGTGTGAACCTTGCCTTGACAGATTTCTCGCCAGTCCAATCTTCACGATGGGTTTTTCTCTCAACAAAGATGGTTTCATTCTCCATGCCTCCGTACCAACGGAGACGGATTGCCTCAGCACCCTCGGTCTTCTTCAAACGGCCCTCGTAGAGTTCCCAAGTATCGGTATTGTCATAGTAGATGGAGGAAATGGCGGAATCCTTCTCCTCGAACTCCTTATTGGGATTAAAGACCAAGACGGGCAAATGCTTGAGGATGATGAGCTTCAGCTCGGTGATGTTGTCTGGATGTACCCAATATTTTGTTGTTTGGCGGACAAAGTTCTGTTGGCCACCTCCGGCAGAGCTGTCGCCCTTGACGGGATTCCCGCGTGTGCGGACCAGATCGTAGAGCTTTGAGAGAGTGACAATGAAGGCATCGTAGTTGTCTTGGAAGAAAGGTTTTGCCTTCAACCTGGTTGCGAAGGAAGGACGCAAGTATACATTTGTTTGCTTGTCATGTTTCTTGATGATCTTCTGGAAGCCAGTATAGTTCAATTGGGTGTACTTGGCTAGATCATGAACATCGGCGATGATGTCGCTCAAATCAGCCTCCAGCAGCTCAAAGTCGGCTTCGAGGTCGTCGTCGGTCTCGGTCTCGAGGTCGTTCGAGTTCTGTTGTTCTTGACGATGTACGACCTGCTTGACCTCGGAGTCACTGGCCTTGATGCGAGAGACTATTTCCTGGCTCTTGAGCTTCTGAAAGGTGAAGACCTTGTCGAGCTCGGCTTCGAGGCGTTGGATGAAGGCGGCTTCATCATCGTCGGTCCAGGGTTCTCGTTCGCCGCTCTTGCCGGAGATGTAGGGCTTCTTCAGGGCGTCTTTCAGTTCATCGTAGGCTATGTAGTGCCAGTAGTAATCCTTGATAAGGGACTGGCGAAGCTGTTGCCCAAATCTGTAAGAAGGGAGGAGTTAGCCTTGGTGTGATGGATAGTGGGGGACTGCGTGCAAAGAGAACGAACTTCATATTGGTGGAATGGAGTCCGAAATCACAACATTGGCCGGAGTTCTGAGTTAGTGCTCCGGAGGGCCTCTGTCAGTATTTGGGCGACCCAGTGAAGCCGTGAAAGAGGTCGAACAGCGACAGTCGTCTGGGAAAGGCGTGCAGGACGTGGGATATGTATGCAGTTGCAAAGTTTTGATCCAAGATGCAAATTTGTCCAGGGTTCATCAAGCTTCGAGCTCGTCCAGGTGGTCGGTGGTCGCTGAATACGGCGCATGCTGCTACCACTGCCACGGTAGGCAGTCGCAGCTGCCGCAGCACACTCTGTTTTCTGCACCTGCTTCCTTCTCAATGCTGATGGCTGGTGCCCAATGGGAGCGGTTGCTGAAGAACGTGCCTGCCTATCAGGGCTAGCCATGTGCTAACTCGCCGCCCCGCAACTCTAAGTCCAGTTTAACCAGCTTAACAGTGGGCAGTGGGCCTCTGGGTGGTGGGTGGTGGGTGGTGGGCACCTACAGGCACCGCCAGTACGGAGTACGGAGTGCAATGCAAACGGAAGAGATAGATACGAGGAGTTGGGAGCACTCACCCTCTCCAAGAGTAGAGCTTAAGGTGAACTAGGCTAATACTGTCTCTGTCAGTGCGACCACTAGTCCTGCGAAATATAAAGGTGGAGTTCCTTTTCTTTTTCTTGCCCTTCTCAATGTCCTGAGCCTGACTCTACGAGTAATTTTTCTGTTTCTCTGAGGTTGGCTGCTCTCATCAAACGTGGTGGCACCTGCCCTGCCCCAAGACCAAGGCTGGCAACTTCCAATGGATGATTGCCAACCCCGCTTTCCGCCTACAACCGAATGCTCTGCTGTACAATAGTCAAACGGGTTACACCTTTCCTGGCATCACTCTCTCCCCCACGAAACATGGCTCCTTTTCCAGCAACGACATCGCGCCGCTTTAAGGGATAAGGTAAGTTACCTTGCCTGGAGGAAGGTAAGGAGTGCCAAGTGCCAAGTACCAAGCACCAAGCACCAAGCACTCCTCCGTACATTACCGAAGTGCATGGTAGACAGCTGACTATGATTGCTGTTCCATCGTATCCATCATATCATGCAGTGCAGTCGTTGTAGAGAAATGCTGTACCATCATCCGTTTGATCGGTCAATCCTATGACCGTTGCTTCGTAGGTCTGTTGTCCTGATTTCTCTGCACCCTTCACGGCCCTTGTACATCCGCTTCTCGAATCTCCGCTCCAACCTCAAACCCGCAACGTCCCCTCTGTTATTGACTCCATGGGTGACACACTCTCATCAATAACGAGGTCGTTAAGTTGCGTGTAGAACTGCATGTGAGTGTCACTTCCTCCTCGTACCAACGCCAGTCTTCTTTTCGTCCTGCTAATCGGACTCATCGCCATTGACTGAATCACAACCAGGCAACCGCACTAACTCTCCCTGACCTCAAGGCAGCCTCTCCGCCTCTTCGCTACATCTGTCACTGGGTCAGCCAGGACTTCGGAGAAGGCTGTGCCATGCACTTGCCACTTCTGAGTCTTCAGACTTGACTTCCTCGTCAATCCATTATTGTCGCCTTGACTCTTCCTGCCCTGACACATCTTCGTGTCTTGTCAACCCATATCGTCGACCATGTCGACCACCCCCAGCCTCACCATGACTTCATCCTCAGGTCATTCCCTCATTCAACCACAACCACGGCCACCACCTGAACTTCCGAATGAGATATTACTCCAAATCATTCAGACATGCCCTCGCCTGACTCTGAAAAATGTCCGCCTGGCTTCCAAGAACCTAGCTTATATGGCCGAACCTTACCTCTGGCGAGAGATCGTCTTGGTCCCGAATGACAGCTGCATCCTCGGTTTCATCAAGGAATTGAAGCGCTCCAAAGTCACTCGGCATGTCACCAAACTCGTATACGATGCTCGATTTGGCCAATTCTTCACTCATCTGAAAACCTATCCGCCTGACCCTGGTGTTCAATGGCCAGCAGACGATAAGGCTCGCGTCGAGGCTTTGCTTGATCGTGTATCGCAAGGTCGATTCTACCCTTATGAAGACATGGCTTTGGAAGTCGCCATGCTATCCAAGGCCTTGAGAATTCTTCCCAATACCCGCGAGATTCGAGTTCGTGACTACGAGGAGAACTCCAATGCCGTCGTCACAAAAATTCCTCACTTCTACCAAAAACTTTGCAGACTATCACGTGTCGACCCAGGGAAAGTCAATTTCACTAAGATGGTAGGGAGTAACGGTCGTTCATACACCAAGGGCATCATGACCGCTGCCTTTTCCGCCGGCTTACGGCTTCAAAGCTTGAAATCGAAAAATCTTGATGCACGTGCGCTGTTTGGCGTGGTCCCCATGAAGTCTTCGGCTGCCTATCAACAACTCTGCATCTTCCAGGCGGTCATGGATAGCCTTCGCGTCCTCGACCTTTCCTTCCGAAATGCTTCTTTAATGAGCACCGCCTGTCACCTCGATTGTATCCAGTCTCTTCTGAAATGCGCCAGAAAGCTCAAGACTTTGACGCTACGCTTGACCGACTACACAACCACCCGGTATCAGTATCCCGATGACGAGCTCTCCTCCGAGTTAAGCATCCTACTAGAAAGCTCGACTGGCGCTTGGCTGTCTCGACCATTGCTTCCTAGACTCGAAAATTTGACCATTGAAGCTTGCATCTGTCATTCCGAGGATCTCATTCATTTCCTCAAGATTCATGCGGCCACGTTGCGACGGCTAGAACTGTCCAACATCACCCTCTTGGGTGCTGAAGACCGTCGTGAGTGTTGGGTTTCATTGATGAAATATTTCAAGAATCAATTAAAACTATCCCATGTGTCTTTCAGTGGCTGGCTTACGAATGGAGGACGTCAACATTGGTTTGTGGCTAAAGACAGCGTCAGTGAGGACAGGTTGAAGGCCAAGGTCGAACGATATATTGTCGACAAACACATTCCACTGTGTCCACTTGAACCGCTTGCAATCCAAGCCAACCAGAGTGACGTGGGAAAGCCAGCAAACGGTAAAGAATGGGAGGGAGATATTACGTGGACCATGATCTATGCTAGTCGAATGGGTGGTGACCCCATGGACTGGCAATTGACTGTCCCCGTCTTTGGAGCCCCCGCGCCTGGTGAGGCAGACCCACCATCTGCAACCGAAGACGATGTCCAATCAATAACGAGCGAATTCGTACAGGAAGGCTGGGGGGAGCCCTTCGACAGTGGAGCTCTAGTCGTCGTCGAGCCAGAACTTCAAAGCTCTGATGTAGGTGAAAGCTCGCCTGCGGTTGACCCGGTCAACAAGAAGAAGAAAATCAAAAAGACATTAAAGTCAACCTACGCGCATTGGGGCGACCCCTATGTACAAAACGCCTCAACATCATACACAGCGATGCCTCCTTTCTACTCCACTCCACTGGTTGCATCACCCGTCCACCCTCTGAATACGTGGTAATCGACACACTCCGATTTCGCCAGGCTTTGTCAGCTTTATCATCAGAAATTAGAAAACCCAAGAGACCGATACACCTCTGCGGTAGAATTGCTTGGCTCTGCTGGGACCTACTCTCCGAGACTGGACCCAGTCAGATCCCAATTGGGGCTCGATGGTCTGGAATACTGTCGGTAGTAGAGTATCCATATCTTCACTCGTAACGCCTGCTGAAAATATCCCTTGGAAATGATGACACTTGCTACCTTCAGAATGTGGGCTCTGATGGTTCACATGTGAGCCTCCAGAGTTTGAAAGTTGGGAATGCGCACCAGCAAACGGAATGAATGCGCGGGCTCATAAGAATCATGAAGCGCGAACAGCAAGAAATGAGCCCATGTTTGGGTTTGAAGGACTTTTCTCAAGGACCCGAACGAAATTGTGCATTGTAGGGACTGAGAAATGGTCGGTTGGCATCAGTGTACGCGTGCGCATTTAATGCAAAATCGTTCTTGCAGCCAGGTAACGTAGGAATGGCAGGAGAGGCATAGAGCATGTGACTGATTGGCTTTTTGGGGTCTTATTTCCTCAAGTCTCTGTTCTTTTGGCCTTCCTTTAGTTAAAGGTCGCCCTCTAATATTTACAAAACACGGCGAACGGCAGGCAGTTGGTTTGGTCCCAAGGCACTGCTCTGGAACGTATCAAATGCCTTGCACCGTCCCACGGCTTCCTTTTGCAGGTGTCTTGTGTGCTCCACCTCCAAAAGTCCCCTTGATATATGTGGCTTGATTCATTGCTTCCTCCTATCAATCACAGCTCTCCATCAGCTCTCATAACATCCCTGCTATGATACGGCTCGCCCATCAGAGAGGTCTTGCCCTTCCTCGGCTCACAGGTCTCCCTCTGGTGACCTTCGTAAACCTGGGGACCGGGTCGCGGCACCTTGCTCATATCGAATCCACTTACAGTGACACTATCCTTCAATGCCTGCAGCAACTTCACCGTAGTCTCGGGGGTCAGATCCTCATAGTAGTCGTCATTGATCTGCACCATCGGGGCATTGACGCAAGCACCCAAACACTCGACCTCCAGCAAGCTGAAGATCTTGTCCTCGGTCATCTGCCCGCTATGAATGCCAAGGAACTCCTCGCACGCCTTCATGATCTTGTCGCTGCCGCAGCCGCCCAGCATGCACGGCGTCGTCGTGCACACCTGCACGAAGTATTTGCCCACGGGCGTCCGGTTGTACATCGTGTAGAAGGTCGCCACCTCGTAGACTCTCATGGGTGGCATCTCCAGCATCCGCGCCACCTCGTTCATCACCGAGATCGACGTGAAGCCGTGCTGGCGCTGGCCCAGGTCCAACAGCGGCATCACCGCCGCTTTCTTGTATTGGGGTGGGTATCGTTTGAGGATCTCGTCGATCAGCCGCAGGTTCGTCTCGTTGAATTTGAAGGGGATCGAGGGGTTGTTGTATGAGGTGTCGCGATGCTAGTCCCGCACTCGGTGTTAGCCTCCATTCTCCTCTGTCTCTCTGTCTCTCTGTCTCTCTCTTCAGTTGTTCCCGTCCTCCCAAGACTTACCACTGAGAGGGTCTCACTCCGTGATTGGGGGGTGGAGGAGAATTGTTTGGGTTGGAATGGTTGTCGTCGAGGAGCTTTGGCTGTGCTCCGAGATGCCGTGCGCATCAGCTGGGGCACGAGTTTCGACGCCATGCTGGCTTTGTGCTCGAGTTCGTGTCGACGAGTTCCAGCTGGTGAACTCGGTTCAATTGCGTCGTTCAGTGTCGTTTGTCTACAAGCTCTCCTACCAATCAGGGTGAGTCAAATGTCAGTAGGGAATCTGGGGAAGGTGAACCGAGGCGCAGTATACGCTACCGTAATGCTCAGTGGTCTTTATGATTGACAGTATTTTGTCAGGGCCCGAATTGGAAACTCCGCATATGCGATGCACCTTGAGGGCTGTTTCTCCACGCTGGCTTCATTTATAGACAAGGTACGGAGTAACGCACGACTGTCTTGTCACCACCAGCTCTCAAGGATGAGGTTCTCATCCGCGGTAGGTACGGCTCTCGCCCTCCTGTTCAGCCTCACGACAGCCGAGTCCAACCTTACTGTCCGACAACAGACAGAACAGATACTCAAAAGTGATTTCAAGCCTGCCGCAGTCCTCGAGAACACCAACGTTGTCAGGACAATCAACCTGGACAAGGGGTACGTCCGGGAGACGGTCAATGTCCTGGTCACGAACACAGACAAGGCTCCACAGTCGGAATACTATGTACCTTTCGAATACGACCTGATTGGCAAGATTAGCGGTTTCGACGCCCGGGATAAGCAGAATGCTGAGCGAGGGCCACTGGAATCCAATATAGCCGCTTTGTCTAGCGTGCTTGATGAGGATGGGAAGCACTCATAGTAAGTCAAAGACAGCCCGAACTATTGCGAAATATCCGAAGTGTTGATGCGGGATAGTCCTACCCAATACTATGTCATTCACTTCCCTGAACCACTCGCACCAAAAGCAAAAATTACCCTGTCGATATCTTTCAACATTCTCGGTGCCTTGACGCCCCTTCCTGCCTCGATTAAACAAGACGAGAAGCAATACCTCGCCTACGATTTCTCGGCCTATCTCCCCTCTGTTTACAAGACCCTAAAGCAAAAGACCAAGGTCAAGTTTCCCTCTTCAGATGTTCCCGAGTATACGAAGACTGAAGGGTTGACCTCCTCGGCGGATCCTGAAAAACAGGGTTCTTCATTCACATATGGAACGTACGATACAGCCAAGATTCCACCCGGAACGACCTACCCTGTCAGCGTACGCTACGAGTTCAACAAGCCGCTCTTGGTTGCCAGTCTGTTAGAAAGAGATATTGAAGTCTCACACTGGGGTGGCAATCTCGCGACCGAGGAAAGATACTGGCTACGTCATGACGGTGCTTCGCTTGCAAACCACTTCTCTCGCGTCACTTGGGGCACGCAGAACTTCTATATCAATGCTGGGCAGGGAAGCACTTCCGCACTGCGAGAATTGAAGGTACCATTGAAACCAGGAAGTGTGGATCCGTATTTTACAGACGACATCGGCAATGTGTCAACCTCCAGATTCAGGCCAAACAACGTCCGCGAGGCCAGCCTCGAGCTGAAACCACGATACCCCCTATTTGGGGGATGGAAATATAGTTTCCGAATTGGCTGGAACAACGCACTATCGTCGTTCCTGCGCAAATTGAAGACCCCGGGTGACACTTACATACTATCAGTGCCCCTGATTGAAGGACCGAAGCTGCAAGAAGGAATACAGTATGAGCGCCTTGAATTCTCGGTGCTGCTTCCCGAAGGTGCAACGAATGTAAAATATCAGACCCATGGTGGCACCGGTGTGCCTCTACTTCATGCTGAGTACGGTCTCCATAAGACATTCATGGATACTCTTGGAAGAACGAAATTGAGTTTATCGGCAAGGAATGTCGTTGATGAGTCAAGAGATGTCACCGTGCTGGTCACGTACGAATATCCATTTGCCGCAGCATTCCGAAAGCCACTGACGATATTTGGCGGCGCGATCGTGGTGTTCGTGGTCGCGTGGGCTATCAGTACGGTGGATACGAGTATTGGGAAGAAGAAGAGATAAAAGGCTGCTGCCGCACGTTTGCTTTTACAAGCGCATCCTTCTTTCAATGTTGATGTAGAATTATTATTTTCCCTGGGAAACTAGAGAGCGGGATAAGGAATATCAATCTGAAAAGTTACTCCGGCCTCGACGTGAGCACATTCGTTCCACTGCCTCTCTCTCAATAGCGCTTTGAATTTCCTTTGGGTGAGACATCGGACTACGGTTTGTAACTGGTGTACACTGCAGGTAAACGTTCAGAAGACATTCACGCGGGACCGGAAAAGCCGCCCTTGACCTTTCGGTTACAAGGAATTGAATATTCTCAGGCCGCCACGATACCCAGCAGTTCGATTTGGAAGCACAGTTCATTGCTCGAATCCAAGTCAGTCGCAACACTCAAACGCGCGATAGATATTCTCAAACCTTTTGATTGCCCTCTCTAGGTCCATTGTATGACCGGCTTGTTTGCTGCCATCACAACCCAAGTGGGTATTCTGACGATGCCCGGCATCAATCCCCACTGGAAATTCATCCATCAACTGGTCACAGGCACAAGCAAGGACGCCGAGGGGAGCACTGGAACCGAATCGTGTCGAATGCCCAGCTCTTCTCTCATTTGATAAAGTAACTTCCTCGCAACCACTGTCTGGTCTTCCCTTGGACCTCTCCAGAGCGCGATCAACCGCAAGGGCCAAAGCATGCGTACTCCGTCTGTCCACAGCCTCGGCCGCAATCGGCCAGTGGTCCTTGGAGCGACCTCTGTCGAGAACACCACCGACACACAAGCGAGGATCTCGTCCGCAGCATTCTGTACGTTCGCGATCCGGAGCTGCAGCTGGCTTTGCAGTAGGGCGGACTCAGACTCATGCGTCTCGACCCGAACTTTGCTCAGCAGCTCCACCAGAGTTAGCTGGAATTTGAGCCGGAAGCTGTAGAAGAATGTTCGACAAGCCAGTTGGCGAAGACTATAGCCATCCCTGGGTCCCTCGGCATCAAATTCTTCGCCATCATCTTCCCATGATTGTCTCATCTCCAACTCAAGCTGATTCGCTTCAGCCAGTAGCTCGGCTGCAGTGTTGGAAGAACGACTGGAGCCGTGAAGCAGGAATTGACGGACTTTGGCACAGAGGGTACTCGTCCGATGGCCATAGACGCAGATACGGAACGTGGCCGATTCTTGGACCCTCAAGTCCTGCTCCAAGACCTGGAACCAAGTCGTGGATTCAGGAGGCGATGCTATGCCAGCGATGAAGCACCTAATTTGCTGTAGACGCTGTTAGCGACGGGCCACACCCGATGGTCTACTTTTGGATTGATTACCTACCACTGTGTTGTACACAAGCCAGAACAGCGCCCGTGCTGTTGGGGAGGTAAATTGAGATGTACCCCGTAGACGCAACAAGGTTGCCAATCCCTGGGTGTGCACCATCCACGGTTCGGATCCATGGTTCTGCGGCGCATACCCTATAGGTGGAGAGCCTCCAGCTGGCGATGCAATGAGCTCCAGGCACCTGGTTAGCTGCTGGACTAGTGAATTCTTGTTGGGGGGCTCACCTCATATATTCCCAACAGCCAGACGGCTGCCAGGGTCTGATCTTCTACTTGCAGGATCGGGTCTTGGAGGGCTGCATTGGTAGCGGTCAACGCCCTTCCGTACGCTGCTCTCCGCTTGGACCAAGCCTCTACGCTGCTGACTTTGCTGGTCAGGAACGCGTTGCCAATGGCCTGACAAGTGAGTATAACTGCAGAGTCGGGTGTGGCGTCGCGGATCATATCTTGCAGTGGGACCAAAAGCCCTTTAATATCGGGGTGCCTCTGAGCGCAGGAGACGGTACTGAAACCAAGGACCATCGCGTGGTCGTCCCAGCATTCAGACAATTGAGTGGAGCGAGAGAGGTACCACCCGATAAAGTTAACGACATCTGTTTGAATCAGCTTGCAATCCACTCCACGGTGGCTTACATACATTCATCGAGGGGGCTCCTTGTTAGAGATCGACGTGCTGCGCTATTGGACGAAATTCCAGAGAGATCGTTGCCAGTGGTCATTGCCGAGTCTGAGGACGGACGACGGGAAGTCGACTCGTCTGCAGGCGTTCTGCGCTTGCGTCGGCCGTCTCGCTTTACTCCATCTGCGAATGAGGAGGGACTCTCGACGCGAAACATGAGCTCAAACTCGTCCCGGTAGCCTGGGCATCTCCTTCCTATGCGTAGGCACCTGGTGCACTCAGGTTGACCCAGGTCGCACTAGTATCGATTGTCAACAAGGTTCCCTCCTTGCTTTGGTCGAATGGATGTCTACCTTAACCCTTCTGTGGCGACAAAGATGGCAGTCACGGCTGGGTCTCCCAATGTTCGGCATGGCTAAGGCTAACCTGTTGAATTGGGTCTCTTTGTCCGATGTGGCTGCTGCACTTCGAAACGACTGCCAACTACGTACGCTAACTGGTTCTGCTTCCCGTGGCTTCGACCGCGCTTTTATTTCTTAATGGGCTCGCGAAGGGTACTTGAAAGGTAAAGTTCAGGCCTACAACGAGGGCTGAATCAACTCAAGGAACCTACGCTGGGACTGACGCTGGGACTGACGCTGTCGATCTATGGCTGTGCTCGGCGAATGAGCCTGTGTTCGCACAAAAGAACCATTCGGGACCGAATGGTGTGGTTGATGAGCTCTTGTGTCGAAACAACCCAGTCTGAGATCGTTTTCAGCTGCCCTTGTGACAGGGTCGTGGGAAGGCAACGCAGTTTGATGCAAGACGAAACATTCGCGAACTGTGCAATAAGTACAACGCTAAGCCGCGCCTTTGGTCGCTCGCGGCGCCGATTACTCCTGTTTGTGGTAGGGCCAGACGAGACCCAAGCTTTGAGGCCTCCCAGCAGCCGCAAGCTTATTACTCTCAGATCGCAAGGGTACAAGTGCAAGTAGGATGCTTCCTGAGGACTCCGAGATCATCGCACAGTATTCTCAACCTGGAAGTCCTTACGAGGCTCCACATATCATTAGGATCAGCCCACGCCTTGGAGCGATCTGTAGCCGACTTCGGTAATAATCATACCCTACCAGTAGGATCACTTGAATACTATTCCCGTCTACTATACCACAGCTATGTAAGTTCTAGCATCGTCACTACGCTTGCCCCACTTATGAGTGAACGATAAGACCCAAACACTCCATTGAGATTCAAGTCTTAACAGTCCTGTATACCCTCGGCACGATTTCTGACGTATGATAATACATCACCTCAAATCTCACCGGTGCTAGTTTCCTTACTATCTAGTATTTCGTAGCCATTTCTGAACACGGGTGGTGTACCGTGTCGTCGGCAGAATTGATAAAGATGAACGTAGGCCCGAAATGTAGACATCTTTTAGACTTACTAGAAAACGGTTTACTGTACAGCAACTGTTGGATCTGTCTGGTAGCTCCGCATCACAAGCTGTCAATTTCGCCCACTCATATCTTAAACCAGCCGCTTCTCTTCCATAAACCCCTCCAGGATTTTGTTGACTTCGTCCGCCTTCTCCAACTGCAGCCAATGTCCCCCATTCACGTTCTCAACTCTGAGATCAGGGACGAGTGGCCGCATCTGCTCCGCAAAATTGACCGTGACAGTGATGAAGTAGCTGGTAGAGGCGATCAGCAAAGTTGGGTGTGTCAAGGTGCGGGCGAGCGTGGGAATTTCTGGCTTGCACATTAGAAGGATGCGAAATTTGTAGGCGATAGTGGATCAGTTTCAGACGAAGGGATTGAATGAGAAAGAAAGGGGGACTCAGGGCACAGTGGTGCATACCCTTCTCATCTTCGTCATTGATGTTACGCAGACTAGCCTTGTACCAGTTGGATCCAGGGCCATAGCCACCTTTCTCAACAGAGAAGGCGTATTGATAATGTCTATGGTCCTGATCCGTGTAAGCTAATCTGGACACCCCATACATCAGAGCTAGATATATTACTTCTGAAGTCAGATAGGCGGGCAAGTCCAGAGTCTTGCCCTCGGTCAACCAAGTGCGGAGACCGCCAGGGGCGCCTTGATATTTCTTTTTGATCTCATTTTCGGTCGTGAAGAAGAGCGACTCCACGGACTTAGACTGCAGTGTGATCAATTTTTTGGCGAGTCAGAAACTTGCAGAGTTTGGAAAGAACTTACATGCTCATCTAGGAGCTTTGCAGCATCCTCATCGTCAAAAAATAGGAAATACCCAAAGATCGAAAACCCGAGGTTCGTTTGCACCGAACTGTTGATTTGTTGTATCCGCGCGGTGGTGAGGCTGTGGCCAGGGGCGATGTATCCGTGGTCGATGAAAGCATAGGCCGAAAAGCGCTCTGGATGATAGTTCGCCAGGCGTGACAAGAGGAATGAACCCCTGGTGGAAGAAGCATGAGCATAGCTGCACGCCAACTTGGCACGCCCTCTGATTCTCCTTTCATTGACAAACCGCATGAATGCAACAACAGGCAGAATGACAGAATGAATCGCGATACATACCAATCATGCGCCACGCCGATCACCATGCCGACGCCTTCTGAGACCATGATCTCGACAATGTCGCTCGCCATACGTTTACCCCTATACATCTCTAAGTCACGCGGCTTTGACGTGTCCCCGAACCCAAGTAAGTCCGGAGCTAGGATTCCATAACCCTTTGCTACGAAGAAGGAGATCTGATGACGCCAGTCATGAGAGGTGGAGGGGAAGCCGTGGAGGAAGAGAATGTATTGAGTGTTGGGAGATTGAGGCAGGATATGGATGTAAGAGTATGTAAATGTGCGCGTGGTGGTGAAGGTTGAGCGAGGGAAGGCCATGGTTGGTTATACTTGTTGCGTGTCATGCAAAGTGTTCATATCATGAGTTCCTGACGAATGCGAGAGGGAACTCTCGTTTATATATTTAGTCCGGTAGATGAAGAGTCATTATATGTCTAATAGAAGGATCTTTGGGCATTCCCAGCTCATTATTCTAGATATAGGCACCTAACTCCCCTAATTTTAAGACTGAGGGAAGCAATTCATTCGACCTTTGATATCCTGGGATGCCAGGCTTAGACTCGCTAAGACAATTAGGTGTCACTCAGCCTACAGCTATTGGCTTCAGCGTAACATGGCAGAGCACCAACATCATGACGAGCATGGGTTTCGACCCACTTTTAGCTATTAAGACGTTGCTATTCCTTCACCCACCGAGGCTGCAGCACGATGCTTGAGAAGAAACTTTTGCTGCGCTCTGAATTCTCTCATTGGCTTTGATGCCTTCCAAGGTTTTACTGTCATACAAACATCTAAGTTGGAAGTACACCGATGTTTGTGTTATATCTGCGTTAGGGTTGTGCCCACGCCTGCAATTTCTGATCGTTTGCCGGTTCTTTTCGGTTTGGCTTTGCTGCAATGTAAAAGACTCTTCATTTAGTCGGCCTCAGCTATTCATTATAGAAAGATTATTATTTATCAATTTTTGCCGTTCAACTGAGATGCCACATAGCAGTTGACTTGCGCAGTCAGCTGAAACATGGCACTGGCAAGTAGATCATACCTAGTAGACAAACTACCAACCAGGCAGCTTGATCCAGCCTGAGTAGAAACGACGAGTCTCTGGTAACGCCGAATAGAGAGCTCCCCAAGAATTGCACATCCAGCCTGTATATGCATCTTGACCCGGCTATCGAATCCTAGCAGAAACTCGATGTAGCTGAAGAGAATGCTCGTTACGATGGCAAGCTCTAGACTTGAGGAAGATCCATTAAGCCGACGGTGGAGATCCTGGATGGCCAAGCCATAGTGCCGAATTGAGAACACGATCGCTGAGGCCGTTTGCCATATCTCAGGATGGTAACGACTGCTGGTCAATGCTCCGATTGCTAGGGCCGCATGATGCAATGCTGGTTCGATAAGAGTGCCCTGGAGGATGATGGTTTCCCATGCCGGAATCTCGAAAAATAAAGAAAACTCCCCTGCACAAACGACCTGGAAGTACTCCATGTGCGCATGTTCGTCTTCTAATAAAGGCTTGGCGGAAGGGTAGTGTAGACTATGGACAGGCGGAGCCATCGCGTACTGCGGTGCTATAGAAGGGGACGAAGAGACGAAGTCACATTTCCAGCCTGCTCCGATGCAGGTTGAGCAAGCTGGCCTGGCCTCGTCGCATTTCTTATGCCTGGTTCTAAGGCAATATTTAAGACTGATTCAACTGGTTACGGCCGGGGCCAACTCACTTGCATGTCAAACATCCAGTGCTGACTCTCCGAATCCCCCGAGCCCCAGGGCGCGATCTTCTTGTCATTACTAATTAGTACGGTGATTTGAACCATGACAAGCGGTTGCTCTGCGTGTCTGTTAAAGAAGAGAAGTGAGATTCGGGACGGCCTTGTGAGTGAGAGAAATAAATAGGGGTGTCTGCATAGGAAAACGACAAACTGCCATCTTTGTCCCTCATCATTGGCTACAGCGTAAGTTGATGCACGCACCCGGACGCTAATGCTGGCTGGATGGTAGCGGGTCCTGCTTAAAATGATTTTGCCATCAGTCGCATTGATTGCTTTATTGAATGATCCTTTATCCTACCACCTGCGTGGCTATCAAAGGAAAGTCAAGCGAAGACTGGTTCACTTTTTCAGGTCCTCCAGAGGTGGGCGAGAGGAATACCAGACTGTTGATGACTTCTCGTTCATCTAACAATGAGAGCTACATGGTCGGCGTTGTTTGACCCGCACCATCTCTCGTGCACCCGAAAACATTGCGATCCGGACAGCGTAAGGCCAAGGGGTCCAGGATCTGTGCCTACTACTCAGGGTCCAATTATTCGTCTATCCACTTGCCTGTCATCGCCAAATGAATGATATTCATTCTACTCCCCCTCTCTCCGGTGCCTAGATGCTCGCTCAAGACAATCACCGGGTCAACCTGAAAAGCCTCCCCACGGGGCTGGAAACCCTTGCTGAGGCGTTCCCGAGAGGTTAGTGGTCTCCCGGTCCCTCCTCTAGCCTGGATGGCTCCGAAACCTCAGTTTGGACGTTCTATCGCCGTGCCGCTGCCGTTTGGGCCTTTTGTAGGACCACAGCCGAAAAGACTGGAACGTCGGTAGCCACGTCGACGGCATAGCCGCGGGCAAATACCACCAACAGCTTATCGCTATCCTAAAGGTCACTCTAGTTCGCAGTTCATCTGCCAAGACGTGATCAATCCACGCCATGCGCACTGGACTCTCGCCATCGCTCACCTTCTATCAGCCGCTTCCCTCCCTTGGTCACCAGGAGGCGGCTGAGAACCATCCAACTCCGCAAGGACGAAGCTCGCGACATGCTCTTCTTCCGAACTTCTGGTTGTCCTTGGAGTGGACGACAGCTCTGCAAGAGATTGGACAGCTTGCAGCTCTGCTACTGGACTATCATCCCCAATTGCGTGTGGTATCGAATGAAGCATCCGAGTATTCGGCAGTGTCCTATCATTGGGTACCCAGACCCACTTTCCGTGAACTTGGATTTCCGCGGGCTGAACAGCCGCCAAACTAGAGGATGAGGGCGAGAGTGGAAGAGTGTGGCTCGATGAAGAGCTTTGCGTGAGATGTAATTGTTGACTACGGAAAACGGAGGGCAGCGGTGCCTCTCTTTGCTCATAGATATCGAGCGGAGATCGGCGAGGCAACGATGTCTCGTATTTGGCTGACGAAGATGGATGCAGTGGCGGTTGGGGCGATATCAAGGACTCTTGTTCGATCTTTGAGTAGCTTGGTGGACGCTCTGACTGTTGCGCTGTGGATGTAGCGTTGCCTAGATCCTCGACCGCCGCCTTGAAGATCTCTACTTGAGTCGCCACAAGTAATTCTCCATGTTTGGCGTGTGCTGATTCATGCAGTTTCTCTTTCTCGGCTCGGCGTTTCTTGTATTGCTTGTATGCCCATCGCCCGGTGAGGATCATTGCGAGTCACTATGTGGATGGAATGCATGAGCCGAGCACGCGCCTGAAGGGTTTATGATGGATAACTTAAGAGACAGAAATTCGGAAATGATAGCAGCATGTCAATCGGCCTGACATGGCAGCCAACAGTAGCAGGACCATCTCACTTTTCTGCGATTTGCGTGCACGGCTGTGACAAGCTGGACTACAGATGTTTCGTCAGTGACATTGTATTGATATACATAGACTTAATTCGTGCCATTTGTGTAGATTTTGCCCATTTGGTAACCCAACCACGAGAATGCTTGCGTGTGTCCACCCCAATGCACCCCGACTTATCCATATAAGGGAATCCTTTCGACGCTGGCGGATAAGGCCACCCGCGCTCTCGCAAGCAAGTTCCGCTAGAAATATCGGACTCCAGTAACATGTTAATTATGACCCCTTGGTGAGCTTCATACCCTTGCCAGTGTTCACTGGCATTGGCATTGGCCTTGGACCTCTTTCTGCTTCTGTCCACGGCTGCAAGGCCCGTCGTGGGTATGCAGTATCCAGCCTGCCTGAGTGTGGGTCGCTCGAGGGCTATGGAATAGGCTCCACAAGGCTTGAGGAGGCTTGAGGAGGCTTGTGTCTGAACTTCGTTCGGGGTGGCCCGGTCAAGAGGGCACTGCGAGGCAGATCTGTATGCCTCACGAACGTGTCTTTGTCGTTTGGCAAAAGTCCATAATTCTGAGGCGGATATAACAGGCTCAGGACTCCCGGTGAGTCTAGCACTATCATCAAGCATCTCCTTGCCAGCTTTCGACAACTTCGCCTTGCCTTTCACTCCCAACGTCCTTGAAGTTATCTTCACACATGGCATTTTTCCTCCTACCTCGCGATGACAACGATGACAACGATGGCAAGTTTGTCTGTCTGCGGCCAAAACCAAACGAGCACGGCGATACGCTTTCGATCGGAATTACCTTTCACCAATTAGCAGAATATATGACCATGGCTTGCTTGGGTCTCACCACCATAAGTGCCCTGTTGCTGATCTGGAAACACCTGCACCGCTATACACGACCGAAAGAGCAACGTCAAAATATCCGTATTATCGCCATGCCAGTCTTCTTCTGTGCTGTCTCGCTGGTGTCAATCCTGTTTTACGACGATTCCATCTACATTGTTCCTATAATGGGTGTCTACGAAGCCTTTTGTATTGCTGCTTTGTTCCTCCTGTTCCTGGAGTTTGTCTGTCCCGATGATGAAGCACGACCAAAGTACTTTTCCAATCTTGAGAACAAGGATAAGAAAGGCAATGTCATACCTGGCGGTAGTCTGAAATGGTTCAATGTAGGTTCCTTTCGTGTGACCTTCTTGCTCCTTGCTTATGGAGCGCCAGCACATATATTTCATGGTATTCCAATACCCTTTGACCAAGACCATATCGGCCGGAATCCAGATTGGAACGCAAGCAGCAGACGTCTACTGCCCCAACTCACTGAGTCCGAAATATGCGCATATTTGGGTGGGTCGAGGTTATGATATCCAGGAAGTTTACCAGATCACTAACGTAGTGTTCACAGCTTATGTTGCTCGATCTATTCGTCATTGGCGGCGCTATCGGTGGAGTCTTTGGATTCTACGCCCGGCTGAAAAGCGAACTCAACCCCGAATACCACGCCTTGGGCAAACTCGTTTGCTTCAAGGGCATTGTCATCCTCCTCTTCTTCCAAGATATCATCTTTGGCTTCCTAAATTCGAAGCTGTTCAAACCAACTGCGACCCTAACCTTTGACGATCTCTATTTCGGCATGCCTCTCCTCCTCACAGCCATCGAGGCCACGGTCGTCTCTTTCACCTTCCACTGGGCCTTCGGCTCTCGTCTCTACCACGAAGACCACATTCCCGGGCAGCAACGTATGCCGATTTGGCGCGCCATCTTTGACGCCATGAACCTGTCCGATATCGTTCGAGCCACGGTCAGAGCGTTCGGACTCTTGATCAGTTTGGACTCTGCAGCCATTCAATTGGGATCCTCCAAGTTCAAAACTCCCAGCAGGCAGCGTACACTCCAACTTGAGAACATGGGCCGTGAACCGCTCACCCAACAACACTATGGCCATGGCTACACCAATTCAGAAATCGATACCCACTACCAGCCATCCAGCTATCCTTCACCAACGGCCCAACAGACTCAGCGATATTCATCGGGCGCGCCGCTGGCCTTTCAGCAAGAACAAGCTGAAGGCCTGGTAGGCCGAGGGCTATACGGTTACTCGTCTGTTGGCGAACGAGATCCGTCACCAGGCCCAAGTTACAATTGTCCCATCACTACTCGTGATGTTGCTTGAATCGGCCTTATCACGCAGCACATGCCGCGAAAATATCGATGACGAAGCAATGGCCTTTTCGCTATGCTACAGTCTCTGACGAGTCTTTCCTCAGCCTGTATATACAAAAGGAGCGAGGGCCGGTGAACAGGCGCGCGGGAAGCACTCCCTTTCAGCTTGAAGCGCAAGCCGTAGGGGTGGTACTGGCGAATGCTATGGATTCGATTCATCGTGTGCAGGATTCGAATCTCGAATCTCCCACGTTAAGTTGTTAAAGACTGCCAGGAGAGTCTGGGGGTCAATGGGGGTTTTGTACTAGGGAAGGATAGGTAAGTCAGGAGAGATCTTGGGAAAATTTGGGGAGGGCTCAAGGTTGAATAGATGTGATAGTATTAGATCTCGGATTAATATGTCGCAGTTCGAAACATGAGTTGGCTACGAGAGTCTATGAGATGTTGGTATAGTGATCATATAGTAATGTCCTGCTTAGTGGTGCTTAGTCCCAGGCGAGGTGAGGCGAGGCTGATTATCCCACCATGAGCTGTACAAGAGTTGTCCCGCAGCAGCTCCCACGTCATAGCCTCCTCGCTCTAATTGCCTAATTTGGTGGGCATCTGACTGCCCTTGCCCTAATCTCAAAACGTGAAGTCGGGCATGCCGCTTTCGAATCCACCTGCGTTAGCCACGGGTGAGCATAGAGCGGCCATCGCTCTAGGCCAGAAGCGGGGCGAAGCGCGAGCAGTCAATTCTGTACTCGTGATTACTTTGTTGACCAAACCTTTTCAATGGCGTCATATGTCGACAGAGAACAGTTTACTGTGAAGCAGTACCACTCGAGCCTTCAGCCGGTCATAGAAACATCTCCTCTTCTTAAAGGTCAATATGGGTTGCATTTGTTGGCGGCAAAGATCGTGAGCGGTGAGTTTATCAGCCTTACCGCCACTTGCAAGCCACTCGCATGCGACGTGCCTCGTACAACATGTTGAGATTCTTGTTCGCTCTTGGGACGGCCTTTTGTGTCATTACCATCTCTGAGCATTTATCGGCTACATGTGGAGCTCATGCTCTCGCTTCTGGTCAGGGTCAAGCGCCATTGAAAAAGCTCCCAGACGCATTGAACCCCAAATTGACCAACATTGTCGAGAAAGACATCATCACGCTCTACTACAATGGAAGTGGTCCAGTCCCGGACTACGACGAGGTGACACCGCTCCCAGAGCCCATAACCCCCCTCGATGAATCTTTGATCGAAAACGCTTTCCTTGGCGAATTGT
Source organism: Exophiala aquamarina CBS 119918 (assembly GCF_000709125.1). NCBI lineage: Eukaryota > Fungi > Ascomycota > Eurotiomycetes > Chaetothyriales > Herpotrichiellaceae > Exophiala > Exophiala aquamarina. The sequence continues at coordinate 2,417,666 of NW_013550585.1, forward strand.
TATCGATCCTCGAAACCACCGCCTATCCTGATGTATGCTCAAAATGTGTTGCTGCTGGACAGCTGTTCCATTTTGTGGCCATCAGTCAACCCGTGGAGATGGTCACCAGCCTTCTCATCCGGGCATGCAACATGTTTCCATTCGTCCAAGATAACCTGCGAGCTTCGTCATGCGAGACCCAATTCGGAAGCCCCAGTGAATTCGGTGCTTTCCTTGCCCAGCTATTCTCTAAGATGAGCCTTAGAACAGGCGATTTCCAAATGCTGTGTTCGGCCAATTACGGCTTGTGTCCCGAGGAACGCCCCATCGAGATAGACGAGGCTCGATACTTCGATCCCAAGCCCGAAGGCGCGAACATTGCACCAGAACCATCTGGTCACACCATCGACGTGCTTCATCTCTCCGACTGGCATCTTGATCCTCGATATGATATTGGCTCCGAGGGAAATTGCACACAGTACCTGTGCTGTCGGCCATATTCGAGCAATGACGAGCTTCAGAGCGATTCGACTAATCCTACTCTTCCCGCCTCACGCTTCGGTTCATTCTTTTGTGATTCGCCCGCTGATCTCGCATTGTCAGCTTTCAGCAGTATGCCAGAATTCCTAGATATGAAAGAGCTCGCCTTCTCCATATTCACAGGAGATATTGTCTCTCATGACCGTGATGATACACTATCACTTCCTTATGTATCATACGCGGAGGAACTAACGTATCGTATCTTCAAAAAATTCCTCGGTGATAGGACGCCGGTCTACGCCACCCTAGGAAACCACGATACGCTTCCGAAAGACTTCGCTCCACAGCACAGTCTCAACCCTGATCCCACAGACCCCAGTACTAACGCTCTAGCGTGGAATTTTGACCTTGTTTCCTCCCTCTGGTACAAGCATAACTGGCTTAACAAGAGTGAAGCAGCTTTTGCGAGAGCCCATTATGGTGCATACGCTACGACAACGTCTCAGGGTCTGAGAATTATCTCGCTCAATTCGGATTTCTGGTATCGGGCAAATGTGTTCAATTATTGGAACGTCAGTAACCCAGACAATACTGGTATGCTCAAGTGGCTCTCTGAGGAGCTCACCGAGTGCGAGAAAGGCGGTCAAAGAGCTTGGATAATTGCCCATGCCCTCACGGGCTACGATGGCATACCAGGTCTGCCAAACCCGACCGCCTTGTTCTACTCCATCATTCGGCGGTTTTCACCTCGCACGATTGCGGCTGTCTTCTTCGGCCATACCCATCAAGACCAGTTACAAATCTTTTACGACTATCTGCCCAGTTCGCTGGACCCTATTACAGGGAAGAGAGACACCTTAAAGGTCGACTTTTCCCGGCCCCTCACTGTTGGCCACATTGGACCGAGTATTACTCCGTTGACTGGGTTGAACGCCGGATACAGGGTGTATCAAGTCGACAGTAAGACCTTTTCAGTCATTGGGGCACAAACCTACTTCGCCAATCTCTCCAACTCTCTTGAATGGACGACGCCTGTTTGGGAGCTTGAGTACGATACTCGAAGCGCATACTCAAATTCTCTAGCTGCAGGAGTGCCTCAATCCAGGAAAGACGACCGGTCCGGTGCTCTTCTCGACCGTCGTGTTCCGTGGCCAGCAGGATCTCCACTCAATGCTACATTCTGGCACCATGTCACAGAATCAATGCTTGCAGATCCCGACTCGAGCAAGTCATTACTGGAGCTATACGACCGCTATGAAACAAAATCAAGCTCGGCCACACTCCACCGTGGGTCAGGAGCAATTGCCCCGGAACAGAAAGTATGTTTCCTGAGAGCTGGAAGCGGTGCGTTGGGGAGCTGGTGTCGTGAGTTATATGGTGGAGGAGACGCGAGGGGCGAGAGGGAGAGGCACTTTGGTATCTTCTGAACCAATGATATCGTTCTGGATTGTTTGCATTTTAAAGGGAAGCGATGGAATAAGAAGCAGCTGCGACGGCGGGCTAGGCTTGAGGACGAGTGGGGCTTGTCAATACTGTACAAGGGCTGGGGCCTTTTATGGCTATTTAAGATTGACGTGGATATCATGTTATCATTGATAACGCAGGGCGTTCTGGCTTGCTAGAGGACGCCGTTAGGCTGGGAAGATTATGAATACACGATATGAGAATAATACCAAACATTACGTACCCACACAAAATGCGCTCGCTGTTGAAACAGGATAGAGGCTCAAATAGCCCACACGCCACGCTCTGTTGACTAATTCGTGGATGTTGCTGCGATTGGCCGTGCGAGGACATGTCCCCACAATAAGGATCCCAACGATGACCCTGTATCATACATAGCTAATGGCAAAACCACTCACAGAGTTGCAAAGCCCACCAACTGATCAACCAGCTTGAACCCAGACCAACAAAAGAAGCCAATGCAGGTCGGACCTAGGTATCGGTCGTTCAAACAAAAATAATAAAAACATTGAACTTCAGCGCAGTGCAAGGCAAGGCCAGGCAATCTCGACATTGCCAAAACGCATGTCGTGATCAAACAATATTAAGAACGGGTGAATCATTTGTCGCCATCGCCCACATCGACGCCAACGCTAGCGCGTCTCTTCATTTCCTGCTCCTACTGGCCTTCCGCGTGACGATGCCCCTCGCCGTCTCGGTGAAGCTGATCCCTCCGAACAGCCACTGATCTCCGTGCCGGCCGAAGCCGCCCGGCGACAGCGAGCCGCTGTTGTTCCGCGGCTTTTTCTGGATCCAGCTACGGCTGTCGCGGCGGGTCGTGTCTGGTGAGGTCGGTGGGGACGATGTCGGCGAGACTGACGATGGGGGGAGCAGCGGGCTGAGAGACGCAGGGGTGACGGCGGTGGTGTCCAGGGTCGGTACCGAGCTTTCGGAGAAGTGCCGTCTTTGTTGTTGTTGTTGTTGGGGCGATGTCGTCGATGAGGAGGACGACGATGTGTTGTGGTGCTGGTGAATGGGGGTTTTCCGCGAGGGGTTCGGTTGGGTCTGAATGGGTTTCAATGGGTTGAATGTGGTGCTGGTTGGAGAGCAGATTTCTGTGGGTGGTGGTGGCCGTGGAGACTTCGATCGCGATCGGGTGTAGGGGAAGGGGAAGGGGAAGGGGAAGGAGTGGTGGCGGGATTGTTCTTTGCTGGGCGAGGGGGCTATATTGGTGTTGGAAGTGGTGCTATTGCTGTTGCTGTTGCTGGTGTGTGGATGGAGAGAGGGAAGAGTGTTGCTGGGTGAGAGTGATGGTGGGCTCGCGCTGATCTGGTATCCATATGCTGAGTCTCCCGTGCTTGAAGATTGGAATTCCACCTCGTTGTGGACCATGCCTGCGACGGATGGTACTGCCATGGTCGATGAGGATATCGGGAAAGTGTGTTTGGGTGTTAATCAAGTTAATTTCGGGAAGTGGTACTCATACGTATATAGTAGTGTATGCTGGCGGAAAGCAGAGCACTCTGGTGCGAGAGTCTCTCCGTCCAGATGGAAAAGCATGGGTGAAAGAACGAAGGGGGAGTGGATGCCCTTGTGAGAGACTCAGTATTATGCAACAGCCTGTGTCTTCTTGTTTCTTTAGTTGGATAGCATGTGTGCGAGTCCGAGTCCGTATCCGTCCAACTGACGGCCGCAGATTTGCACAGAAGCTCGTAAACATGGCTGCAAGAAATGACACTCCTGGTGAATTCCGTGATGTGGAAAGTCAGCTTCCTGTCGAGTTGTACTTACATGCATGGAGATGAATCGGCGTCAAGGTGCATTGCCAAGAAGTTGGTCCCAGGCCAGCACTCTTTATTGATGCCAGATGATACGGCGTATCCTGGGATGGTTGAGTACTTAGTGGTCATGCAAAACGGCTGTTGAGTTCTGACCGATGAGATCGTTGGTCGCAGGTCGACAGCAAGCAAGGGGTCGACAAGAGTCCGGAGTGTGCATGCCATAGTTTGCTTCAATCCATTCTGATTTTCTGCTCATCTTGCTTTGTTCGAGGACAGGGCCGCTCAATTCTCCAATTGAATGATGCCACACTTCGTACGTAGGCAACCCGAGTTGGTGGAAAGGGTCTCACCGGTTGGGAATGTCTATACGAGGTGAGGATTCAATGGCTGGAATGGGTTGGTTTTGGGCCATGGAGTTCCACCAAATTGGATGGGATCCCTCGCCATGCATCCTGCGTCCATCATCATGACCATCACGAGAAAACCAACCCTTCACTCTTCAGCCTCCAGAGGCTTGTATGGCTGGGAGAAGAGGACAGGAGCAGCAGGTTCGGGATCGACAAGCTGCGCGAAACGTGGTATTTAGGTTGAGATCATGCAGTGGTGGTCGGTCACCCGGAGGACTCCATGTTCCCTCCCAGGCTCCCAGCTACGAGCACTATCTAGCCACCCGAAGGACCCCAGCCAAGCCCGAGGGGCCCCGAGCTTGATTTAGCCCAGCCACTGTATGGAATAGATTAGGGGCCTTCGCAGCCCCCAGAAGGTTGCAGTTAGCAGTTAGCAGGGTTAATACTGCCGGTAGTCACCGCGGCCAACTAGTTGGCGGCAGTCCCTTGGCTTGCAGAGCCCCCTGGAACCCCCCACCTCGGCCCTCTCCCCTCTCCCCTCTCCCCTATCCGCCCACCTGAATTCAAGCCTCTAGAATGGTAGCTACAACTATAGTACTCCGTAGTACCTACCTACATCACTAATTAGTAGGCTCTTGGTTCGACGCTGGACAGAACACCCCGGAGCCCGAGGAGACCCCTCGGCCAGGCGAGGCGGCCGCCTCCGGTCTTCCTAACGATCTTAGCAGCCTTGTCCAGTCGATCTCCATGGCCACGGTGGCTGACGCCTGAAATTTGAAACGCGCTGCCGCCAGAACTTCAGCCTTGAATCGGTACTGGAGTCAGGGCCCGCGGCTCTCGTTAACCCTAAACAATTCACATCTGTGCAAAGGAATATCATTCCATCAGTTCCTAACCTCCTAGTATCATTGTCATCCTTAGAGTCTCCTCAAACAGCTTCAATTATGCTTTGATCATGATGAATGGATCTTGAACCTGGAAACGGCGTGAAAGGACGCACCCCATTCCCGAATCCCGATGTTACACAGCAATCCTCAAACTTGCAGCCAGAGCCAGAGTCATATCTCGCGCAGGGAGCCGGCCGATACTTCCCTGTGATCGATCAGTCTCATGATGTAGCTCTGGTGACAAAGCTATTGGACCGGACTCGCGATTGCAATGGCGTTTGCAGCGAGAACATCTTGCTCTGGGGTCTGCCCGGTTGCGGGTGAGTCGTCTTGCTCTTCTCTTCGCCAGTGCCCAAATATTCCATAGTAACGCAGGGTCAGTAAACGCCGCATTGCAAGGCAAGCCGCCCTGGACTTCTCCAAGGCCACAAAGTGCACCATTCTATTCATTGATGGCCGGACTCATGAAACCTTCCTGAGAGACTACCGCGATGCATATACCACCATGACCGGTGACACACTGCCTCAGGGTTTGGCGGTTGAAGCACTCTTGCTCAAAATCAGAATCACCCTCGAATCCTGTCGCCAAGATTGGCTCATGGTCATCCTGGACCTGCAATTCTATCTAGAAGACGGTACTGATCCCTTGCCCGGCGGTCCGGATTCAGCACCTACTTCCTTCCTCCCAGAGAGGTCTCGAATTCTGGTGACATCTTCCTACGTGATCGCATCTCTTGCCGGCACCGTCGACCAAGATGTGGCCATGATTTGCGGCCTGAAGTTCGCCCGGTGGGCCACATGTCTGCATGTCGTTGGCGTCGATGAAAAGAAGGCCATCCTCTACCTTCAGCATTCGGGGGTTGATGCTTCTGACATCTCAGCCTTCAAGCGCAAGGGAGCCTCTTCACTTTCCATACCACCCCTGCGACTTGCACTTTCTGCCGCTTGCATGCGCCTCCTTGGCATGACTTCGAGCCAATTTCGCCGCTTGTGCCACAGAAAATTCAAGGCTCTTCCCTCCTGGCCAGGTTCTGACACCGACTTTTCCAACACCATGGCAATTCTTTGGAAAGCCATCAATGACTACGAGCCACTAGCCGGCCGCATCCTCGCTGTGGTCTCCGTTGTAGATCGACTGCATCTCCCGATTTCCCTGATTGCAAAGCTTCCCATCTTTCTCAGCATCGACGCCGACGTGTTCTCTTCAGCGATCGATACACTGCTTCTGAGTGGACTTGTGGAGATCCACGACAGATTGGGACACGAGACCCTCAGTATACCTCTCACAATCTATCGATGGGTCCAACTAAGGTTGAGGGCCGTGGAGGATGAAGAAGAGTACGGAGACATGATGAAAGCGTGGGAGGCCATCTTCACCGAGTATCTGACCGAATCACCCAAGCATGTCACCCCGGGAAAATCGTGCTTCTCAAGTGAAAGATTCTGGCCCATGATCGGCCATGTTACATCGTTGTGTAATTTCAAGGCCGGGAGTTTGCGCGTCATTTGCAGTCTCAGCTATATGAAATTCCTGCAACAAGTGGCCCTCATCTTGATAGAGGATGGCATTCTTTTCAACCAGGGATTGATGGCAATAACGCACGCCTTGGACATGTGTGTCTTGCTTCAGGATCAACACAGACCACCCGGTGGAAATCTCAGCTTACATCGAGACTACGTCTCTATGCTCCAGACTCGAGCCCTTGCCTTCTCAAAGGCTTCTAAGTTTTCCGAGTCCAAGGCCGAACTTAGGGAAGCCGAGCGATATTTGAGTCAACATCTTGGCACAGATTCCTGCTATGATAGTCATCGGCGTCGAATTGATGATGCTAAAGCCCACCTGTCAATCATACAACAAGATTTCCCTGAAGCGCTCCGACTTCTCACTCCCCTCATAGCATCATCAAATAGTCGAGAAGACCCTTTTATCATTGCACAACGACATTTCTGGTTAACCGCCTACAAAACTTCCATCAAGGCCGACATTGGGGCTTTGAAGCATTCACATGTGGCAATGGGATATTGGGCAGCTCTCTCGGAACGTGAAAAATGGGGCCATGAAGACAGCAGAAGACTGCATTGGGTCGAGAACCACATGATTTGCTTGATGTACCTGGGCAAATACAAAGGAGCTTTGCTCTTCGGAAGACGACTTCTGAAATGTGCGCAACAACTAACACCAAACTTTGGGATATCACTTTGCCGCATGACTTACAGAGTCGTCCTATGTCTCAGTGCACTTGGCAAGCTGGACGAAGCAGAAGAAGCAGTATGCTATCTCCTTGCACGATCGGACTACAAAAGGGTTGAGGACGAGACTCTGTCACACCTGCTTGTTGTGCTGCACGCATTAGGCCAACTACTACAAATGCATGGCCGCACCGTGGAAGCTGAGGGCGTTTACCGCTACATTTTACGAGGAGCCAAGCAGTGGAATGTCCAAAGCATAGGAAGCCCCAGTCGCTACGATGTGACAGGGGCCTGGACAAGGTTGGTCATGTGTCTCATTGAACAAGGCAAGTTTTCAGAAGCTCGAGTTATCCGCGACAAATATCAAGACGAAGCCGATGAAGACCGCATAGATCGACTTATCATGCGCGCAAGAGCCGCCTACAAATACATGAAGGAAGTCTACACCAAAAGACTGGAGGCAGAACGCTCGGGCCACCTCTTGGAGTACGAGGCACTGGTTGATCTGTACGGGCTGAAACCAGATTTAGACGAAGCAATCACCATGTTTGGAGATCCAAAGCAGCGAGTTGAAGAAAATCGCGATTTTGAAATCGATATCGACATCCACAAAGTCAGCCGAGCGAGAAAAAGCAGAATTCTCCCGCTGCTGAATTTCCCCTTGGTATATCAATCTTTCGTTCACTTGACTGCCAGGCGGTTTGAGTTGGATGACCCTTCCGAGGACCTTTGGTGCAATCGCAAACAGACGATTTTAGGCCAATATTGGAGATTCTGCGATTGCAAAAGGAAGAGACAAAGGAGTGCCAGTGTGAGCCTGGATATTCTGGTCGAAGGCGCACCCAAGCAACGACGAAATATGGAGCCGGGCAGGGCAGGAACAACACTCAACCAAAAATCGCTCGACGACTGGGTCATACGAACTCCTGCACACAAGGTATTGCCGCCTGGCTGCTGCGAATCATGTCCCTGTATTGCCGCGAACTTAGCGGGCCAAAAGGAAAGCAGAGACCTAGAATCGAAGCTATTTCTCTGGACGGACTCCGAAGCCGAGGAGGCGATCAAGTCGAAAGACCCTCCCCGTTATCGACGGCGCAAGCCAAAAAGGCAACCAATCCCAGACCACGAAATTTTCACATACGATCCAGCCAAGAATGCCTGGCTCTGGCTACAGTCTGAATGGAGGGATGGGGACGGAGAGGATGAGAACTATATCATCCCGAGCGCGCTGGACATCCCCGGAATCTCGATCACGCCTCCTGAAGGCGACAAAGAACTGTTGCCGGAAGCCAAAGACCACCAGAGCAAACTAACGGAGCATTACGAACGAGATTTCGCCAGCGAGTACGTTATGGAATTGACAAGGTCGGCGGGTCGGCGTTTCGAATACCATCGCCTTGATGATATACTCGAAGACGATGAATGAGATCTAGATTCTTAGCGATACTGTTGGGAGATGAGATGCACACCATTCTTGATACATATGATGGACCAATCATGGTGCATGATGTTAGCATGTTAACATTAGCATATTGAACCGATGGGATATTATCTTGGCCTTGCCTTCTCAAAGTCAATAAATTCCTTCCATACAAGCAATTATTCAATCTCCCACACACACTGACACACACTGACACCCAACTGAGTACAGCGGCTGGCGATGACTAAATGAAACTTGGTGCGTCAATGACGTCGCCCATCTTCTCCGGCATCCGAACACGCCTTCACTCTTTCATTGGCCTCAACTCAACCTCTTCATGCCAATGGAAATACGAATACGCCCCGTGCGCGAGAACACTGCGGAGCGTGACTATCTGCTCTCTTCTCAAACACCAGCACGTTGAGATGAGTCTTTGAAATGGGATGCGCTCCCTCACGCTTTCTCCCGTCCTGTGCGGACACTCGACGTGCCGCGATTTACATGAGATAACGGCCTGAGTTCCGTTCCCCACACCACTTCAGAGCCGCCTCAAATCACAAATGAATACGACGGCCCTCGTCTCCAAGTGATTGCTGGCATCTTCAGTTTCTATCTTCGAGTGTCTTGAAATGGCGGGTAAGGCAAATACAGCGACGACTCCAACCACTCAACAATCTCACACCCATGGCTTTTATCTCAACAAGTTGCCACCACTCTTCATCCTCCCAACACACCTTCAGCCAGAGGAGGTGTGTGCGATCGAAGAGCGGGTCTGCAAATTTGGAGGTAGGTTGACTTTGGACGCAACAGAAGCGCGCCTGTTCTTGGGTAGGCTTGCTCAGAAAAAACGTGCGGCTTTCGATCTTCGCGCGAGAGATGTCTGGACGGAGGAGGCCATCTTGCCGACGTGGAGAGCTGCTGGCGGCAGCGGTGGTGGTAGTAGTGATGCTCAACGAAGCAGCAGCAGCAGCGAACCTGTACGGAAAAGGCGAAAGGTCAGTGCGAGCACTGCGGTAGAGGAGGGAGCTCTCAGCTTGACAGCTTCAGAGTCAGAGGCCGACTCTGGCCCTGCAGAGGACGGTGACGAGAACGTTACCGACGTGACCAAGAATTACTGGCCAGATCTCACCGAGTTCATTGTCGTTCTCAAGCTCGCATGGTTGGACGCGTGTATTAAGAAAGACACACTCGTCCCCTTCCAGCCATATACGATCTACGCGGCGAAGATAGTTCCCAAACCCTCTTCCAGTCAGACGAGTCCGAAAGCACTTGCAAGCGAAGGTATAACGTACATCAAAGCAACACCAGAACAACCCTCTCCATCTGCCTCAGCGTTGTCCAGCCCGTCGAGACTCAGGACGACCACCACCACGGCTGCACCGACCACGATTCTCGAGCGCGCCAGACTCGAAGCAGAATCATCGGGTCAGGCACAAGCATCAACGTCGTCCACTACAGCATATCCAGGGCGCCGCCGTTTCGGCGACCACCGTAGCCAGCCATACCAGAAATCCAGCTCTCCGGTCTCACCACGCTCACAGAGACCCAAACTGCACCGAACGACGACCTCCGAGCTGGAAGAACTAGCCGACCACCCACTGCCTCCCCTGCCAGACTGGGCAACTGGGCCCTACGCATCCTACGCGTGCTGCCGCTCAACACCAATGAACACACCGAACGCCGCGTTCATCGCCCAACTAATCAAGATCCGGGACTCTCGAATCCTCACCCTCGATGAGATCGGCGTGCGAGCGTACTCGACCTCCATCGCCAGCGTGTCCGCATACCCCCACATCATCACGCACTACTCAGAGCTCACGCGCCTACCGGGCTGCCAGGAGAAGATCGCACGGCTGTGGGACGAATGGCAACATTCCGCGTCGAGCGACTCGGAGCGCCACATCGCGACGGTGCAGCAGCTCGACGCCGACGAGGACCTGGCCGTGCTGCGCCTGTTCTGGAACATCTGGGGCGTGGGCGCAGACACAGCCCGCAAGTTCTACTTCGAGCACGGCTGGAAGGACCTCGACGACGTCGTCGAGTTCGGGTGGGCCGCGCTGACCCGCGTTCAACAGATCGGCGTGAAATTCTACGAGGAGTTTCTGGTCCCGATCCCGCGGGCGGAAGTCGAGGAGATCAACGAGGTGATTCTACGGCACGCGCGGCGCGTGTTAGGCGTGACGAACGGCGAGCACGGCACACCGCGCGACGTCGAGGCCGTGATTGTCGGCGGGTACCGGCGCGGGAAGGAGCAGTGCGGCGACGTGGACGTGATCCTGTCGCACCGCGACGAGGCCAAGACGAAGGACCTCGTCGTCGAGGTCGTGCGCTCCCTCGAGGCCGAGGGCTGGGTCACGCACACGCTCTCTCTGCACACGACGACCAGCGACCGCGGGCAGGCGACGCTCCCGTTCCGCGCGCAGGGCCACAAAGGCCACGGCTTCGACTCCCTCGACAAGGCGCTGTGTGTCTGGCAGGACCCCAACTTAGGGCCCGAGACCACTTCCGAGGGGGCTTCTTCTTCAGCTGTTGCTGGTGGCGCTGGGCAGAAAAACCCCAACATCCACCGCCGCGTCGACATCATCGTCTCGACCTGGCGCACCGTCGGCTGCGCCGTGCTTGGCTGGAGCGGCGGCACCACCTTCCAGCGCGACATCCGGAGGTTCGTCAATAAAGTCCACGGCTGGAAGTTCGATTCCTCCGGTGTGCGGGACCGCGGCTCCGGGAGGGTGCTGGACCTCGAGGCGCCGAGGGCGAGGAAGCACGAGAAGGGTGACGATGAAGGGGTCATGATGGATGACGCCGATACGTGGATGGACCGCGAAAGGAGGCTCATGGAGGGCTTAGGCATTGGCTTTCGCCCACCGAGTCAGCGGTGTACCGGCTGATTGATTATCTTTTAAGTCAATCTTTCGGCTATTTTATCTATGCGTGGCGGCGATGGGTTTTATTTCTATCTTTCAGGAGCGAGGGCGGATTCAACGAGGCTGATGAAGACCGGGTATATTGGATACCTGACCTGACCCGACCCAGGTATTTTCCCTCCCTCCCTGACTTGAAAGGGACGAATTGCCCCCTTTCTTTTCTTCCATGGGAGAATATCTAGCTATATATACGGGACGGAAGCCATGAATGTTATGACATGGGATTTGATGATCAAGATCAATGCACACGTACATGCCAAGGTAGAAGTCGGTGTTTTCTCATCCAATCACTCTTTAGTGAGTCTCTCTATCGGCGCTGCCCGGCCAGAACGCCAGCGCCCAAGACAGTGACAACTTTTATAAATGCATTTCTGGTTTCCGTTCTATTTCTGTCATGGTATGTCTCAGAGTATCTGCTTGATTCCTTCTCGTTCGTTGATCCATGTCTAAATTTTCTAGTGTCTCGATGCGAAAGACGTCGACGGGCTTGTTCATAGGGGTCTACTTCGTGTCTAAGGATGCCTTCTGTCCAGCGTAGGAAACCCAGTAACGCCATACCCTCGATGCAATTAGATTACCATGGCCTGAGAACTCTCCGTGGTGGATGGTTTTTCGGGGAGGACGAATATGTGCTTGTGTGCCGACCGACACGTCTCGTACGTTTGAAGTAGGTTCTTTCCAGGTGGCTCTTTCAAGGTGGCTACAGTTCAAGCCATGACCTCGACCTCGCTGTTCACTTTCTTGAGGCCGAGCCCTTGAGCAGCAGTATCTTGGCCTTGGAAGTCGAGAGGTGCCTCTTGTTCAGCCTTGACCAGCTGCTGGGCTGCAGCCTCGCTAGGAAGCACGTTCAGTTTTGACGGGTTCTGACATCCTTGGTCCTCCCAAGCTTGCATCATCTCCTCACAAAGGGCCACCTGCCTCTCATGGTCTATCATCGGATGATTCTTTCCTCTCCGTCTCCGCGACTCTGTGGTTTCAACGAACAATGCATCGGCATCGGTGTCGCGCAGGAAGTCGGCGGCGAAGTTGTACGTGCGGAATTCGCAGTTCTCCCAGCCCGTGGATGTGAATTTAGCGGCGTCTTCCCAGTCACCTGAGATATAATGCATGTAGGCACCATGAGCAACCAGCACAATCTCGACCGCTTCGTCATTGGCCGCGTGAAGTTCCCTGGCTTTCTGACGTAACAGCAGTCGTGCATCCCTGGCACGCCGTTTGATAGCATCTCCAGCAGGGGAGTAGCGATTCTGCAGAGTTTTGACATTCCAGCCGTCCTTGACGAGAGAGAGGTCGGTCGGCCAGTTTTGCTCCTGGACAATGGCGTGCAACACATCAACGTCGCTGCCTGTATCACAGGGGAAATCGCTCGTCTCTTGGGCGTCCGGAATAGCTAGTATTGTCGGCTGGCATTTGCCGTTCTTGAGCGCTGGCCCAAAACAGAGATTGGCAGTGTGTAGTGTGCGGGACAGTGGCGATGCGGTGACAAGACTAATCGATTGCTGTGCCGATGGGGGAAAATGGGTCGACTGTAACTCAGCACATTGAGTCTCTCCCAACGGTGTGAGTTTGGGATCAAGCAGCGAGTGAAACTCGAATCCTAGATTGTGGAAGCCCTGCGCGTGGCGCACGAGATGGACCTTGGGCTGTGGCATGTTGATCCTGATTTAATAATGGTTGCTAAGATATGTCTGTTTGGACTGGAAGTCCTGCGAGAAAATATGTTGAGGTCCAAACTTGTGAGGCGAGCTACCTTAGTATTTCAATACTCAAGTGGTAACATGTATCTGGCGTTTGAGCGAGTTGCGAATGAAGCAATAATTCTCGGCGAGCGAAGGAGCCAAAAATACCGCAACTTGGTATCCAAATGGACAGACGATGTTGGTCTACAACCGGGAAGATAGAAAGGAGGATTAGGACAAGATGGCGTTGCTCAAAGGCGAGAATGGCCAATCTGTCTCGATGACTCGCAATGGGGCATCCCCTTAGGGAAGTTTTCAGCGCCACATTCAGCAGCGCCCAATTACATGCAGACAGCGACGGAGAATGTGCCCCAAAGCTTTTTCTTGGGTAGCGAGCCGCCGACACATGGCCCGAAGGACCCGGCGCTCAGGTCGCTGAGCCCAGCCAGATGGTATGTACCAGGTCGCCGGAGATAATCAAACCCTTGCACGCGCTGGATAAAGATCTGAAGTATCACTGTCGGTTAACTGGGGCAGGAAGCAATTCATTCCAACGAGGCGCTGGCTATCGCGTGATTTGTAAGTTGGTAAATTGTGGGCTGATCTCAGCTACCCGTACTTCCTTCATCCTCACATACATGGCGTAAATTAGTAGTTTGGGTCTATTCAATCAGTCTACAGAAAGGAAACCATTATAATCACTTCATGTCCGTCGACTCAGAAATGAGTACTAATCATTTTGAGCCTCAAGTGTGCCCCCTCTGAGCCAACCCATCCAGCTTCCTCGGTTGGCTCGTTTCCTCTCATCTTCCTCTGTTGCCACTTGTTCTTGAACCAATCTCAAAGGCCTGAGATGGTTCTGCTTCATCACTGCCCCAGGTATATTGCCCTGGCCTTGCGAGCTAGCTGGAGCGGTCGAGCTTCCATCTGTTCCTGACCGCTGTTCATCACTATGCTCGCTCGTAATGCTGTTCGCTGAACTACCGCCTTGCTGTCCAGAAGCGGAAGTTGCTCGATTGGATGATCCTCCAAAGTATGATTGTCGATTTTGAGATAGTTGTGGACTCAATGGTCGGATCCCTGGGCTTAATGGCCCGCTAGAAACTGTCCGCATGGTAGATGCGCGGTTCATCTGGTGCACAACGGCGGCGGCGGCACCAGGGACAGCCATGTCCGCCTGGGCTTGGTCAGAACGTGCGCGACGATGTCCCCTTCCGATGGGAATGCTGGGTGCTGTATCAGGATTCTCATTGGCAGTGGGTGCTGGTGGGGAGGGTTGAGCGTACGACATCGGGCGTGCCTTGCCGCCTGGTCGTGACACAACAGACCTTGCTCTTTGCAATAGTCCGTTTGCAACGCCGCTGACTGATGCAGCACCAGGGAGGGCTTGTTGGTCGGGCGTTGCTGGAAGAGCCTTTTCGACAGGGGCGGTCTTCGCCGGAGGCTTAGGCGGATCATCTTTATCGTGAATGATATGCTCAAAGCCATCATGTTGGAGTAGACGGCCAATTATCTTGTCCACATATAGAGCCAAAGCCTTGTTCTGGTCCCGAAGACTGCGGTTTTCGACGTCCAGCCTCTTAACTGCATCGCTTTGTCCTTCAGTTAGTTCTCCACTTGATTCGAGTTCTTCAGCCAAAGTGCTCATCCCACTCATGTGCGCACCATTATCATGCAGAAAATCTCCTTTAAGTGTTTTCTCGCTGAGAAGCATTTGGAAACTCTCATTTTCTTCAAGTAGCCGAGCACTGTGCATCTTGAGTTCCATCAGGGCTTTTTCAAGGGATTGAACTCGCCCATCTCCAACATGTTCCTGTTCTGCAAGTTTGAGCTGTGCTTCTGCTAGATCAAGGCGGAGGTTTTCGATTGCTACGTCTTTTTGTTGAAGAGCCTCGGAATAATCGGGAGCCGGCGCATCCAGAGTAGAATTGTCCACGTCGTCCTTTTGGGCTGCCCCTATGATATATCAGTAAAGATTCTCAAGATTCGATCGCATGTTTGCTTACCAGACCGACTTGCACTCACTCTATCAGCATCCCGTGCTCGGAGGGTCGCGGTCAGTCGGCTGATCTTGGCCTCAAGGTCAGCCTCCTTGTTGACCTGTCTCTCCCGTTCATGGAGGAAGGTATTCTTGTCCGCATCATAGGCTATTTCAAGCTCGCGATATTGCCTGATGGAGTCTTTATACTCGACTCGAAGACGATCGATTTCGGTTTGCCTTTGGTAGTCGCGCTCTTCCGAGGTAGTCTGCTCGCCGGCGGCATCATCTAGTCGTTTCTGCATGACTTCGAGTTGCTTTCTGTACTGGTCTGAAGCCTGTTCTGCTCGGTGGACTTGCTCTTTCAAGTCGGCGATGAGTTGTGCATTTGCGGCCTTGGTCTCTTCGTTGTCGGGTTCGCTTTCAGGAGAAGCGAATGAGTTGCTCATACGATTTGTAGGTTTTCTTGCGAGTCGGGTCTGTCGGAGGGACGGAGTACGAGCAAGGCCCTGTCCGGTAGTTGCTGGGACGGCGCTTGCGACAGGAGGTCTGCTGGGAGTATTCTCGTTGGGAGGCCTCCGTGGAGGAGTGTTGGCAGGGTTGGCAGCGGGCTTTCTCGCAATGGGAGTTGACATGACGGCGGATGGAGGGGTAAGATCTAGTACAGTGTGATAATCATAAGATGTCAAAGTTCGGTTGCTGGGTTGAATAAGAGGGATGGCGATGTACGAGTACTCGTAACTTGGTATTGGCTAAGCGTGTTGGCGGTGGAAGGGTGATTCTGACACGGTATGGTGCCTGCGCCTCAAATGGCAACAAAAAGTAGGGCTGGTGATCACGATCTGCCGTGCATCAGCGGTGGACCTGAGTACGAGTTTGCAAACCAGGGTTTAGTGGAAGACCCTGGATCCGAATGCAACACATACGAGTACCCGTAGGTTGGAAACAGGGTTGAGACTCGTGCTGCCTTCAACACGGAGATGTCTCGTTGCGGTCAAGCATCGGGGCCAGATCAGGATTCAAGAATAGACTACAACAAACACCCAGGAAATGAGTCCAGCAAAGACCCAACAACCAACAATCATCCTCTATTATTATTATTGAAATGCCAGCGCCCCACGCACATGCCACTTGAAATCTCCATCACGGTCCCTTCTGAGCCCTCTGAGATTTGAAAAGAAAGGGGAGAGCGGCAGCCAGGAGCCAGGAGCCACAAGGCTCAGCCACACAGGGAATTGCCACACGTGACACAGCCACAGCCACATTTAATTGTCAATATTTCTGTTGTGCTTCACCGTAGCAGCTAGTCATCACGTGCGCCAAGATTTCATCTCCCACCATGCACCCAATTTCTAAATGTCTCAAAGATTTCATTTTCCGCTGCTCCTCCTGACAACAACTTCATCATTCCGCCGGAGCGCACACATTCAATCAAATTCTACTAAACACTGTAGAGCTCAACGATGGCCCCAAAGAAAGCCAAGAAGACTGCCGACAGCATCAACTCGCGCCTGGCGCTTGTGATGAAGTCTGGCAAAGGTTCGAACAACACCCGCTCCTCCACTCACGTCAACAAGCTAACTCTCAACGCAGTCACTCTCGGCTACAAGTCAACCCTCAAGACCCTTCGCTCTGGCAAGGCCAAGCTGGTCATCATCGCTGGCAACACCCCTCCTCTTCGCAAGAGCGAACTCGAGTACTATTCCATGCTCTCCAAGACCAATGTCCATCATTTTGCCGGAAACAACGTGAGTGAAAATTGATAATAGGCCCTGCGAAGAAGCCTGTCCAGGCTTTGGAGGGATTAGCGGCTAATACATGGTAAAATGACAGATTGAATTGGGCACTGCTTGTGGTAAACTCTACCGCTGCTCAACCATGGCCGTACTCGATGCTGGAGACTCGGATATCCTTGGCGCCAGCACCTCGTAGGGGTCCAGGCATGCTATGAAGCTCTGAAGACAATTCAGCCTCGGTACAATTGCGTGACGGGCAGCGTAATGTTCTCACAAAGCTTGGCTCCAGACGAAAGGACAGACCGTTCCTTTTGTGCTTTGTTGCTTTCAGGGAGATCAAGATGCGTGTCAATGCTTAAAGCATCCTCATTGCCATAGATTGGTCGACAGAACACCGGATGAATCCGATACCGTCTCAAATTCAGATCTTACTGTGACTCATTACTACTCGGTGCAACTTAATTCTGTAAACTGGTTTTCGGGCCACAACCTAGTCGAGCCGGACAACTGCTAGAAAAATTAACTGTGATTTCGAGGGGACTTCCAGATGAATATTCAGAGGTGTTCCATTTGTGCGTTGAATCTGGCCTACCAAATTTAGCCCATGACTCTCTCTTTTCTGTAAGATTGCAGGTTAACCGGGGCCTGGCGTCGCCTCCGTCAAAGCATTAGACGACTTCCCTGTCAGCCAAGGTCACATCTCCATCCTAGTCTGGGAGGGTTCCTGGACAACTAAATGACACTGAGCGCTCTCCACGGTTCAATGAAAATAGGCCAAAAAGCATTAAAGAATGGTGGAAACTGCAAGCTGTCACTGTGCCTGATCTGGAGAACTCAATGAGATAGAAGATAAAATAATTGGTTTTTAACCCTTTTAGTCTTATTAGATTAAGGCCTATCCATACACAACTCACTCATCTTATAGGCTCTCTGAGGAGGGAGCACTTGAGGCTTAGAAGGAGGTGCTCGCATAAGTGACTACGGGGCGCGTAGAGTGCAGGCGTGCGACAGGTGGGCCCATTTAATAAAAGCGGCGAGGCTCATTAATGTGAGTCATACTCGCCACATTCACCTTCTCTTCGTATCACGTGGAAATGCCAAGACTTGTCTGCGCCCGCCCACACTCTGCTCCAATTTGTCAGCTCGTGCTCGCCCTCATGATAAATTCCCATCTCGCCCTTCCATCTCATCTTCATCGACATCATACCACTACTCTTACTTCTGGAACACCTTCGAAATGGCCAGAAGACCAGCGAGATGTTATCGCTACTGCAAGAACAAGGTTGGTACCCCCATGGTGGGTAGGATTGCGATCTTGAACTGACCATCGCAGCCATATCCCAAGTCACGATTCAACCGTGGTGTGCCCGACCCTAAGATCCGTATCTTCGATCTCGGACGAAAGCGTGCCAATGTCGACGAATTCCCTCTCTGCGTTCATATGGTCTCCAACGAGTACGAACAGCTGAGCTCTGAAGCGCTCGAAGCCGCCCGCATTTGCGCCAACAAGTACGTATTGCAAATCATACCTGAAGATAAGAAGTCCACGAGAAGGAACTGAAGCTAACACGAATCGTAGGTACCTCGTCAAGATTGCAGGCAAGGAAGGTTTCCACCTTCGTGTGCGTGCTCACCCCTATCATGTCGTCCGAATCAACAAGATGTTGTCTTGCGCCGGTGCCGATAGACTGCAGACTGGAATGAGAGGAGCGTGGGGCAAGCCCAATGGAACTGTTGCTCGTGTCAACATTGGTCAAATTCTTCTATCAGTCAGAACCCGAGATGTGCACCGTGCAACCGCCATTGAGGCTCTCCGCCGGTCGATGTACAAGTTCCCTGGTCGCCAAAAGATCATTGTCAGCAAAAACTGGGGATTTACACCACTCAGACGCGAGGAATACGTCAAGTTGAAGCAGGAAGGCCGTGTGTTGCAAGATGGTGCATATGTTCAATTCTTGAGAAACAAGGGTAACATTGAGCACAACATGAAGCGATTCCCTGGTGCCTACGAAACTGCTAGCGAGGCATAAACGTCTGTTTTCAAATTACGACTCAACAATCCTCGGCGGTTCGGCCAACTGGACAGTGGGCACTGCATTTGCAGGATCAGGAACGAATACGGAGTAGTTAGCATCTTAGAGAACAGCAGCGAGATCGTGTGGATGACTCATATTGGTCAATATCTCTCGAATTCGTCTGCCAAAAATAAGAAATGCAAGGTCCTATGAGATTGAATTGTCCATTTGATTGCTTTCGGTTCCTACACTTTACTTAATATTCATCAGAATAGAGAACTCCCAGGAGCAGACCATTCCGTGTCTGGAGTGCTGGGTCAATGTGGAGAGCATGCCACAATTGCAATGTCGAATTGCGTACTCCGTACTTTGTGCCTCGTAGCTCACAGTTTCACAGCTTTGGGAAAACACCCGAATGATAAGCTCGGTTGGAAGGATTACTCATGAAAGGGAAGGTGTCTCTTGAGGGCATTGGGCAATACATGTCCACCGGAAGGCGTGCAATCGATATCATATATTTTGCGGCATTAAACTTCGAAAGTGGCCTGAATTTATGAATGCCGAACGATAAGCGATCAATCAACAGCCGCAACGAATCTAAGTCTTATTTTCAAACGCGGGTATTCCTGTAGATAACAAATGTGATCTTGGGTACACAGTGTGTCTCATGTAATTCAATACGACAAAAAGGATAGAAGCAATTCATTGTTCAAGTCGCCCTACCCTGTCTTGGTGGCTGAGCACTCGCAGGATAGATCTGCCTGTGGCCCGGAATTGTGACATAGAACTTATACATAGGCAGAATGCCTTGTACGGAGTACTTTAGGGTATCTGAGCAGGAAGTCCCCTTCTTCATATAAGGGCGTGGTAGGCCTATGCTTAGCCCAAGGCGGGGATCTTTGATCGCTCGTTTAACTACGGCATAGCTAAAAGTACACCGTACAAGTAATGATTTTCGGATGAAAGCTTCTGTCATCTTGCAGCATCGCCTCCATCCCTCACAATCCCCCCCCAGCTCCATCCATGATCCCATCTTCCGACACGATATCGTCATGCATCATCCCATTCACCCACGCCTGTAACTCCGTAGGTTGTTATCTCACAGCGACGGGCACGGCTAGCTGACCCGATCCCCCTGCTGATGCGCAAATAATGTGGTCACAGGTCAAGTGCCTTCAAAGATCAGGTTAATTGAGCCGGGGCCTTGATTCCCTTGATTCCGTTGTTTCCTCTCCCTGTCAATCATCGCGCCGCTTGTTGCTGCTTGCTGCAACTTTGCCAACCGATTACGAGATGTGGCCGTGTCACCCTTTAATCCCAGTCTATCAGCCCGACACGAGCCCATCCCATCCATCCTGCTTGCCCATACAAACCAGGAGTGGTAGAGTTTCCCCGTCACTCAATACAATCCCCTTTCACCTCCTTTATTCACCCTGATCTGCATCCTGCCCTTTGTTCCTTTTGCGAGAAACCAGCGGGAACAATTAAGTTTAGCCTTTCTGTTATTATCATCTCCTGCGGGGACGGTGGGCGTGTGACTTTCCTTCGACTTTATATTAGTCGTGATAACTATTACCCTCCAATCCGAGTCCAATCCGACTATCAATCGACACTACTACGTACCGTGCCCCGACTAATACATTGGGACTGCGCGCATCTCCTGAATCGGAGCTGGAACTCCATCCTACACCCCAACCTCAACACTGAAGTCATAACCAGGGCTCTTTGAAGAGTTCAAGTGTATTCAGAAACCATCCTCCCTGTGCACTCCTTTCAAACGACCGACTCATCCTCGCCGCGGACTGCCCATTCCCGCCCCTCTATTGGCGGATTGGGATAACATGGCATTCCAACAGTCGGCTGCTCCACGTCCCATTGCCATTAACAATACCCCTCGCTCTCAAGACGCCTCATCTCAAACTCAGATACGACCAGCCTTAGAAGACTCCCAAGAATGGGTTCTCTTCACCCCCTCCACCGCAGACTCGACCATCACTAGAACACATACTACTCATACCGTTGGGGCGTCAAGGGTAAGCGACGTCTCGCTAAACACTGCAGCAAGATCATCGTCTATACTCGATGATGATGTTACCGAAGATGGCGACCTTGACAGTCTCGATGACGGGTTGCATGCCTTTCGAGAGCCCCCTTTATATCCCACCATTTCCCAGCAGACTCAAGCCCCCCTCCTTCCTGCCCACGATGGCTTAGGAACCTTTCCCGCCTCGAGTCCGCCCGTGTTGGAGCAACTATGGCAACATGAACAATACAACCCGAAGAGAAAGCATGATGGTCAACACCGACGTCCATCGAGCATTCAAAGACGGCTGGATACCATCGATGAATTGGAAGCCCAAGCAAATGAAGAAAAACGCATGCGGATAGAGAAGTGGCGTATGGAACAAAGTCAGGCCCTGATGGAAGAAGTCGAACGAGAGACTCGGAGACGACTACGGAGGGGATCTAGGCTGTCCTCCTTTCAAGAAACGATGCTCTCCGTCAATGACGATATACTTGGGTCAACACCCAAGCAGAGCGATTATCTACCTCAGCCGATGCCTGATGCCGACGAGTCGGAGCCTTTTTGGCGAAGGATCACAAAGAAGTTTATCCGCGATATCATAGGCATTGACGAACCACTGCTGTCAGTCATCTGTGGTGAAAGTCTGCCAGAGGATGCGGAGACTCGCCCCTCATCGTCCGCTGGTCCTCTCCCTACAATACCAGAGCAATCATTCCACGCTCAGGCTGTTGACAATGCTTGGAGAGATCGTCTTCTACAGCGCATCGCCCGAGAGTTGGGTGTATTCGTTCACCAATTATCTCCACACCCGGGTGCATTCAACACATATTCCAGCAGCCCTGATTATGCTGGCATGCCAGTATCAATGCCTCCACCGAAGCCTACCAATACCCTCCATGTTCCTGTCAACCAGGCACAATTGAAAGACACCATTACCTCAACATTATCCCCGAACTTTCCTCCAACCTTACGAGATCCTGGACATGCCGAGAGTTGGGGGTTTGAAGAAGAACCTGTTCCCCCTTCGTCACCTCTAGGCTCATCACGGAATCTGCAAAAGGAGCGGGAATATTGGGAGAGGGAATTGGACTTGAAAATGGTCTTCAGATATCTACGAGATCGATTCGTCACAAGAGCTCCAAGTGCACAGTCACCGCACACAACCAGGCAGATAGTGGAGGATGCGGCTACCCGCGCTGCTATCATCCGGCAGCATCATCCACTGGTGGCGAGAGCGCATCAATCACCTGTAAGGACACGGCGGGAGTCAAGAACAGGTATCCGGAGACCACAGAGCAGCTGTGCAAGTGAAAGTGTACGAAGTAGCAGGAAGGCATCAATCGCAAGGAGCGGATCAAGTCGAAACTTCTGGGATATTGGAGGGAGTATCGGCAGTGCTACAAGCATGATAGCAAGTGGTGGTGCCTGGGGCGAGGTGTAGATGTTTCGTTTCTATACATGGGCAAGACATCACTGGCGGCTTACTGACAGATACAGGCCATGAATTGTACGATTATGGATCATGAATTGCATATCAAGTGGATCAGGGACGTATATATCTCATTTATTGACTAGCACGGGGTACTCATAATATGAGAGATAGCAAGGGAAGACCCTATGAATCTAAACACCATCTTCTGGTGGACTTCTACAATCAAGTTTCTTGCTCCGCTCGGAAGTTGCCAACTTGCAATTCGCCGAGCCATCACGTGGAAGCGTTCTGCCGGAGCCATCATGTGACGAGAGTAGAGTCACATGACTTAATCGATGCTCTATGATTGGTCCAGAGCCAGGCACTGGTGGGGTATGATACTTGCGTTTGTTTACTTTCACCTCCCACAGTTTGCCGCATATCAAGTGTACATCTGTTCTATTTCTACGCTTTGACTCCTTACCTCCTTCCTGTTACTCTACCGGTGGCCTCCTGGTCGCACCGTCGTCATTGTCGTCATCATAGACCTTCCCGCTCGACATATCTAGGCCTGACCCTGCGAACACCTATTACTCGTCATCACCATGGCTGACGATGACGAACTCTTTTATCTGCAACCGGGCTTTGATTTTAACAGCCTCACTGTCCCAAGATTGCGGAACATTCTGGTTGGACACAGCATTACTTATCCATCTGGTGCAAAGAAAAGCCAGTTGATAGAGATAGTTGAGCAACACCTTCTTCCACAAGCAAGGAAACTCCTCAAAGCGCAAGCCAGAGTCCGTCGCACAAGCAAGGGCATTACCGATGTCCCCAGCAGCCAAGATAGTACCTTGGACGATGACGATGAAGATGACAAACAATTGATGCCTCCTCCCCCGGCGCCGAAGACTCCCCGTAGCAGGAAGAGCAAGTCAGACCTAGCAACCGGATCTGCTGCCACCGCCGCTACTCCTTCAACCTCCAGAAGATCCAAAACTCCAAGCCGACGGAGTACCACCAGGACCCCCCGTGCGTCAGATACGGAGCCCGAGATAGAAAACACGGTGCGCCGATCCCGCAAGAGTGCACCAACGCAGGCTATTTTGCAACCCTCAGTCAAGCTGGAAGAACCGGACATCAGATTGAAGAGAGAATCTCTGGACTCTGATCAAAGCCCATTTTCGGACGAGAACCCATTCCAATCAGGTTCCAGCCCCCCCTCCGGGTCGAAAAGACTATCGTCAGTAGCCCGAAATCGCAAGTCTCTTACATCTTCAAGTGTAAAGAAGAGTCCTACAAAGCGAAGACAAACCACGTCTCCACCCGTTAAGCAAGAAGAGTTTTCACCTCAGAGGACTGCGATAGAGTTCCCTGTCTCCAGACTGACTTCAAATTCTCCTGATGGAATTCCAGTCACAGAAGAGTTCACACCTGATGCAGCTCGAGACCTTGCAGAGCAGGAGAGAAACGGTCAGGTGGCCCCGGGTAGGACATCTGCTCTGGTACGGCGGAAGAAAAAGACACCTCCTAGCACCGTAGCAAAGGTTGCACCCTGGACCGTCCTCACCGGCTTACTCATAGGGCTGGGGACTTGGTACCGGCAGGAAAAAGTCAGGATAGGATACTGTGGTGTTGGTCAGCCCAATTGGAGCTTGGTTGACAATCCCCGAATTCCTGCTTGGATCCACGAAAATTTGCAGCCACAGTGCGAACCATGTCCACTCCACGCAATCTGCAATTCCAATATGGAGGTTGAGTGTGAGACTGACTATGTCCTCAAGCAACATCCACTCAGTCTGAATGGCTTGATACCTGTGCCCCCCACGTGTGAGCCAGATAGTGAAAAGGAAAGAAGGATCAATATCGTCGTGGACAAGGCGATTGATTTACTTCGAGAGAGGCGCGCTGCATATGAATGTGGAGAAGAGATCCTCAGCTCGAGATTCAGCGAACCTTCTGAGAGCGAGAGCGTGCAAACAGTAGCGACTGCTTCAGCGTCCAAGCTGCAGGTCTCTGAAGAGGAATTAAAGAGTGCGATATCAAAGCAGAAACGAAAGGGGATGAGCGATCATGACTTTGAAGATCTGTGGCATAGTGCCATTGGACTTGTGATGAACAGGGACGAAGTTGAGGTGACCAGTGATGGGTGAGTTACAAAACGTCTGACTTTTCTTTTATTGTCTTTCCTCGCCTCCACCCAAACCTAGCGATTCACTAACTGACCAAGCATCCCTGTTTCGTCTAACATAGATCCGGAAACATCGTCCTTTCAAGCCACTCCCTCGCATCACTCCCCATCCTCTGCTCCATCCGAAGATCGCTTTTTCGGAAGATTTCAGAATATCGAATCCCTTTTGGAGTTTTGATGTCTCTGGGACTGAGTCTTGTATATGCGCGCAGCAAATTCATCGCTCACCAGCGGGCCACTGCGCAGATCCCCACATTGGTGGGAACCACACTGGATCGACTTGCTACACAAGCGGCCTTGAAGGAAGATGGACGCGCCTCTGAACCGTACATTAGTGTTGGGCAGTTGAGAGACGACGTGCTCCGAAACGTCTTTAGTGCTTCAGAGCGAGAGCGCGTGTGGCAGAATGTCCGGAAAGTTGTCGAAGGCAACTCCAACGTGAGGGCCTCGACCAGAGAAGGCGGCAAGACCGGCGAATGGAGTCGTGTATGGGAATGGATTGGGCCTATCGATTTGGCACCAGGCTTGGAAGGGCGTCGCTCTGGCGGACTCATTCGAGACGGGAGTGCAAGTGCGAACCCGAGCACCGGAGCGACACCTGATAATGCGGAAGGGAGAGCCAACCTGGGCGGCACAGGCACGGAGGTCAGGCGATGGAATGAGGGCAGAGCAATTTATTGAGAGTCTCGATTGATGACAGGGATGACCTTTCTGTTCTTGTTTGACTTTTTTCCTTTCTTTCTCATATACCTGCTTCAGATTTGCAGCTGATGGCTCTTTTCCGCCTGCAGCCTCGTCAGGGCAAGGAGAGCAGGTACCCAAACTGTTTCTATGCTTCCAGTCCACAAGCACAGTCCGCATTACCTATGCCATTTCTCATCAGGCTATGAAAGTGTCATTCTCCTGTGTGCACAAGTTGGAGACCTGGGCTCGATTGTACGATTCATGTAGCTCCTACGTACCATGTACTAATACTGCTGTTGCTTTCTTCTGGGTGCAAGATAGTCATGAGAATCCTGGAGGCATTGCAGGAATCGCAGGCAGCATCTAGCTAGCAATCCGTTGCTTGAAGGAGGCATATGTTCTTCACCTCGTCTCACGACTCTTGTGAGTTCGGATCCTGATCCGAGAGCAGTCGAAACCTCTTCGCCGACACTGTTTCATGTCAGCCAACCAGGACTAGGGCCGCCGTAAGTCACACCATTCGGCGAACAGCTGAGCCAAAAGGAGAGACAAAAGAAGACCTGAAGCCCCCCTCTCCTCGAAAAGCGTACCCGCCCAGAAGCAGTCTTGCTCGGTAGCTAACCCATTAACAAGATAGGTCAAATAGTCGACTCTGCGCCTCGATATTGTACTCCGCACAAATGGGCGCACAGATCGCCCGCTAGCCAGGCCGAGGCCTGACACGAGGTTTGTGTTTCAGCCGGGCTCCATGCTCCGAATAGGGCCCCCTCTGGACTCGACCCTGTTGAGCCTCGTGAGACGGCCTTCCAATATGAAACGGAAAGCTTGATTTAAGAACTCTCCGCGTTGAATGTCTGTGCGGAAGGAGGTTTATTTTAGAAGCAGGAGCAAGCAATGTGTGTCAAAGACAGCCATAGCCGACGAAGATAGTTTTATGCTGGAGACCTCCGAGGGTGTCGGGAAAGCTGGATGGGAACGTGATGGAATGCCCCTAGCAGCACAGCCACCATCTCATCCTCAACTGTGTATGTATCTCTTGTACGTAGTACATACAAAGCAATTAATGAACTTGAGTCGCGGCCGAATACAGCTGCTCCTCTTCCTCCGCACATAAATCGGGGAAGGCTATGGATGTCTATCTTTTGGGCGTGGTCCTTCGCTAGACGACAGTATAGCAAGCGAGAAGCAGAAGCTTCTGTCAGAGGTAGGTTACTCCGTAAAGAGGTTAGTTATCCATTGTGGATACAACATACGAACCTCGTATAGTATCCGCATGAGTCCTTTCGTGCTTCTTTCCTGAAAGAGCAGCACAGTCGACAATGATGCACTGCCTCGCGCTAATGACGAGGTAACTCGTCCGAATCGCGGGTATCTCGCCTTCGTTTGAGATATCCAACTGGCGAGTGCGAGTTAGACTCTGTCAAGACTACCCCGTACCTCCTGGTTTCTAAACCTCTGGCTATGTAGCTCGTGGGGAAATGCCTAACCCTTCATCCCTGGTCTCAGTTTTCGCTTAGCCTCGACCCACTGGGACTTTGAGGACAAGCTTTTCGCTCTGTTGGGTTCCTCTCTATAAGGAAGATCCTGACACGGGTGACGAAAGGGTGAACAAGGGGGGTTCGCAATGCTTGTTTCTGGATTTGTTTAACAGGTTCTGTCTTAGTATGCAGACCATTCGACCACATTGCAGCCGCAGCGCGGGCCTGTTACGGTTTACCCCTCGATGTTTGTATCAGCCAAACTGATGGGATGCTGCGCACTTTGTCATTGCCTTGGTCGTGGAACCCATCTGGTCTCACCACTTCTGTTCCGCGACATCAAAAGCAGATTATACTTCGTGGACTCAGTATTCCGTGTGGTCAGATGGCACGAGGCCGTCAGTGAACAGACCTACAGCGCCGCCACGAGGCAGGAGGCACGGACTGATGTTGATTTGGGAGCCTTATTGCCTCCTCGACCTCGGTGGCAGTGCTGTGCCTGACTTCACACGGCGCAGAACTTATAGGCTCAAAGTCCGGATGGGAACTTCATCCGCTGCATCTGTTGTCTGGAACTGGTTCCGGGTGGAATAAGATCCAGTGCGGCAATAATGCAGTCCGAACCTTCAGCGCTGCGAAGCCTTCGACAATACTTTTAAAAGGCTTGACTTATCGAAGCTTTTGGATCTCTTGTCTTCAGTTCAACAGTCATTCTATCAGCACAGCCTGTCCTCAGTTTTCTTGTGCCGGCCACAAGGTATTCAGCAATCCTTCATCACCGTATACCTTCAAGCGTTATCAAACATCAGACGACCTTGTGAGGTTATAACACATTATCATTCACGATGCATTTCAGACCTTCCACCGCGTTTGTGCTAGCAACAGTTGTTTCTCAGGCATTGGCTCATTGTGTGATTACCTCCATCACCGGGGCTAATGGCGTGACTATGCCTGGTCTGAGCGTCATTGATGGGACACCTCGTGATTGTGCAAGGTGTGATACCCCAGATTACTTTGGAAAGCTATCTGGCTGACCAGAACAGTCCTTTGTGTGGTTCGGAAGCGGATACCTCAGTCATTCGAAGGAATGGGCCTCCGCTTGGAAAAACAAGTGGCGGTGGTGAGGTGGATGCTGCGGCAGCTGTTGCCAAATTCATGGGCAATGGGGCCAAAGCGGCGGCCAGATTCAAACGTAACCTCCTTGGGAGCAGGTTTGACGTTAAACGTCGGGGTCTGCTTGACGGGTTGGACAATGTGCTAGGCGGAGCTGCTGGCGGTGGCGGAGGCGGAGGCAAAGCCGCGGAAGCATCTGGAGCAAAGACTCCCAAAGGCACTGTTGAGGACGGCGTTGCTAAATCTGCTGGTACTGGTGCAACATCCGGTCTTCCTACTGTCGGTGCCGATGGCGTCATCAATATGGTCATGCACCAGGTAAGCCTCCATCACGTCTCTGTTAAACGCAGGTAATGGATCTCGCACTTTGTCCCCTCTTTTCTGACCCTCTTTCTCGTATAGGTCAATCAAGATGGAGCAGGCCCAATGACTGCGGCCATTGACCCTACCTCCGGAGGCACAAGTGAAGCTGCCTTCCAGCCGGCGGAAATGATCGCAGATGTTCCGGGTGCAATCGCCGGCATCAGTGGCACGACGACAACTGATTTTCCCATCAAGGTACAAATGCCTGCTGGAATGAAGTGCTCCGGTACAGTGGCTGGCGTAGAGAATGTTTGTGTAGTTCGTGTCAAGAACTCCACACCGGCTGGCCCATTCGGCGGCAGCGCCGTTTTCACTCAAGAGGGTGCTGCCACTGGTGGCAATGCTACTGCTGCTGCTAAGCGGGACATCCGTGTTGTTTTCGACGCATGACGAATATCGATATCGAGTGTTGATGGTCGAATGTGAAGTTGTCGTTGTTAGCACGACACTGCTCGGATGTACTCGTAGTTGGTCGCTCCTCCTTCGGTAACAATGCCCAACGTTTCAAGCTTAGCCTATCTCGGCTAGATCCTCCCAACTTCTCACCACGTGATGTCCACAGTATCGATCAAGCTTGGAGGCTGTGCCGCCCAACATCTTGCTTCCTTCAGCCTCAATGTCTGTATAACTTCGACCTCGACTTCACCACTTCGTGAGGAATTCCACAATCATGGTTCCGGTATTATTCGTGGTCCAGAGCTCTCTCGCTTTCGCGGATGGCTGAGCCCATGCGGCAAGTCTCCCTCGGTTTTGACAATACGAGAGTGATAAGGAGAACCCTCCAAGATTTTCTCAGGTTGGCGGGCTGAAATGTCTGACTTTCCAGAGTACTGTCTAGCTTGATCTTTATATCGTTATCACATTCTCAGCAAGATGCTGGCTCATGATTATCATGTCGGCTGGATCGCTGCCCTTCCCCTCGAGGGCGCTGCTGCTCTGGACATGCTAGATGAGGAGCACGAGCCCATTCAACAAGCTGCTCAAGACGACAATAATTACTTTTTGGGAAGGATCGGCGCGCATAATGTTGTCATTACAATACTACCTTACATGGGCTCCGTACCAGCAGCCGTCGTTGCGGCACAAATGCGGAACACCTTCCCTTCCCTTCGATTTGTTCTCCTCGTAGGTATTGGTGGCGGTGCCCCGACAGCAACTCATGATGTTCGCCTAGGAGACGTCGTCGTGAGCCGTCCAGCCGGGCAATATAGCGGTGTAATTCAATATGATTTTGGGAAAACCCTACACGAGGGTCGCTTCAAAATCACCGGTTCACTCAATCGTCCGTCGGCGATACTATTGACCGCAACCTCAAGCCTAGAAGCACGCCATCGGCGTTCAGGGAAATCCCAAATCAGCGCAATTCTTGAGGATGTCATTCAGAAAAATTCGAACCGCGAGGAGGCTTGTCGTCCTCCGACAAATGGCCTCGATGAATTGTTCGAGTCGTCCTATGCTCATCCAAATCCAAACAATCGAACCTGTGATGAATGTGATCGCCGCAATTTAGTGATTTCTCGGCCTTTGCGAAGCACTTCACAGCCCAGAATACACTATGGCTTGATTGCATCTGCCAATCAGGTAATGCGAGATGCGCTGACAAGAGAACGGCTAAGTCTTGAGCTGGACGTTCTCTGCTTTGAGATGGAGGCCGCTGGCTTGATGAATTATTTCGAATGCTTAGTTATTCGTGGCATTTGCGACTACTCAGATTCTCACAAGAACAAACAATGGCAAGAGTATGCAGCTGCCACTTCCGCTGCTTATGCGAAAGAACTCCTGATGACCATCCCGCCTTCTTCTTCATTCCAAGCAAATATGCCCGATAGGAGTCATGACTCTGGGATGGCAGGGAACTTTCAAGTGAATTCAATGCAACCTTCTCATCAAGTTGCAAATTCAGTTAATGCCCAGTTTGCCACCCATCATCTCAACGCAATGTACCCTCACGCGAAGAGAATCAGTCGAGATGCTGCTGAATCAGGTAAGCACGTGCGTACTCTGGGCCATCTCGTGCTAACGAATCATGAAAGCCTGTCTTAAGTCGCTCTGGTTTACCGAAATGGACGCTCGTCGAGAAAATATTGAACGTGCTGCCGACGGAACCTGTGCTTGGCTGATGGACCATCCAGAGTATCAAGCCTGGGCTGCCCAGAAACATGCGCTACTTTGGATTCTTGGGAAACCCGGAGCGGGTAAAAGTGTGCTCCTCGATACCCTGGTCCAAGCTGTTGGGAAGAGAATGGACGACAGCGTCATCGTTGCCTCATTCTTCGTCCATGGTCGTGGTACCCAGCTACAGAAATCACCTGCTGGGCTCTATCGGTCTATCCTACACCAGATATTGACAAAAGCCGAGATTCTTCGCACCCAACTGACCGAGCTCTACCTATTGAAGCAAGATACCCAGGGGGAGTATGGGAAGGCTTGGAACTGGCATGAGAAAGAGCTGCTCGAATTTCTTGAAACAAGAGTGAAAGAGCACACGACCAAGTCTATCACGATCTTCGTTGATGGCCTGGACGAATTTGGTGAAGAAATGGCGCGAAAGCTATCAGCAGAACTCTGGAGCTTAACAAAACCTGGTCGCGGAGACCGCTCGGCCATTAGCATGTGCATAGCCTGCCGCCATTACCCTGTTATGGACCTTTTTGGCGCCCCCCAAATCTGCGTCGAGAACCAAAATTCAGACGACATTTCCAAATTTGTGCAAGCTACTCTTGCAACTGTTTTCGTCGAAACGGATGCGCAGAATGATATCCAGGCTGAAATTCTGCGCAAGGCAGGAGGCAACTTTTTGTGGACAGCGCTCATCCTCCCACAAATTGCACGCAAAGGGCTCAGTGGATACGGTCTAGAGACACTCCGTAAGGAAATTCAAAATAGCTCTCCCGAACTCCGGCAGCTGTACAAAGAAGCACTGGACAAGATTCCTTTTTCCGAAAAGATGTATGCGCTGCATCTCTTTCAGTGGGTCTGTCTTGCGGAGGAGCCACTATCTCCGGTTCAAATGCGATACGTCCTTTCCTTTAATTCATTGGCTCCTGCAAGAGATCTGGCGAAATGGGCAGCTTCAGAAAACTATGTCAGCACAGACGAGCAACTAATCAAGTTGATCAAAGCGCTATCGGGTGGCTTGGTGGAGATTACCGGAGGGGCGAATATAAACACTGCCACCATTCAATGCATCCATCAGTCAGTCAAAGATTATTTTCTACAGCAAGGTCTGCAAGACCTCGAGCAATCCATTGGACAGGATCAGTTACAGCTGGGACCAGAGTACACCATCGCACGTGCTCATGAATTAATGTTCAAGTGTTGCATGCAATACATCCTCACCAGGGAAGTCAATCAACTCCTTGTTAAGGAGGCACAGGAGAAAAAGGCTCAGTACCCACTTCTCCAGTATGCTGTGACCAGGTGGCCCTCACACTTGAAAAAGGCCGACATCGACGGTGCAGTGGAACGAAGTCTCTTGAAATATTTCCAGTGGCCTAGCCCGAATCGCTTGCAAAAATGGCTCCAGTTATGCTCTTTAGACTCTCGCGCCTGCAAACTCCAAGGAGGGGCGCATATACTACATGTTGCGGCGTATTATGGCTTCTCCCACCTCATAGATGCGATCGTTGCTCACAGATCATACAAGGACAGCAATCCCGAAGACTTGGAAGGTCGGACTCCACTCATTTATGCTGCAGCAAATGGACATATTCAAGCAGCCACGTCCCTCATCAAGAACGGTGCGCATGTCAATGCTCTGGACATCCAACGACTCTCTCCGTTGTGGTGGGCAGCGACCGGCGGATACATGGACCTGATGGACGTGTTGATCGACCATGGTGCAGATCTAGATATCCAAGACAACTGGGGCCGTACAACACTATTGTGCGTTGCAGCAAATCTCAATGAGGAGGCAGTAGAGATCTTGTTATCGAATGGGGCGGATCCTAGTATACAGGATAATTCTGGACGGTCACCACTTTATCGGACACTCTACAACCTTTTTGACTCTTACTACGAAGAGGAATCTACTGCCAGCAATATTGTGGAAAGGCTCCTCGAAAATGGTGCACAGCCGAGTAAGAAGATGTCAGAAGATGACACACTGTTGAGGTTCGCGATACAATGCGATCTAAGTCGTATTCTCGATCTCACCTTGGAACTCGATCAATTTGCACATGACAGTGGGCGAAGAACACTGGCCTTTCTACAAGCTCTATTTGCTAGGAAAGCTTCAACAGCCATCAAGATTGCTAAACTAGGGATCGACGAACAGAAGTTCATAGACAGCACTGGATACACCCCGTTCTACTACACCCTTGTCATACACTGTCAAAATGTTGCAGAGGCGTTACTTGCAGAGAGAGCTTGCGACCCCAACGGTCGAGGCGTACAGGGCCCGACACCTCTAATTGCGACTGCACAA
Source organism: Exophiala aquamarina CBS 119918 (assembly GCF_000709125.1). Taxonomy (NCBI): domain Eukaryota; kingdom Fungi; phylum Ascomycota; class Eurotiomycetes; order Chaetothyriales; family Herpotrichiellaceae; genus Exophiala; species Exophiala aquamarina. Next base: position 2,450,217 of record NW_013550585.1, read on the forward strand.
CAAGGGCTTGTCGATATGATGATATCTTTGATCGAAATGGGTGCGACAGTGGATGGACGGGACCCAGAAGGCCGGACCCCTTTATCTCATGCAGCAGAGTGCGGGCAGCTAAATGCGGCCCGATTCCTTGTTGCAAGCAACGCCGCATTAAATCTTTCAGATGCGGAGGGGAGAACTCCGCTGATGTGGGCAGCGGAAGGTAGGCACCAACTTATTGTCGACCTGCTCCTAGAGCATGGTGCGGTCCGAGATCAAGTTGACGCATTGGGCCGGACCGCGTTGTTTTGGGCTGCGAAGGGTGGCCATGATATGGTAATAAGATCATTAATCAAAAATAATGCGAACCTAGAGCACCGGTGCTCCTTGGGCAAAACTGTGCTCTGGTGGGCTATCATGCATCATCAATTAGACGCAGCGATAATTTTGCTGGATGCCGGCGCGGATCTAGACGCCATCGATTTGAATCGGCAAACTATTCTCCAATGGGCAGTTTCTGCAGACTATTTTGATGGGGTTGAACTTCTCCTCGAACGCGGCGCAAACGTCGAACTCCAGGACCACAAGCGACAAACAGCGCTCCTCATAGCAACGAGCAATGGTTATACCAACGTCATGAGGCTTCTTCTTAAAAACGGAGCAAGTCCAAATGTGCAAGATCCCGACGGCTTCACTCCACTGATGATTGCAATCAGAAAGGGTTTGACAGATGCTATCGACGGTCTTTGCAACTCTAGACAATTAAACAGTGAAGACTCCACTGGGCGCACGCCTCTTCTATACGCAGTGATGACTGGAAACGAAGCCATTGCCAAATGTTTATTGAACAATGGAGCCTCTGCCGACTACCGAGGATATCAGGGTAGAAGCCCACTCTCATTCGCCAGTCAATATGGGTACGAGAGACTGGTCGAAATGCTCTTGGCGGCCAATGTCGAAATCAATGGGCAAGATCCAAATGGCCGCACCCCACTTTGGTGGGCGGCCGCTTACGGGAGAAGCGAGGTTTTGAAAGTCTTGCTCGACAAAGGCGCCGACGTGAGAATTCCCAGCAAGTCTGGTGATTCTCCCTTATCCAAAGCTGTCGATGGTGGTGACACCGAGACGACCTCTCTGCTCCTGAGGCACGGATCATTGGTAAATCTAGCGGACTCTGAACTCAGCTCTTCACTTTACGGACTTGCCACAGACAACGGTGACGCTCCGATGGTGACGTTGTTGATTGAGGAGGGACTCAACTATTCGGATGTTGAGTTGCCTTCGGGACGCACGCTGTTGGAATGGGCCGTCAGAACTGGCCAGCTTGAGGTGGTGAAGACGCTAGCTCACCATGGAATCGATCTCGACGCCCCTTGTAACAATCAAGGCCTCACTGCTCTCGATTTGGCCTTCGACCGTGGGCATAAGAATATTGTCAATTTCCTCATGACAGGAAAATCAACCTGATAAATCGACCAAGGCTCGGAACATGGCTGGTCCAAAAATGCCTTGGAATAGGCTATGCAAAAAGGATCAGAGCTTCTAGAACATGTCGAGCTACACCCTCATCTCGAAGAAGTACTTTGAGTTCAACGGACCCCAGCTGCTCCCACCAACTCAGATAAAAAACGGATGTTGTATACCTGTAAGACCAGGGGCCGCATGATGCCAATGATGATGCAAAGCTAAGACATGTACTCAGATGTAGTTCAAAGTTCAGGTTAAAATGGTGACAAGCAATCGCTGCTTTGGATTTAATACATCGTTATATCTATTGACAGTGATTAGCTTTGGAACGTGGCACGAATTCCCAGCAAGGGCATTGTGAAGATGGATTGATCAGTTCTCAATCCTGAGGGGGGCCCAGGTCTCCCTTCCATCATGTCTATACACTGGTCGGCATCGACCTCGAAAGCTTGGTGCTTTCGTTCATGTTTGCACCTGGGGAGGTCGCATCTCCCCAACAGCCCGCCACTGAGATGTAGGCCTTTTTGTGGTTCAGGTCTCTCATTTCTACGCAGGGCAGCCAGGATTTCGTCTCCGATCGGAGCTGATGCATTTCCCTAGTGCGCAGCGATTGTTTCAGCGGTCTGGGAAATGTACCGTAGTTGGTGCATCAGTTTGCCAACGAGCCACTGGCCAGCATTTTGGAATGATGCGCACAACAATTAGAGAGCCTGACGAACGTAGTTCGTCAGTTTTGGCAAGTCTGATGAATCCTCCAGGCTCCTCCTCAGCACCATAGTCGAGCTACGCAACCTGACCAGGCGGAAGATGTAGCACATACAGCTATGTTAGTGGCACTGTGTTATGTGAAAAGATCGCAGGGCTTCTTGTCCCACACCTACCTAGGAAGATGCTGGGTCCCTACGTAATGTCCGGTGTTGGTAGTAGCGAATGCTATCATACAGTTGTATTGAACTTGTTCATAACAGGTCAGAGATCGTGGCTCCTTGTTATCTCCATGTCGTAGGCTGGGCGTGGTTGACCGGCAATTCACCGCTAGACTGGCATTCAATTACTTCAGTCCGTCGACCTTATGTGCATACTGCTGTCCGGCGACTGTATATTTCAAGCACGTCCATTCCGCGACGGTCGTTTACATAGGCCTCGGGCATCGATCCATCCACGTGACCGCGCTATACCAGTAGTTACAATACAAAACAAATGATGTCATTGCGGCCTACAGCGAGCGCTAAAGTTTCGGAGTCGCCAGTCGCTCCTACGTCTTGGACAAGCATATGGAGGAGGGAGTGGTGACTTGGGCGAGATCATCGAAGCTGTAGACATTGAAACTTCTTCCTATGATTTACTTGCATCAGCAGGTGCGGTGGAGGTCCCAAACCCGACATCACCGTTCTATTTCCCCGTTCTTGACTCTCTGCATTGCACATTGCCACATCTTCCAAATAGCACACCTTCTCACAGTACATCCACAAGCAGAGAGAAGTATTTCGTAACCTCCACATTATGGACGATCCAGGTAGTACCGGGCCCTCCCCTTACTTGGCTCCACGAGGCTGATTCACTGGAACAGTGGTGGAAATCCCAGCGATTATTCACACATTGTGCAGAGCGCCCCCTGCAGAACAACGGACTGCGTTAGAGACCTACTTCACGCCCACAGCCTCCTTCATCCATCCCTTCTGTCGGACGGGCAGCGGTCCATACTCGAGGTGGCTCATCACACAGATCTATCGCTGGTACAAGATCCTCAGCCCCCACATTGATGTCTCGGTCAAGAGTGTCGGTATGTCGAATGGCTACAATGCGCATTCATGTAAGAAGATGTCAGCTAACAGTGGATTCAGCATTTGACAAGAAGACGCTACTTCTTTACGTCTTCATTCATCAAGATTTCAGACTCCGGGTTGTTCCATTCTACAAAGCACCCGTCGAACTGGTGACAGTTCTACAGCTCGTGAAAGGCCCCTCTACCTCTGCATCTACCTCCGACATATCCTGGAAGTCTCCTGAGGACCTTTCCTTGACACCGGACAATCAGAACGGCAAAACAAACCACGCAAAGGCAGATGTTTTGGAGACGGAACCATCGACGCCTAACAAAGGGAAGAAGAAAGTGCTGTTCACCAGCCCAACAGATGATAGGAAGAAAACGCCGGCACTGCCCACCGAGAATGCTTTCAGTGTTCTTGCTTCTCCCTCTCCATGCCCTGTCCCAGAAGCAAAGGATAACAAAGAGCGATACTATATTCAGTCACAAAATGATCTCTACCAGACGAACGAGTGGATCAAATTCCTCATGCCTTGGGGAATAGGAGGGTTACTTATGGTTGTCTGGCAATTCGCGGTCACTTTGCTATGCGTTGCCGGCTCAAGTTGGTACGACTTCCTGACCGGCAACTCGAGGAAGACAGATGCGACATGTGACAAGGTTCTTGGAAAGAATGATAAGGGTGTCGCGTTGGGCGTTGATTGATACGACGGGAGAAGCCGACAATAAGCTGGCATATTTCAACCTCTGTACAAGATGTACTTCTATCACGATATTGGTACAGCAACAAAACACGGCAATGCATGGTGCATGACTATACAAATGGCACGGCATTGCCTGCCTGGCTGGGGAGGAGGACGGCACAAGACAAGAGTAGACTAGCATATGATGCCCATGGATTACGATTGAACCAATACGCTACCATGCTTGCGCACCAAATAAAACAGTAGAGTTAATGATTGGAGGGCAGTCTCTTCCATACTGAACCTGAGAACTTTGAATGCTGCATAGCTAGACTGTACGCGCGTGAGGCATTGAGATCTGTTGCCCCTGCCTCGCAGAAGCTATCCAGGTACTCTATAACCGCTGTTTTCATACAATGACCTAGCTTGGCCTCATCCCGCCTCTTCATATTTCCTCATTCATTATGCTTCTTTCGCAGACGATCCTAGGTGTGGGGGACAAAAGGGAAGCTGGAGGAGAGCGAGGTATCTCAGAGACTGACACGAGGAGGAGGTTGATGTCTAGAGAGGTGTTCGTAAGAATGGCCGTGTGACACCAACTGGAGGCTGGGCTGAAAGAAACCATACAAAGTACAATGCGGCGAGACGCATAGGACTCAGATAGCAAGATGGAAGGGACGAGAGCGAGGCAACTGTGGATGTTGACTGCTTGGAATCTCGGAACGGCTCTGATCCTGGTAGGCGGCGAATCGAAGAAGAAGTTGGCCGCTCTTCGTTGATTCCGTCCTTAGGGAAGTAGCGGTGTGAGAGGAGAAAAAGGCCTTTGCAGCTCCAAGAAGGAGATAAAGTGTATGGAGAAAGGTTGAAGGTGATAGTCAATAACTTACAATCCACTTCAGCGTAAGTGAAATGCGGTTGATGGTCGTGCACACGCTCCACTTACTTGTTCGCAGTTGATGTTCGGCCATGGCCAATGTCTGTTCGGGACCCAAGCTGACTCTGGCGCTTGTTGGGCGGAAAGCAGGTTCCGGCATAGGATGACGGTTCTGTGATACTATTGCGCGGCTTGTGTGGCTCTGCAATGGTCCGCTGTGGCTCTAACGGGGGTCCTGACGGCGTTATTGGTAAAAGAGAGCACCAACCAGCTGCTGCCTCTGGCGATTGGGTGGGCTTCGCTTTAAATGTCAACAACGACGTTGATTGGGCCGGACAACGTGAATCCAATCCAAGAATCTATATAAGATTCCAGCACGAGAAGGAATCATGGATGCTCAGGCACAGCGTAGTGCTAGCCCAGCTGAATGTCCCTAGAGACTCGCCTGCCGGTGGCTGTTTGGCCAAACGTGAAGCTTCTCATGGACAATTGTGCCCAACACCACACTTGGAGGTGGAGAGGAGTGCTGTCGACAAAGAGCATCTCAACAAACTTAGCGTCGACGTGCTGAGACCTAGGGAGCAAAGGGCCATCTAGGAAGTGCCGTGCCAGCACATGCGCTGGCGATTTAATCCAGGCAAATCAGCCCAAGTGGTAATTGGGTGTGACAAAACACTAAAATCTCAGCAGTGTAATTCCAAGTACCTGAACGGCCAATATGAGGTTCGGGTCCGGTGCTGTTAGTGCCAGTCAAACGAGCCATTGTTTAGACCGATCACTCGGGCAGCTTTGCAGGACAGCTGCAGGAAAAGCGGTACAGCAGGTTCCCGTACAGCAGGCTTTGGTCATGTGCGTGCTTAACAAGACCACTTATCTGCAATACATCCTCACCGCCGCGAGGATGTGTTCCTGGTCAAGAGGAGAAGCGGTGTTCGGCGGTGAGAGCGGTGGAAGTGATAAGAACCAAGGCATCTGCCCTGCGCGTTAGGCCGCCTCACTTCGCGAACCAGCCAGCAGAGGCGCAGCGAGATTACAAAGGAAGCCGTGGATGAGATGGGATCTGTACACATTGCGAGCAAGAAAACAGACGACGAGCAGTTCTGGAAGTGAGCATCCTTTGTAAGGGCAGAGTGCCTGTTGGATATGCAAACGGTGAAGGCATGGAAGGCAAGGAAGGCACGGACCAGTATGAATGGGCAGGCGTGACATGGCAGTGTGGATGTGGGAAAGAGCGACGGGTGCATCTCGGGGCCACCAAATAACCCGCCATCACAACTGGAAGCACACTTACTAATTAACTGGGACTCGTACCCAACGTGCTGCGGTTACGCCGGACGGAATCCCAGTTACCAGTGGTGCGCGAGTTCACACCATGACACCCATACGCCTTCAGCCTGAACTGGCAGTCGACAAGCCCACTTCACGCCGTCAAGTTGTCAAGTTGCCAACTGGCCCGGCGCCCTTCTCTTCTCCCTGAACCAGCCCAGCCGCACTATTGACCTTCTGCTGAGCCGCTCGAGGCCCAAACTGCCACACATACGGGACTCCCTGCTTGCCTTTTCCTGCCGCCTCATGAGTTCTGGACTCCTGGCGCGCGCGCATTCGGTGTTTGTTGCATCGCCCTTGAGGAATAGGCAAACATACCTGACAACCCTTGGCTGCCAGTGAACGCCTGATGCTCTCTCCAATGCCCGGGCAGCGCGTTCCTGGCCGGTACCTCTGGCCGCCAGCACCAACCTAAACCTCCCCGCTCCTATGGCGTCGAGCGTTACAAGAACCCACCATGACTGCGCCATCTTCACCGCAGCCCTGGGAGGCTGCCTAGCATTTTGCAGTGCGACCAGTTGCAATCTACAACCACAGAAAGGGCCAAACATATATCTCAAACCTGATGGCAGCCGGCCGTGGCTATGTTCAAAAATTCCCCTTACCCTCTGCTCTTCTGGCCAGCCTTCGTCCAAAGGGAGAGGACGTGGAAAGCACCGACACCAATGGCTCAACCACCGGCGAAGAACCTGCACCATCCCCATCTGCCAAATCCTGTATATATGAAGCAGCACATTTGCTGTCATGCTGAGCCAGTTTGTATCTCAAACATCTCTCAATACGACTTCAAAAGCACACCCGATGCAGAAGCAAATGAAGGGTGTGCGTGGCCTTCCGATGGATGACTATGGGACCACACGCCCTGATTCAGAGTTCGTAGGGTCGATACTTCCTTCAGCGTCGTGACTGACCTTCAACTAGACCCCCTTCCACCAGCAGACCTTCAGCCCCAGCTTCACAGGCCTCTCTTCCCGGGAGCAGAACGCGATCTCAGCAGGTGCCTACGACTTCTATGCAGCCCTCGCAAGCCTCCACCCGGAGCAGGGTCGACCAGACGCAAGGCGGCGGTGAGCAGAAGACAGCCGATTCCTTTTGGACTCTTCACTGACTCTTCAAGACACTGGATCTCTGCAGAATCATCATCCCACCCGAAATCCCACTCGAGAGAGCAGTGTTGAGCGGGAAATCCCGCCTGACGAGCCCATTTTCCAGTCCGGACATCGTCGCAGTCCGTCCCACGATGTTATGTTCGCAACTGGAGGCCCGCCCGGGAGTGTTGAATCACATCCACCCACTATTGACCACGCGGACCTTCATGAACCCGAGCAGCCTGCAGGTTCTGGACAGAGTGGCCCAGAACCCGCACATGTCAACCAAACTCGAAATTGAACGGACGCCGACTGCTACATCATTTCCAGTCTGGATGTTTTACCCCTCTGGATTTGAAAAGTTTCCCTTCCCTTCTTCCCTTTCCCTGCAGCCCTTTTCTCAATATTTCTTCGTTTCGGTGGGTCACAGGACCGAGGTAGTCATTGCACGTTGGGAACTTGTACAAGGCCGGTCCGGGGCGTGCTTGCCCTCATTATTGAGCAACAGTGTCCATCGATGTCTTCAACGGCATTCTGATGTAAATGCTGAAGCTCTTCCGAGCCCTCTTGATGCGTTGATCTGATTTCTCCTCGACGGATTCGAGGCAAAGATCTTTCTGCAGAGGAACCCTTTCTGATAGAACTAAAATCGCATCTGCTAAAGGCATTTAGTTGTCTGAGCTTCACTAATGGTCACTGCTTCATCCATGTAAAAGATTTTGATCATCCTAAGAATACACTAGCAGTCTGTTGTCTGACACTGGCTGTTGGTCTTCAGAGATCGCGACTCCAGGGTGAATTGCTCACGTGACTTCCCGTATGGGTGAAACTGCTCGTAGCTGGGAGCAGCGAATCAACTGCAAAGAGAAGGAAGGGCAAAAGGAATTCGCAATTTCCATTCAGGTACCCAGACACCCAGGTCAACTCCATGGGATAGCTTGCGAATCTCTTGAGATTCCCATTGCATGGAACAACCCATTCCTGAAGTATCGCCGCCAGTGTCCATGCGTGGGGAAACCCCCTTCTTTCACCAGTAATAGACTGTCTCAAAATGTTATATTGAACTTAGCAGAGCACGGTCTTAATGCCCATCTTGGGCGATCCTTGGAAACTGTCAGATGTACGCAGCTAATAGCTACAACCTTGGTTCTGGACCCACGTTCAATTCCCTCGCCACGTCTTGTGCTGTCTTTAGGCCACTTTCGAGTGCCCCATCAACGAAGCCTCGCCATGCGTCAGCCCAGTCGGCACTCGCAAAGAAGACGTTTCCGTGCGCCTTCTGCAGCTCCTGGAGATACCTTGTCATGGAGTCGCTGCCCCAACAACACCACGCACCCTTGGCTAACGGGTCGTTCGTCCAATCGTGGGTGAGATAGCCCTCAACCTCGGCGTCTGGACGCAGTTCCTTCTTGAACCGCTCGATGATGTGTTTGCTGTCTCGGAGGGTTTGCAGGCGCCCACTGTATCCAAAGCCAATGGCGTAGGTGCCGCACGGTCCGGCTGAGCTTGTACCATTGTGGTCCGACAAGGAAAAGCAGAAAGACGAGTTGGCGGAATCCGCAGACGCCGCGAACCACCCTGGTTCAGTCGACCCAAGCTTGAAGTGAATCTTCGCGCCTTTGGTGATATGTCCTTTGGCGATTGCTTCGCATTTCAATGGACTCAGTGGAGGCGAAAACTTGACGCCACTCAGACAGTTCAGTGGAATGGTGCTGATGACCTTTTTTGCTTCGAAGGTGCGTCCATTCTCGGATTTAATCACTACACTAGAAGCGTTGTTCTGAATGATCTCAGAGACGACCGTGTTGAGGAGAATGTCGCTCCGTGCGTCTGCGAGGATGGAACGAGCGAATGAGGTCATGCCACCGTTGCCCAGCTTGTAGGCGCCGGCATTTTCGAACACCTGGGCCATGTTGTGGCCACCCAAGGCGTACCAGCGGAGCGCTTCGACAAATCCGATCTCCGTACTAGGCGCGCTGCCGAACGTGTTGATGCTGCTTTCGAAGTAGCCTTTGTGGAGAGTGGGGAGATCAAGCTGCTCAAGGCGCTGCCGCGCCGTGAGATGGTCATACGCTTTCCACGGACCCGGCTCTCGGAAAGGATCATGGGGATACGGCATCAGCTCGCGGCTGGACAGGCCGTCGATGGTAAAAAACTTTTCGGCGACAGCTTGGGTGATTCCAGCAAGAGTGCTTCCATCAATTTCTTGCACTTCGACTCCTGGGCCCTTGTAATATGTCTTCTGGGCTACAGTGCTGCCGGCCGTTGATTTCAGATTTTTGTGGAGGTTGTACCGGTGTAGCTCGGCATATACATGGGGCTGATTCCAATGTACCTGGGTACCTTAGACTCTGGAGCATTCGGTCGACTTCAAAGAAAGAAAAAGAACTCCTACCCATGTCCCCCCCATTTCAAAAGATTCTCCAAACGCTTCAGCCGTCCACGTTCGACCGCCAATACGGTCTCGGCCCTCGATGATCAACACGCTCAATGCATGATGGCGGACGAGCTCCCGAGCCGCTCGTAGCCCGGCAAACCCAGCGCCAATGATGATCACATCGTAACTGGGCTTGAGATTCGCCGTGCTCGGGATTACTGCTTGTGTTGGGAGGCCCTCGGCGAGATTGGACTTGGTCCAAAGATACCCCTCGCTTGATCTCGACATAGTAGGTTCGTGACAAGCTTGATGTGAAATTGGGAAAGTGTTCTAATCTTCGAGGAATCGGTTATTCCTGTGTTTGTGAGATTCAAGGTCGAAGAACAATTGACAGCGGTGAAGGTAAGGGAGCAACGGCATACTAATACCCCGTACAACTAGACTATTCTGTAGCTCGGTCCAAACACCGCTCGAAGGGAATCCTGCGGCTGCTGAGCTGCGCATTTTTGGGTCCAAGAGCGGAATCCCTTCCGGTGCACTCAATGTCCCGACTTGGAAATTCTAAGAGACTGGCAGTGTCGCAGTGATAAGAAGCCATGACGAACCCATCCAAGAAGGCCTTGGATCATCTTGCAGTACCGCAAGCTTTGAATCATTTTCTACACGCCGCCATGGTATTGGAAGTCAAGCCCAAGACCGATATGTTCAAGGTCCAGAATATCGAGGGGGTGCCGGAGCATGTGTTCTTCAGTGAGTGGAAACCAGCTCCATTTTCGCCGACTCGGCCTCGAGTCTGCAAAGAAACACAACAATCTAACTCGTGGACAGCGGACTTCCTGGGGAGTCGTGACGAGAAGGTTCACAACCCCATCACGGGGTCTTGGTTCCGCATCGAAAGAGGGCCTCCATCTACGCCGCCCAAGTACGAATACGATGAGGTGGGTGTTGTTTTTGAAGGTGAATGTCATACTAGTTGATTCAGAAGATACATGGACACTGACTGAAGCTGCAGGGACGATCACCTTGGAGGATGAAGCCGGTGCGAAAGCGACCCTTGCGGCTGGCCAAACATTTGTAATTCACCGGGGGAGCACGATCGCTTTCTCGTCGAGCGATTACGGAATTGCTTTCAAGTGCGGGTCCAGACTGATGGCTAGAACGTAGAGAGCAAGACGGCGTGGAAGAGGGCTGCCGTCCAGATAGCGAAAATAAACCTAGTATTGATGGCGGCGTATGTCGCAGACTGTTGCTTCCAATTGTATCCAGTCAGTCGAATCCTTGGTCAGTCGTCCTCATTCAACCAATCGCACTTCTTGTCCGAATTCAGTAAGGCTCCAAGTAATGAAGTACTTATTAGTGGCGACATGTACGAGCACTCGTACTTACTCTTTCGCGGACACGGCCAGGGCCTCTCGCCGTATGTAGTCTCCAGCAAACTGAGCTATCGACCCGGCCTTGTGTTCCGCTGGGACCAATGATCCTGATCAGCATCGCGAACCGCCTGGACTACATTTTCAATTGCCGGGGAAAAGGTACATTTACGTTCGATGATTGAGATTGGCTTCTACAGACTACAGCGCATTGTCTTCCAACTGTGAGGCGACGTTGTCACTGTCACGGCGCGCGGTACATAAATATTCAAGGCGCATCGATATTGGGAACCCCAAACGGAGTTCTGCTCAATACATTGCCATGACCCGCAAGATCAAGCCGACGGGATGGCCAACGTCCAAAAGAAAGCCGCTGGCATTTTGCCTGCGTCCTGGTATTCCCCACAAAGGCCGTCTATACATAAGCTAGAACACCCAGCAATCTTTGCCAAATGCAGGCTAATCATCACACATGAGCCCCGGTGTCCGACCGCCGAGGCCTATGCGAAATTCACGGTTGCGACGTATCCAGTTTTCATCCCTTGCGATAGGCGAGGAACTCTGAACGCCTTCTTGAACGTCTGCCGTCACCGGGTTTTCCCTGCAGTCCTTCAGGACGAGGGTGTCGGCAAATATTGCAAGGACGTGTGTAGTAGATAAGGCGATAATTGCCCTTGATAAGCAGCATCCGATGGAGCAGGGAGGGGAATAGCCCCGTGCTTATTTGAGGCCCTTTGTATTGGAGTGCCCTGGCTTGACAGGTCGAATTGGGAGTAGGCGGCATACCAAGCGCGCTGTGTGGTGTGCTGGCCGCGGACTCATATGTACTCACTCCAGACACCCGCCTGCTGGAGTCGTGATCCTTATCCAACTTTGACCAATGACTCATGCCCGTCAAGTAGCCTCGGGCGGTTGACTACATCCCGGGAGGTAACTGGAGACTCGAGACTGATCGGCCTATCTAGTTAAAGCAATAATAATGCTAAGCGCCGCGCGGGGTGTTGATGGGACCCATACACGAAAATATTCATCCAGCTTTGCCTTATCTCACACCCATTTGCGTCTGCTAGCATAGCAGCCCAAAACGAGAGACGGAGCTACGATGGATGCCGGCTCGAATCTCACCCCAAATGCAGCTCCTCGAGAGCCATGACTTGGTGCATGCTTAGTTCCACCTGATTCTGTCGCCATGTCTGCGACGCTCAAGTTCGCAAAATCCCGATCTGGTTGCAAGACGTGCAAGCAACGAAGGGTAGGATCTCCCAGATTACAATGTGCTGCACATGCTCAATTGAGAGCCAGGTGAAATGCGACGAAGCGAAGCCGTTGTGCAGGCAGTGCACTCTCAAAAATCTAGAGTGTCCTGGCTATACGACTCGATGGAAGTGGTCGACCAAGCATGAACGGCAGTCAAGTCTCCAGATTCAACGAGCTCCTGTTTCAAAAAGGACATGGCCCAAGTCCTCATCTTCCGAACATTCCGCAGATGTCGGTACCTTGTCAGGCCCTTATCGGCGAGAAAGGGCAGGAATGGGCAATGTCGACCACATCCAACATGCGAAGCCCACCACCAAGGACCCTGATATTGGCAGTCCCGGTCAAAATGAGACCTCCGGTTCTGAGGCAGAGCAAGTCTTGTCGTTGAACCAAGAGTGCGATGATGTCTCGCCTCCTACGTTGCAAACACCAACCTCGCAAAATTGCCCCAGGTTGAAAGCTCCGGCAACACCTGGATACACCTCCCCGGTAATATGCCAAATTTTAGGGCAATCCCTAGACACCTTACTCAGTAACACACAGCTTCAAATGGATTTCTTCACACAGACGATTTGCAAGTCCTTGACAGCGTTCGATTCCAAGCACAACGCATTTAAAAGGGTAGCTGTATCACGTACAAAGGAGTCGTTGTTGTTCTTCTCCTTGACTCGCTATATTACCGCGGCTTTTCTGAACTCCAGTGCCCTCGACTCTACCAGCGCTCTAGTGGTGCAGACCGCCCAGACCGAAATCTTATATCGACTGCACAGTGAAGTGGCACAGTTGGCCTTACAAACGAGGGCAAACATCGAGGATGTCTTGATGGTTATTATTATGTTCGGCCTCACTACAAATTGGGACGGATCCAATAGCCCTAGCATTCTCCACTACAATGCAGCTGTCCGGTTATATCTACATACCTATGGAAACAGCACGCCACATTCGCCGCAGAACGACCATCAGGAGCTCTTCCTTCCTTCACTAGTCTATTGGTGGATGGGTCTTGCGTTTGTCACAGACACCAGCAAAGAATGTCTGTTAGACCCGCCGCCTCTCGAGACTAGCATTCGCAATGGCACCGAGACCGTCAATTTCGCCAAGAGGATCCCTCATCCCCTGGCTGGAGTGTCCCCTGAGGTGCAAAAGCTCCTTGGGCGGGTGGGTTCATTGACTTATGGGCAGAGGCTAAGCTGCCGGGAAAAGTCTTTCACAAGCATGATTGTACTATACAAAGAATATAACTCACTACAACGAGCGCAGAACCTAGAAGAGGAAGCACTCTCACTCAAGCTGCCAAAAGCCGACGAATTTATCGACAGCGATGATATGATGACCCCCATACAAGACCTTATCAACACTGCAGAGGTTTATCGATTTGCAGCCCTCATATTACTATATCAAGCATTTCCGGATCTGCTCAGCCGCAGACTGCGGCTTGACGAAGATGATCTCGATGGTGATCAATCCTCAAAGGAGCGAAGATTGCTATGGGTGACAGCACTAGCCATTCAAGCCCTCAAGGTCCTGTGCCAGAATACACCAGGGTCCGGGACCCGCAGCATCGAGCAAATTCTGTTAGTCATCATTGGTGGAGCGCTACTAAACCGGACGTGCTCGCAGACTTCGTACATGAGGGAGGAAAGCGATCGCTCGACCCTCGAACGATCAATAGCAGGACTTGGTCCACCTTCGCTCCCCATAAGAAGTGCTTTTAACCAACATGAGAATTTATACGACTTCTCGGGCCACGAAACGCTGCGAAATGTTATCGACAGCTCATTCGGTGAATCTTCGGTCTCAGACTGCATCGCTGAGGCTCGCAGGACGGTCTGTAAGCGCCTCCAATCAATCCGCGAAATCTTGCCATACAGATCGCTTGAGATTGTGCAGGAGCTCGTGTTCAAAACTTGGGATATCAGTGACAATGATACTCCTGAGGTCTTTTGGATAGATATTATGATTGAAAATGGCTGGAGCTTCCTGTTAGTGTGAGATTTATCATCGAACGTCCGTCTTAATCTTCACGGATCGCCTACATGATCATGCATAGCGGCTACCCACGCCATACAATGATGATCATGGGTCGACCATTACGACATCTGGAATTCACAATCACGGAGGCCGGTGCAATTCGAAAAAGTGGGGCTGCTGGCAAATGGACATGACAACGATCTCGAGTGTTCATGGAATAACAGCTTCCCAGATGCAGAGAAATCAAGTTGGAAAATTCGCCGATCAAAAATGTAGTGGACGCGGAGCAGGTTGACCCAGATTTTGGTGCTTGTGCATTCTCTGAGCTGCCGGACTCCTGGTGAGGCACTGCGAAAGTGACATCGGACCTCGACACAGGTACTTCCACATACAAATTGTGAAACAATGGGTTATCCGGTTGGGAAAGCTTGAATCTTTTGCGACATCCGGACACGTTCCCCTGACCTTGATGACACAACATGCTTTGCAGGCACTCACCCCCGTTGGTGTGGGCTCAAAGAGTAAACTCAGGGTTGTACATGGGAGTAAACCTTGACAGTTCACTGGTCTAATACCTGGTTATGAATTTGAATGGGAGACATGGGTTTCGGGTAGTTGTGTCTTCTGCAGCCTTGCCGCTAACGGTGTGGGCCCGGATATTACAGCCGGATGGCTGCTTCGCGCAGCTTCGGCCCTTTTTGCACCTTACCTACCGTCAAGAAATCCTCGAGAAGGTCTTTTCTCTATTTCAAACCTTTGAGGATCGCTCTATTCTTCTTTGGAGCGCAATATACCTGCTGGTCGGTGCATAGTGGCCCTCGCAAGCGATGCCTCCATCAGCAGCATGAATCAGCGTTTCTACAAACTCTGGAGGGATGTCACTAGTAGAACCATGCATCATCATGGCGGTCATCCGCTTTGCAACCCTGACCATGAAACGCTTCTTCTATTATTCTGGTACTAATGGATGCAGTCAGAGAATACATCTATTATATTAGGACTCCAATGCTGCAAGCAACCACTCCATCTCCATCGAATTTTGCCCCGATTGATCTCGCATGCTGACAACCCCTACCCAAAGATGCCTTTGTACGCCGTTTCATTGCTAGGTGATAGGCTCATATTTACTATGCAGCATATCCCCCTTCCGGTGGGAACACGTCATGAAGAGTCAAGGAAGTAAAACAATGAAAAAATTACCAAGAACGCGGCCACCCAACTGAGAATGGCCAAGTCCACCCACAGTCATTCATACACCAAGTGAGATAGAAGATGAGCAGACAGAAAAAGGCTCATGGATTGAGTGAGGTCGCCGCTTTGGTGAACGATACTCCTCATGTGCCCTCAAGTACAATTCGAACTCCATGAGGCAGGCCCGAGTTGATGGATGCAGCGGCCCAGATGTCTGTTTGGCCGGACTTCCAATTCAATATGTGGTTCTGCTGCTGGTACGTATAGTGGATGTGGTATGAAATACAAGCCGGAGTCATACGTTTTGAGGGTCATGCTTGAGTTGACGGAAGTTGCGAAGATCCTAGAATGGTTATGCCGTTACCACTCGGTCAGATGCAAGTGTGTCCGCTCACCCCCCACATGAGGTACGGTATGGGTTCCTAACTCCTATCCTCCAATACGCAATCTAAGGGATAACGCACCCTGACGCCTGTTCACTTGCTTGGAAAATTTGCGTCCGTTACTAGCTTTGGTCTAAGTCTAAGCTCTGCCTTCGAGCGACCCAAATCCCGATACACAGAAAGTAGCATGAGAAATTTGGTGCATGGAGGCGCCAGGGGCGACGAGGAAATACTCGGCGCGACCATCTTCTTCGCGTATATCGCCGCAGCATTACTATTGACAGGCTTCTTGACCTGGGATCTGGCTATCACATACAGAATACGGAGGAAGAGCTCGCATCCACTGCACGGAAACGGATCCGAATACCAAGTCCAGTCGAAGCTCCAGGGATCCAACAGCGTGAAAATCAGAACCGGCGGCGTATTGGCGGCGTTCAGCTTTGCAACACTCTCTTACCACATGCTGCATTTCCTGACCCAGTCTCATCGACGGTGGTGGAACCTGAAGCAGGGGTTGTGGAGCGTGGAAGATGTCGGTCTCACGCATCCTCACATCTGGCAATGGACAAAAGAGTCGGCATTATTCGAAGATTTTGCCCAAGCTATCCGCGGCGAGCCTCACCGATTCTGGTGGACGCACCTGGTCTTGGTGTATTCATTTGCGTGGAATCTGTTCATGAGTGTTGAAGGTTACTTAGCCCAAATAAAAGCACCACATTAATGATTTCGTAGCTGACCCGTGTTGTTTGCTCTCAAGGACCAGACGCCTGATTCCGCACTCACCTGTGGATGTACTAGTACTTTTCTTGCTCGATCGGATTCTACCGATTTCATTTACTCAGAACCTCTTCGTCCTCGCTACCATCTTACATTCGCGACTCTAAAAGGTCGAAGTTGGAATGCTTCACGATTGAAAGCGCAAACATTCATCCCTCTGGCATATCTCGCCAGTCTCACCGGTACAGCGTATTAAGTCGACACGTCGTGGTTCGTATCAATCGTGTTCTTAGCCCGCGGGCTCTTTCTCGTTCCATTTCTGTTCCTCCGGCCGACGCAACAGTCTGTAAAGCAGCCACGCGGCGATTCGACCATGGACCTACACTCGAAGTACAAGCGGTCGGTGGTTCTGATTGCGGTGGGTGGCGTTGTAGTGCAAGTCGCCTTTACCTTTGCATTTCTACCGGATCTCGTTTCGGTGACCGCAATCAACGACGCCCAAGCGATTAGTGGGTTGGCACATGACTTTGTTCTTGGGCTCATCAGTCTAGGCGTATGGAAGATGGCCTAGCCACGCGATTCAGTCAATTTGACAATTTCTGCTACGACCGGACTTCCTCTCCATTCAAGCATGGCTAATACCTCTCTTTTAAGGTTCTGCCGGGTCAAATATCCATTACCGTCCTTCTGACGTGGCATGGGGGCTCGATCTCACCCTGAATATTGCTATTTGTGGACAGAAAGGTCGCTAGAAAAGGAGTTTCATGCCCCAGCACCGGATATTGCAAGCGGGTTGATGAGGTTATTTGTCGATTCGGAAGTTTCATACCTTCTCACCTTTGTGCGATGATTAGAGGGCGTCAGGAGCCAGGAACCCATACTTCAAGCGATCTTCAAGAGATCGTCGGACGAAGCAAGCGCCCCTAATGGCCCATTCGACTTTCATGCGAGTGGTCACACTTGCCCATATAGCAAGCCGTTACGTTCTTTTCCACGAGCTGGATCAATTTTGACCGAAGGGAAACACGACCAAATAGCAGGGTCCATTCCAATAACAACTTCTGATCGGCGAGGCTTCTAGTTGGCTTGGAAAAGGCTTCCGCGAAAGATTGCTAGACTTACCTAGCACTCAATCATACTTTCGACCATTTTAATCGTGGCAAGTTCTGGGCCAATAAGCTCTGATGCAGCTAGATCGGTGATCGCTTGGGTAAACAGATCATTCCACCGTCCAAGCGGCCAGAGGTCAGATGACGGGTCAGAGGGGCTTTAAGCATAGCATGTGGAATGAACAGGCGTTGACCTTTGGTGATCTAGCGACACCATTACACTGGTGCCGAGTTCTCTTCTGGAAGTTCGGGGCGTGCCATATCTCATATTCTGCGAAGCCCTGCATTCGAACACATTTTCAAGGCCCTTTTTACGAATCGTCAACGAGCAGACCAGAGGCATCTATCCTCTGAGATTGATGTAACCTAAAGAATCCCCAACGGGGGCCTGGGGTCTGGTTCACCTGGATCATGAATGACTGCTTTTGGGCAGTTTTGTCCTTAACATAATATGGACTGCAGTGACATCCGGTTGTTTATAGTCCGGAAATGTACTTCCGGTCCGTCATATCGAGACAGAGCCTAACTACGGTCCAGGCTTCCCCGGATTTTCAGGAGGCTCTCCACAGTTGCTAGTATACTCAACGAGAACCGTAGCTTCACCGACGTGGAGCAGAAGAACACTCGCCCTGCAGGATGTAGAAGTTTTGGCACTCTGAAGTATTCCATGCTCGACTAATCAGACCTGTCCTGTTAAACAAGGGGTTAGGCCATACTAAAGAATGTTCTACGATCATAGAATTCTGGCCTCGTCGTCATCGGTGGGGCTTGGAGTGGGGTGAGTGATGACCTGATAGAAGGCCGGCTGAAATCTCCGATACCGTATCATTGTTCCTCTTCGTAAGGACCACCACTTGCACCTCAAGATGACTTGGCTTGTTGAACTAGTGAGCACAGATGTTAGTTCAGGTACTGGATGAATAGAAGGCCCCTCGACACTTGGTGTTCGAGCCTCCACCGCCCAAGAAGTTGACAAAGTCTCGAATGTCTTCTGTGTGGGATATATGATGTCGTTTGAAGTGTGAGTCTG
Source organism: Exophiala aquamarina CBS 119918 (assembly GCF_000709125.1). NCBI lineage: Eukaryota > Fungi > Ascomycota > Eurotiomycetes > Chaetothyriales > Herpotrichiellaceae > Exophiala > Exophiala aquamarina. The sequence continues at coordinate 2,468,804 of NW_013550585.1, forward strand.
AAGATATATGATGCGTGCTGTCTGGTATTAACACACGCCTCAGCGGCCAAGAGGTCCCTAGCAATTTTGCATTACTTACTGGGAATTGGGCTCCTAATCGATAGACCGTTTGATGGTTTCCCAGGATGATGAATCTATCTGTGGAAAAATTGTGGAAGGGCTAGCATGTCATAGGCTGGAACAGTTTTCCGGATGCCATCTCTCAACTTCCGTAGGCACAGTCTTCTGACCTCTGGAATGCCCCAGATGATGGCGCGAACCAAAATTTGGGGCGGCTTGCTCAGTCTTGATCCTTGCGGTATCAATCTGTTCCAAATTGAAAGTTTACTAGCCGGGCCTACCATACCTCATCATCACATTGAATGAACGGCATGTTGAGGGAGATTTCACAAATGGGTTGTAGCTCAATCGCAGGATGCGGCATCGACCGACATCTCCATTTTGTCAAGGCCTTTGTCGAAACTATGAACATGGCACAGGAACGTAAAATGTGCTCTTAAAAATGGCCTGGTCATCTCTTACATTTTCTTATTTCATTTCACCTACGACTGGCTTTGCTGCCAATCACGGAAGCCATGCTCGCATTCTTTTCACTGGATTCTGACCCTATCGACTCTGGGAAGTGTGAGTCTTCATTCAGTGGGATCTCGGAAAGTAACTGGGTAGGTGAGGGGAGTTCGAGTGGGCCATCAATGTGAAATATGATTTCATCGTAGGCATGTTGTATCTCTACGTTCGCTCGACACTCATTTCGTACATGAGCAGCTACTTGCGACAAATCAACACCGCTCCGAATGACTCGAATCAAATCTCTGGTCGATTCGTCGTCCCCGGCTTTCAGTGTAGCAATGATACCTCCAAGCAGTTGTTGGTGCCGCTTGAGGTTGACTTGCGATTCTGCTAGATCATGTACGTTGCGCTGATTTGCGATTTTTCTTCTCTGATCAGAGCTTGCATTGTAGACACAGGGAGTTCGTCTCGTTCCGCACGCGTCGCACGGCTGGCCGCCGGTGCACTGGAGATAGTCAGCAGTTTATATGGTGTAGCGTCGTTGCAGAGGGCTGCACCCTTGTTTTCCTCTGCTTGCATGCGCCACAGGCAGTCGAGATTTTTTGAGATCTTTGAAATAGTTGAGTAGACGAGCTATCTTCACCTTCACCTTGGGAAGGTCGCGGCGCCAGTGGTTGAGACATGAAATGTGTTATTTGCTCGTTGCTTCATAAGCTTGCTGGGCGGTGCTAGTAATGCTGTCACAATGAGGCAAGGAAATCGGGTTACAGCGTGGGAGGAAACCAAAGAGTCGTGGGCGCAGGATAAAACGTTGGATAATACCCGAGGAGGCACAGTGGAAGAAATTGACGTGCGCAATAATGAAGCAATACAAACAAATAGTGACGAAGTTTGACGGGGAGGCAACTTCCTCCTCGTATGTAGAAGGAAGGTTTGTGCTCATAATCCGGACGAGATATCCGATGAACAGTGGCCATAGGCAGATTGAGGGTGCTGACGAGGCGCATATATATTACCTGGTCGCCTAGTAGGCTGGTGGCCATCTCACACCCACTAAAATGACAGAGATTTGGGCGAGTCGCATACCAGCTGGTCAAAAACCGCAATCCAGAACTATCGTCCTAGCGGTTCGAGTAGGTACTCGTCGATGTGCTTTTATTTCATCGGTGAGTCCATTATTGGCCAGGAGTATGGCATAAGTTGCATCTCGACTCATCAACGCCGACGCCATTTGCCGCCGGAAATTAAGGAAACTCGGCGGTCCGGGTCCTCACCATTTTCTGCTGCATCAAGGCAACAAACTCTATCGGGCAAGTACGATATGTATACTTGCCTCAGCGATGCAAAGTCTGGACACTTGTGCGGTGCAGTTGAGGCTTGTCATGAAAGTCTTAGATTGATGTTGAAATTGAATTCTAGACTCGATGCTACCCGTTCTCGATCTAGGAGTATGCTGAGGTTGCTGGTCTGCCCTAGTCCCTACCCGTGAATATGCGCGTACGACAGTCGCTGGAGCACGAGCATGTCGAATGACCCAATGGAGCCATCCATGCTGTAATTGTGTCTTTCTTACACCTCTGAGGGTGATCCCGCGATGTTTCGGCTTGAAAGCTTCGGCTTCTATTATGCTTGACCATGATTCGAGGGTGTTTGCTTTCGTGCGGACTTGGGGTGATTCTTGCTTCAGCGCCAGGAATGGCCAAGCCAGCGTTCGAGGCACGGGCTGGGAAATGGCCCTTACGAGTAACAGGGTTGTTGGAGGGGGAAATACACCCCACTTCATCGTGTGAGAGAAAATCGTGCGAGGTACATAAGAGCGTGTGCTCTCGTACGATCTGGTGAGCTACTAGTACCGAGTATAGAGGCCTACAGCGTAGTCTTGGCACTTCGGGTGTCCCGCCGTTTTATGGCCAACGCCCTCGGATTTCTGGTCATGTGATCACGGGTGGGCCAATTGCTAGCCTGCGATGCACAATGATGTGGCCTAATCAATAAATCTTTTCCTCCGTCTTTCCACATGCAACGTCAATCATTTGTTTTGGCTCTTGGAAGGAAAATCTCATATCCTCTCCTCAGAAGATAGTGATCAAGGGCTTGCATGACTCTGATCTGTCCTGATCTCCCTTTCGCGATTCTGGATTTCATTTTCTCCTGTTGAGAGCCTCCAAGCCATTCCCACCCTGCTACGTCCCTGCCTCCTCGAAATTCCTCACTACTGCGGGTGCGCAGTCAATCTGCACCATGGACCAGCAGAAATTTCTCCAGCAACTTGCCATCGTCCTTGATCCCAAGAAGGGCAATGTCAAGACTGCTACTAATGTTCTGCAAAATGAATTCTACAAACAGCCTGAATCCCTATTGTTCCTCATTCAACTCATTATCTCCCACGACAGTACCGAACTCAAACAGCTCGCTGCTACCCAGGCCAAACCTCTAGTCTCGAAGCACTGGACCAAGGCCCCAGCTGACCAGCGTGAGCATGCACGCAATCAACTGTTTCAGGCAACGCTGTCTGAGCCCTCGTCTCTCGTACGGCATTCCGCTTCCCGCCTGATGAGCGCAATTGCAAAGATTGACCTCGACGATGGTGAGTGGCCGGAGCTGCCAGGGCTTTTGCAGCAGGCAGCAACGAGCTCGAAAGCAGCTGAACGTGCTGTGGGCGTCTACGTGCTCTATAGCATTCTTGAGACCATCGGCGACGGGTTTAGCTCCAAGTTCAAGGAGCTTTTTGCCCTCTTCGGCAAAACCATCAAAGATCCAGAAAGTTTGGAAGTTCGAGTGAACACTATGCTCGCAATCTCGAAGATGGCCATGGTGATTGACGCAGAAGAAGATCAGGCTTCTATCAAATCGTTCCAGAATATCTTCCCAGACATGGTTGTGGTCCTCAAAGACACGATTGATTCTTCAAAGGAGGACTACGTCATGCTAACCTTTGAAGTCTTCAATACTCTCCTTACGGCAGAGTATCAGCTCCTCTCTAAACACTTCCAAGATCTTGTTGCCTTCATGACTCAAATTTCGGTCAATACCGAAGCCGCAGATGAAACACGAACCCAAGCCATAAGCTTTCTTATGCAATGCGTGGTTTACAGACGCCTTCGCGTGCAGGGTGCTAAGATGGGTGAGCCATTGACCAAAAGCATGCTTCAAGTCATCACAGAGATTGATGACGCTGCGGCCGATGATGATGATATCACTCCAGCTCGATCAGCCTTGGGATTGATCGACACTATGGCGCAAAGCCTGCCTGCAAGCCAGGTGGTGGTTCCAATACTTGATGCCTTGCCACAGTATTCAAAAAACCAGAATCCCAAGTACCGTCAAGCTGGTATCTTGGCACTCGGATTTGTTGTTGAGGGCGCCCCCGATTTCCTGAGTACTCAGCTCAGTTCAGTCCTTCCTATCCTGTTTACGTTGCTTGAAGACTCAGAAGTCATAGTCCGTCAGGCGGCTCTCCAGACGACTGCCAGACTAGCAGACGATCTCCCAGAAGACATCACAAAGCAACACGAAAGATTGGTTCCTCTTCTAGTTAAGAATCTGACGGCAGCTATGAGCATATATAGTGGCGAGGAAGAAGGCCCTGCGATTGACATCATGAAATCCGCCACCAGTGCTATTGATGCAGTTGTTGATGGCATGGACGCCGAAGACGCATTATCTTATCTCGATAAGATTGCCCCATTGCTCCAGAAGCTTTTCAAGCATCCTGATTTCAAGATCAAGGCTCTAGCTGCTGGCGCCCTTGGCTCCTTGGCTTCCACAGTCGAGTCACCCTTCCTCCCATACCTTGCAGACTCTATGAATGCCATGCAGGAGTACATAACCAAGAAGGAGAGTGAAGAAGAACTAGAGTTGCGTGCCAGTTGCACAGATGCAATGGGAGAGTTCGCCGTCGCCGTTGGTGCCGCTGAATTCAAAAATTACGTCCATCCTCTCATGCAAACTAGTGACGAGGCTCTGCAACTAGATCATTCAAGGTTGAAGGAGAGCACTTACATTTTGTGGGGATCTCTAGCCAAAGTCTATGAAGAAGACTTCTCGCCTTTCTTAGGAGGCGTCGTCAAGGGTCTTTTTGATTGTGTCGATCAAGAAGAGGCCGACCTCGAAATCGAACTTGGTGACGATGCAAAAGATCTGCTTGGGAAGGAGGTCACCATTGCTGGACGCAAAGTCAAAGTCGCTGCTGCTGACAGTGACGATGAGGCTGAGGACGGTGACATCGAAGATGTGGATATTGATGAGGATGATGACAGCGACTGGGGCGATCTTGCCACGGTTACGCCAATCGCGCTGGAGAAAGAGATTGCCATTGAGGTAATTGGTGACGTTGTTTCTAACACGAAAACCGCCTTCTTGCCATATTTTGAAAAGACGATTGAGAAGTTGCTTCCCTTGACTGAGCATAACTACGAGAATGTGCGCAAGGCTACAATCAGTACTCTACACCGAGCTTATGCCGCCCTCTACGACATATCTGAAGAGTCTGGACAACTCCAAAAATGGAAACCCGGCCTTCCCCTCCAGGTGGAGCCAACACAAGAGCTGAAGAAATTTGGTGAAATTCTAATGGCTGCTACTCTCAATGTGTGGCCAGAGGAAGAAGACCCGTAAGTTCCTTCCGTTGTGCACTTGCAGATGCCGATGTTAAATATCCACTATGATGAGACTTTTTCGTTAACCCAGCTCACTCCGACACAAAATTTGTGGATGAAGCGAAAGCGATCTTCAACCCTCTGAAATCACACCTCAATTCTTATGCATTCACAAAATACACTTTTGGTGAATCAAGCTAACTCGAAGAATTCTAGGGCTACTGTTACCGAGATTTCTCGCGCCCTCTCTGAGAATCTCAAGATGACCGGGCCAGCGCTTCTCTCGTACCCCGATGTCCTTTCCAAGATTGTCCAGACTGTAACCGACCTTATCACGAAGCAACACGCATGCCAAGTTGATGCACAAGAAGGTGCCCTGGACGAGGAGGACCTTGAGGGCACAGAAATGGAGTGGGTTGTCGTGGACAGCGCAATGGACGTCATTTCTGGACTCGCCGCCTCCTTAGGCCCCAATTTTGGGGAATTATGGAAGATCTTTGAGAAACAGGTCCTGCGCTACGCGAGTGGTGGAGAATCTCTGGGTCGCGCTTCGGCCTGCGGTGTCCTAGCAGAGATCATAACAGGCATGGAGGGCGCAGTTACCCCATATACCTCACAGATCATGACTATTCTTCTGAAGCGATTGGGTGATGAAGATAATCAGACGAAATCAAATGCTGCATATGCCGTTGGGCGACTTGTCGAGAAGTCGAACGATGACGCAACCGTCACCAAAGCATATCCCCAAATTCTTTCTAAGCTCGAAGGAATCCTCCACGTGTCCGAGGCGCGGTGTATGGATAATGCCGCAGGCTGCGTCTCACGATTGATCCTCAAGCACAAGAACAAGGTTCCTGTCCCTCAAGTTCTACCAGTCCTGGTTGAAAGTGGTATTCTGCCCTTGAAGGACGACTACCAGGAGAACGAGCCTGTGTGGAAGATGATCGTGCAGCTGTACCGTGAGCAAGACGAAACAGTCCAGCAACTCACTCCCAAACTGGCGCCTATTATGGTGAGCGTGCTCGGCGAGCCAGAGGAGCAATTGACAGACGAAGTTCGTTCGGAATTGCAAGCACTTGTTGATCATTTGAAGACCATTCATTGAAGTGAAACAAAGCCGTTCTCACGGTACTCTATTCTGCACTGGGGGGATCGATGGATGAATGATTGAATAGAGATTGTCCTTGCATAACGATTTTACGGGTTACTATGACAAAAGCGTGGATGAGATGAGATGATGTAGCCCCCAATTAGACGTACGAGTATGACTGTCCAATGCCAACGACGAGGTGACGGATGCTAGGTGAGAAAGAACGAAGGATACCCCATGATTGAATGCAGTAAATAATGTTTTCCTTTTCTCCTCGTACGTGTGAGTAAGAGATTGTGATTGTGATTCTGCGCATTAGAGCAGGGTCTATGAGCATGTATCGAATCAAATGACGATCACAGCGAAGTTAGCCAGATGGTCGTTTTCCGCCAGGCCGAAGATTACCGCATGTGCACTCCGCTGAACACCAAAAGACAGTAATAGACAGGCCCCGGCTGTCGGGTCTGATCTTCGATTCGAGTCTTGTCTGGCCCGTTCCAGTCCAGTCCAGTCCAGTCCGCGGGGCCGAGTCTTGGTTGCCTGCTCGCCCGGTTCTGTTCTGGTGTCGCCGGATGTGGCTTCACGCCAGGCATGTCGGCATAAAGGGCGGTGCTTTTCGCTGCCCTGGCCCCCCCTCCCCTGTTGGGGCGCGGCAGGTCATCCTTGAGGTGTGGAATAAGAAAACCGAGGTTTCTCGTGCCTGGATGTCGAATATGCGTACGTCCCTACAGAGAATTTGGGGGTAAAAGTACTTCCAAGCATTCCTGAGGTTTGTGATACACGTCAAGGACTGAAACGTCTCCGCAGAGTCCCGCCGAAGTCGGTAGATTGGTTTGCTAAGGGGTAGGAGGGAGAGCGGGAGGACACGAAAGCGAGCATGAGGAATTTGGGGCCCATGATTCGGACCCGTAATGATCAAGCCAACGCGGTCCATGTTCTCTTCGAGAACATTGAATGAGAGGAGGACAGGAGGTGGAAAATGGAGATTTGCTTGCGAGCGTGCTTGCTTGCTTCAGTATCCTGTACCATCTTGATACTCCTTTCCCCTACTGGGTCAATCTATCCAATAAAAGAATCATGTCTCATCGAATTCCTCAAACACCGTACTCGTAAAATCTTCGCCTCGATCAAAAATCAAACAGTCAATAAGCCATAAATTCAATCCGACGAAAACGCAAGTGCGTCCGCTTCCAGCCTCACTTCGTCCAACTTCTGGCTCTGTGAGATGGCGTATTGCAGTGTGCCAAATTTGATCGATTGCCATATCTCGTTACCGTCGTCGCTGTCGTCGCCGTCTCCATTCACGGTTCATCCATACAGTTCCTCACCTACTCTGAAACTAATCATCGCCACATCCGCATGCCCGTCATTTGGGACTAAACTCGATCCAATGCCCTCATCTGGACGTATACCGTTCGCAAATGTTCAAAGGTGAGAACGCTGACCAACGGTACGAGTACTTTCCACTTGGTCTCAACGGCTGGATGCCACCCATCGATGCCGTTTTCCGCCCGCATGTTGAACATCACCCCAGACCTTTTACCTCCTGCCTTGAAATCTCTTGGTGGTAGGTATACGAGCAAGCGCTAATGTTGCTCTAGAGTTGTATGAGAGAGAGGAGCAACGAGGTCCATTCATTCAGGAAGTCATAGTGAAAGTCGAGCTGCTCCAATCCTCTGTCACTTCCCGATCTGACTGTGTACTTGAATGCTTGGTTTGCACGGCTCCACAGCTGATGCGCGGGTAAGCGGTGTGCTGACCGCGTACAACATGGATGCTGCCACGCTCCTACAGCCTCAGTCTCGTTGATGATTCGCCACAGTGTCCATCGAATCAGAGTCCGCTATGACATTGCCTGACAGCCCAGCAGATCGACTCTGAAGGGGAGGAGGAAGGCTCGCAAGTTAGCAGGATGAGCTTCTGCTCTAATGATGTTTTTTGAAAACTCTCAAGTGGGATGCTCCTGTCGGCCTACCCAAGGTGCTGTATTTATTGAGGAACTTCATCGGAGTCACAGCGGATATTTTCGCATATCGGAGAGCGTGAATATTTCGAGCCCAAAGGTGATAGCAGTGGAAGGCCCACATGCACTGTACTTAACATACATCTAATGAGCTTGAACCTTGAGTCCAGATATTTGAGAATGAGGCAAGCCGAGTTCATAGAGAGAATCAAGGTTGAGTGGTGATGCGACGTTGTTTGGCTTCCATGGCTGTTCTCTATGGGCTCCACCATCTCACATTGAAAGAACGTCTGGCTGACCCAGTTTCTGTAGGCTGTGCGCTTGAGATGAGATGGTCAAGTCAGGCATCTGCAGTGAGGATACAGCCAATGCGAAGAATCGCTCCTCATTGTGACTGACGATTGGAGCAAGCCCAACTGCGGATTTTCGAAAAAGTTGCCTCGATCGAGGGTAGAGAAATCTTGAATCATTGTCCTATGATGGAGCACTCTATCCAATACCAAGGGATAAAAGAGATGTGCGCCGTCCAGATTGCGGGTAGTAAGTCACTGCCTAACGTTTGTTGGTGACTTGGAAGATCCTAGAAGCGTGCCGGGAGCGTACCAAGTAGTCGATATTGAGCCTTTCAGTTGCTGGGACAGCACTGTGTCTATTCCCGATCTCTCAAAAGCTGTGTACGCAGGAAAATTATGAGATCATATCCACTGTTGGTCAATTTGGAACGCCAACACTATGCTTGAAGCCAAGCAGCCTTTTGTCTAACACATGTGGCCCCAATGAGTGCGGCCAAGATGCCTGGACGCCATGCAGATGTGGCATGCACCTACGGCGAGTTTTGCCATCATGACAGCGTGCATGATGATACGGGACGCCCAAGGCGAGAAGGGCTGGCACCCTCGGGTTCAGCTTAGAGTTGCATGATGAGGCACAAGATGGCCGGCTTGGTCCGTGCGCAAATTAGCGTTGTCGCAAACAGTGACGGTTGCTTGAAGTCCATTGGCCGACACTAGGGCTAGCTGCATTTCCAGGATCATTTGGCCGCTGCAATGGCTGCATGCACGCACCACCCGAGGCCCCTTTTTGGAGGCTGTGGGACACAAGAATGGAGTTCCGGTTCAGTGTGCAATGTTGCTGGGAGGCGTTGTTTGTGCTTTTATCCTGCTGCTCGCCCGGGTCTTGCCTCACTTGAAAGCTGCGTCTCTTTCACTCTCGCCGGCTCCCCCATAGCCGCCATTCTCACCCATTTTCGCTTTTCTCCAGCTTAGATCTCATCTAAGCCATAATTCCAACTTCGGGAAACCGTGGATTCCTTATGTCGAACTCAATATGCTTCATATGATTGTTGGAGAGTAACTTCCCTTTTCCAGAAACAGATCGTACCATATAGGTTCGGCGAGGCTCTTGTTTGCGGCTCTGTTGAGTTGGACTGTTGGTTGCCTTTTCAACCCTCGATGGTTGCCTGCGGCTTGTATTCCGTCCCCTCCCACGTCTCACGGGCAGTCTTGCCCGCCAAGGCCCGGACTGGAGCATCTTTGTTCCGACAGTCACGTGTACAGGGATCAATGGCAAGTGTGGCCCTCAGCGCCATAGGTGAGTTAGTACGAAGGAGGTTTGAAAGTTATAGGAGTTTGTTTTGAATATTTCTTGGTGACTGAAATCGATCGATCCGAAGAAGCACACCTGGACCGTGTCCCATCACGGCACATAGAGGCAAGTGATGCCTCCGCAAGGAAGAAAGGGTTATCGGATCAAGAACTGCATACTGAACCCTGGAAATTTTTTTGGTGAACGGGATCAACCCATTCGAAGAACGTTTTGACTGTACATCAACACCTCGCCTTGTCGTTGCTGTTGCCCATGCAACGGAACAGAATACCGGATACGCGCCACCGCTCTAAACCTTTAAATGTGTTAGGTGCTTGCCAAAACAGCAGGTGTACTTACAATTAATCATTGAAAAACAAACTCCATCATCCAGCTTCCACCTACTTACAGTTCCCGCTGCTGTTTGGAGAAGGCATGTTCAACATCGTCGAGAAGAAGGGCAAAGCGCCCAATTGACTGACGTTGTCTCTCCTTAGGACCCTGACCGCCGAGATAGACACCATCGATGCGTTCTTCGCCTAGCATTCGCTGCAATGCGAATGATGCTTCAGAAGCGCAGCTTGCCTGACTCGAGATGTTACTTGTACTGGTACCCGCTTGTGACATGACTGTTGAAAGAGTTCCTTCCGAACTCGATGAGCTATTTGCGGAACTGTTCAAAGCCGACGTCAGTCCTTCATCGTCGACTTTTGGCTTGGATGGCTCATGGTCTCAGACTCAGCGATGATACAGCGAGTGCATCAACTAGCAAGAAGTGCAATGGTCACTGAACTAGACAAGAGGAGGAAATTGGGCCTGGGGACTTGAAGGACAGAGACATGCTACGGCTATTCAAAGGCAAAAACACACGAGCACATGAACACATACCTCATTGTGTTGGCAGAAGTGGAACGACGCTTATGTGAGTGCGCACGCTCCTCTCGGGTTTTCAGTCAACTCTGGGAGGGGTTGCTTGTGCAAGATGCAGGGAGAAGAAGAGACTGTGGGTTCGGACGTATTCGTTTTGGGGAAAGCGCTTAATGATAATAGTCTGGAAGATCAACGATGCTGAGGAAGAGTTGCTGAGAAAAATGTTGGTTGGTGTGTTCGTTGTAAGTTGGGTGGGTGCCTGAGAAAAGGTGGTAGAGAAGGAAACTCGGAGGGGAAGAGACGGGGTGAGTTGAGCGTGTGGTCCTTGCGCCGTGTTCCTGGGTGCTCCTGGGTGCTCCTGGGTGCGCTACTACGGGTATGCCACGAACATATCGCACCCTTCTCGCCCTCGAATCACCCCTAGACCCCCCGGGCTTTCTCTAGGCCTGCTGAACTCTCAGACTGGAGCATCAGAAGATGCCGGACCAGCTTCGAGGATAATACTGTCAGTTGATGCAATCTAGTAGATGTTCCTAAGGAGACAAGATCTATCTATAGTGCTGGCCAACGTTGTGGTGTGTCGCTGCGTATCTCGTAAGTCTTTGCACAAGTGTGTCACCTCTGTTGCTTCCCGTGTACTCCGTCCAAGCAGCTGCACGTCCGTGGACTCTGGAACTTGTCGAGATCGTTCAACAAGCCTGCCAGTTTGCCAGCGGGACTTTCAGGCCTCCAGGCAAAGCTCAACTGTCGGTTTTGCGTTTACTTTTTTCTATCTGAAGCAATGATCGTCATGGTGCTCATAGTGGCGGCGGGTGCTTCCGGTCCAGCTGTTCAGATCATTACCTGTGCGGAGCAGCCACTCTGGAGACGTCTGTAATTCTCGTATCCCAGGTTTGACCTCCTCCCACCACACTGTGGTGCACTCGTGCGCTGGTCGTGTCCAACCACTATTGCACCCCCCCCACCATTCTGCACGCCTCTCAAGAGTTGGTCTTCCCAACTGTGAGTTCGTTTCCAGACAACCGCCACTGACCGTGTTTTCTCGTGGCTAACGTTGCACATGTGTACTTTGGCTACAGGAGCAAAGGACCTTCCAACAATGCAACTGTCGAAAACGCAGCAATGGCCCGGCGTTTTACACAATCGCCTGGTTATTGGGATCATGCCTTCTTAGAATTGGCGCCTGGAAACCCGGAGATGCGTGCGCTGAGGGCAGGAGGTACAAGCATTGCGGGGACTGCTAATCGATAAGGATAAGGGTGCTGATAAGGATAAATCCGACGGTCAATCACGTGATAATGGTACGTCATGCCTTCCCGCAGAGGCGGCACGGCCGCTGCGACTAGAATGACGTCTGCATGGGACTTTGAAGGAGGGAGATCGCAGCTGCCAAGATCTCGCATCTTGGAAGGAATTGCTTGTTGCCTCATTCGTCCACTCACGGCAACGCGTCACGCCTGGGTCCCGTTCTTGACAAACGCTTTGCTCTCTTTTCTGGTTTGGCCCTGTTGCCCTTTTGGCGTCGATGTTCCATTTCAGGGCTTTGGTTGAAACCCTACGCTCGCTTCTTATCACTTAGAATCATATACTACTAACACCGTCAGTTGTTGAAGTCTTTCCTTTGCTGCTAGTGCTAGCAATGTGCTCCGTCACCCTAAACTTCCAATAACATGCGTATGCCTTCTCAGTCCTCAGCCCTTCCTCCAGGACCACTCGAATACTAACCCCTGTTAGATCGCGTACGCGCATGGGCGCACTCTTCTGCCCATAAGAACAAATTCAACCCTTGGTCGCAGGACCTTGAGCATGACGCGGCTTCGAAAGATGGTCAAGCACAGATTGCTGATGAAGAAAAGCGCGACGAGCGCAAAGAATCCCTCGCCTCTCGATTCTTGGCCAACGCAAAGACCGCACTCTTCCATAGCTGGGTGAATGTCTTGCTCATTTTTGTTCCGGTTGGCATTGCAGTCCACTTTGCCAACGTTAATCCCAATGTTGTCTTCGCTCTTAATGCCGTCGCCGTCATACCTCTAGCAGGTCTCCTTACCTTCGCCACAGAATCTGTTGCCCATAGGCTTGGTCCAACTCTTGGTGCCCTAATGAATGTCTCGTTCGGCAATGCGGTGGAGCTCATCATCTTGCAAGTCCTCCAAAGCAACCGAAAACTTCGCTAACCACAACCATAGTATTATTGCACTTGTGAAAAACGAGATACGCATCGTTCAAGCAGCTTTGATTGGATCACTGCTCGCAAACCTGCTACTCATCCTGGGCATGGCCTTCCTGATAGGAGGTCTTGAATATCAGGAGCAAATCTACGACAGCACAGTTACACAGATGTCCGCTGCTCTGTTGGCCCTGGCTGTGCTCAGTCTTCTCATTCCCGTACGTTCGCGTTGTGGTGGCTGAGGCTAAGCGGTGTACTTGCTAATATAAGAGCATAGACCACGTTCCATGCTTCCTTCAACGATCTAGACCTTGCAGACCGACAAGTTCTCAAACTTAGCCGAGGGACTTCCGTCATTCTCCTCCTCATCTATTTCCTGTATCTGCTTTTTCAGCTCAAGTCCCATGCATATTTGTACGTTGGCACGCCGCAACACCGTATAGATGAACAGTCCGCGCCTGGAATTCTCGCTCGTTTCGACTCTACCAGTTCTTCTTCGGCAACCTCGTCTCGAGCTTCAACCTCAAGTACAGGATCCCGTCGCCGAGTTCGAAAGGGCATCCGAGCAAAACTAGGACGAAAACGAGAGGAAAGGACGGAAGAGACGATCGAAGCTGAAGGAGGCCCACTGACAGAAGAGCCTGAAACACTGAGTAACGCTCAAGGAAAGAGACCTCAACCGAACAGTACGTCAGCGAAGCATCAGAACCTGGAAGGAGAAAACCCCTCTCCTCAGTCAGGTGTAGGTACCAAGTCGAAGAAGCCGAATCCTGCACCCCGGGGAATCTCCTTTCGCACGCCTCCTGTTTTCCGATCGACGACCCTGCCTCCCGGAAGCGACTCGAACAGAACCTTCCCAGCTCATCCGCTACGGCTTTCCCGCTCGGATCCGGGTGATAGCCAGCCTGGCTCTACAGCTGCTTCACATACTAGGAGAACAGACTCACCCAAGATTCCTGCACAGGGGGAAGCAGGCGAGGCGCCTATGAGCCAATCCGCGTCTATTGTTCTCCTCCTGATCTCCACAGGGTTGGTTGCGTTGTGCGCAGAGTTTCTGGTTGGAAGTATTGAGCATTTGGTTGAAAACACGCCCATTTCGGAGGCCTTTATCGGTCTCATCATCCTCCCAATCGTGGGAAATGCCGCCGAACATGTGACTGCAGTCACCGTCGCAGCAAAAAACAAACTTGATCTCGCACTCGGAGTTGCGTTGGGGAGCTCCATACAGATCGCCCTGTTTGTGACACCATTCGTTGTCATTTTGGGATGGATCCTCGACAAAAATATGTCCCTTTACTTCAGTCTCTTTGAGACTGGATCTCTATTCGTGGCGACCTTCATCGTCAATTTCTTGGTAAGTAAACAGATCTTCGTGCCTGCCCCACTAAATCCAGCTCTATGAAGTTTTGGGAGCTCTCCAACACCCTCCATCTCTTGCACTTTCTCTTCACAGGATGCACTCTAACAGGATATGCCAGGTACTCGATGGTCGGAGTAATTACCTTGAGGGAGCTCTTCTTTGCGCATGTTACATTATTGTTGCGTAAGTGCTCTCCCAAATTTCACTAGCCGAGGAGCACACTAACTTCATGTCCACAGTGTTGGTGCATATTTCTTCCCGGATGGGCAAGACCAGAGCTCTTTAACTGCCGGTGCGTTCCTCCCACCGATAAACAGTCCACATATCAAATAAATAGAGTCGCTAACGATTCGAGCCCATTTCAGGCCCCGGATAATAGAGTCAATACTACGTAACTGCGTTGCAGGTTGTAGCCTCAACAAGCGAAGAGTCATAGATTATTTTATTCCTCTTCTATTGCCACGTTCGTGTCGTTGACTAACAGAAGTCTGGTCCCATTCCCAGCCTTCTGTTAAGATGACTGGCGGCTTCAATGCTGCCCATGTGATTGGGACTACTGACGATACACACGTTTGCTTTCAAGAGCAACCCGTTTCCAGTACCTAGTCTGTGTCACCAGCAGCAAGAATACCGCACCCTGACTTCTCTCTAGTCTCTACCACTGCCGCCACTCCTCCCGCTCAAGGTGACATCGTCCTACGATTTGGCTTGTGAGTCTTACGAGGTACAATATAGGTATAAATTATTCCTAAACTAAACCACTTTGCCTTTAGGTTATTCTGTAGCCAGGACTCATCAGCTCATTCCGATTCTGAAACAACCGCAACGACTAAAAATCATCTCAAATCCCGATTTAGAGGCATAGCAGTTCAAGAAATGGGTGATATCGAATCCGGGAAGGCTCAGACCCACGAGAAGGCTGGAACAATCGCGGCTGCTCGCTGGCTTATGTTCCTTCTCTGGCTCTGCTGTACACTCCCATGCATCATTTGCGGCATTATGCTTGGCCAGCAATTGAAGAAACTTAGCGCAACGGGCGGTCCGCACTCAAATCAGCCCCTGTTAGCGATATTGCTGGCCGACGGCGCGGTGAGTCTCCAGAACCCCAGTGCTCCATTTCTGGCCCTGGTCGGGTTTCCGCATCCTGCTTTGATGCCACAGTTGTTGATATTGACTTCTTATCGTGAAGATTGTGAGCCGATGGTTCGCGGCTACGGTGACCTGCGGCTTTTGCTCGCTCGCTGCCTTGGTCATGTTTTGCACTTTCTGTTGCGTCTACTCACACTACCACAACGACAGGATGTGGAATACCTGGTTCTGCAAATGTTTCAGAGAAAAGCGTGGCCCCATATCCGCTCACAGCATGTTCAGCGATCGCCGACGAGATGCCCGGATTGAAAATGGCCAATGGTTGAAGCAAGTGGACCGCGAATTGGAAGAAAAGATTTACCAGGACGAGCTGGCGAAAATTGCACAAGCCAATAGGGACGAGGTTGGTCGCTTGAGATCGGAGCACGACCTAGAAAGGCCGTAGTCTCAACGCGCGGACATGTGCCAGCAGGCTGAGTTTGTCCCAACGGGCACCAGTGGATAGATAAGCTCTGCACACAAAGAATCTAGTGACGAAGAATGAGATAAAGCTGCGTCCAGCTGAATTCCAGATTACGGTATAGCGTACGGGTACAGGCAAAGGTTTTGAACTTAGATGCGCGTGGAATTATGTGACTACGAATACTCGTGTATAGGCAAGTTCTTCCCCGCCCTTCCGCTTTCGGGTCCTTTTGAAGATGGAAGGGTTCAATATGCACTAAATAGGTTAGCTCGACGACACAGAGCCTTGACTAGTTATTGTGCTTCTAAGCAACTTGAAGCTGCAAAAGGCTAGCCACGCGAGCTCGGATGGCATTCAAGGACGTCGTATGGGACGCATTCCATCTCGTACGTACCACGTTTGGGATGCAGCAACTCCTGACATTGAACATAGCCATGATGAGAAAGCCTTCTCATGGCATATTCTGGTCTATTGGAGTCAAGTCTGTAGCCTTTCAACAAGTCCTTGTGGGATACCGCCCCGCATATCCCCGTATTATTGAACCATGTTTTCAGCTCGGACCACCAGCCGAATGATCTATGCGATCTCTGGGTGTCTCGAAATCTCAGACGGGACCGATGATGTCTGTATATATGGAAATCTCCCAAAGCTCGGATGGCGGCACAAATGCTGAAAACCATCGAGGCCGATGGAACCCTATTGAAAGCATGGATCGGACGTATAAACACTCTGAATTGCCTCGCTCTCACTCAAGATCACTCACATCTTCCGTTTACCGCCAAAGTTGCTTGACCAACGGT
Organism: Exophiala aquamarina CBS 119918; assembly: GCF_000709125.1. Classification (NCBI taxonomy): domain Eukaryota; kingdom Fungi; phylum Ascomycota; class Eurotiomycetes; order Chaetothyriales; family Herpotrichiellaceae; genus Exophiala; species Exophiala aquamarina. The sequence goes on from NW_013550585.1 coordinate 2,485,298, forward strand.
CCGCAACCAAAAGATGCTGTTCTCTCTGGCACCACTTCTCCTCTCTCTGCCCATTGCGAATGTAGCCTCCGCACAGCAAGGAAGCGACCCCTACGTACCAAGCCAGGTCAATTGCACCGCTGACGTTAAGGTCAGGTCGGCAGATGGGGTACGTCGCCATGAAACAATGAGCCCATATCCAAATACTGATATGCCATTGGGTTCAGCAGAGGGTAGCTAATGTGCGCAACAGGGTCTCTCGCAGGCCGAAGCAGAGTGGAAAGCTCGTCGTCTTGAATCAGTCATAGATTCTTTGAAGACCTATCTTCCCCGAACCAACTTGACCGGCTTCAATGTCACACAGTACCTTTCCAAATTGAATGCGACCAATGCTCCAGTAGTGGGTCTTGCGATATCCGGTGGAGGATCTCAATCTGGACTTGGTGGCCTAGGCTTATGGCAAGCTTTTGACGCTCGTTACCCACCAGCTGTCAAGGCTGGGACCGGAGGACTTACGCAGTGCATTACCTACTTGTCAGGCCTAAGCGGTGGCGGCTTCTTGACAGTGGCCACACTGTCAGTAAAAACCAAACATGTCTTTCGAAGGACCAGTAGCTGACCATAATTCCATTAGGGCTAGCAACAATTTCACATCCATTGAGAGACTTGGGCAAACTATCAACTTCACGGAGGACTACGACATCGGTCCGACCGGTAATTCCACACAATACTTTGACGAACTCTTCGAGAATGCCGGAGCGAAAGCCGAAGCCAACTATTCTGTCTCAGTCGTTGATATTTTTGGTCAGCAGTTCGGCCAGTATCTGCCTCGGGAATGGCGCTACCGGTCATACTCTGACCTGACAGCCCAAAACCACTCATTCTCTCTTGGGACAGGTCCCATGCCGATCATGACTCTTGCGGAGGTTATCCCAGGCACATCCCCGAACATCGGTGGTATTCTATTCCCGGGTCCCAACGCGACCAATAAGTTCAATTTGACAAGTTTTGAGATCACCCCCTTCGAGTTTGGAAGCTGGCTCGGCGGGCGTGTTCAGGCATTCATGCCGACGAAGTGGCTCGGGACTTCTATGAGCAACGGCATGCCCCAGGCCAATGATTCTTGCGTCGTGGGATTCGACAAGTTCACCTTTGTCCAAGGGTCTACAGCCAATGCATTCAATTTCTGGCTTATCGATGCGTGGTACAATATCCCGCTCTTCGCAAAGAGGTCCCTCCAAGCACTCAGCTTATCAAGAAGGCAAAATCCTTCCAATACAATTGTGATCCCAGAGGACCAGGGGGATAGCCCGCTTGTGCAGGCAGTTAACGAGACTGCCACCCTGTTCGACCAGACATTTAACGAGTCGCTGTGGGCCACATATCCCAATCCGTTCCAGGGATATAACGGCGCTAAAAATAATTTGGCCGACGTGGGTGAATTGTTACTTGTATGGCCTCTCTCTCGGTGGTATGGCAAGTCCATAATTCGACTAACTTGGAACAGGTCGATGGCAGTGAAACAGGCGAAACAATCCCTCTGCGACCACTCATCGTCCCCGAGCGCGAACTTGACTTTATCATTGCGTACGATTCAAGTCTCGACGGAGAGTATTCGTGGGTAAACGGCACCAATTTCATCAGTAAGCTTCTGGGCCTCCCTCCTCATCTAGAAGAAGGAAACAGCGGACTGATACTTCCACAGACACTGGTCTTTCAGCCGAACTAGGCGGAATACCATTCCCCCGGGTCCCGTCATCACTCACAATGGTCAATCTGAACCTCACCCGCTTCCCAACCTTCTTCGGATGCAACAAGACCTCCGAGCGCGGGTCAAAAGACCCCTTGGTCCTGTACCTCCCGAACACAGCCTGGACACAATACTCCAACTACAGCTACCTGCAGTCCTCCTTCACCAACAGCCAATTCGACATGGTCATGAACAACTCTTTCAACGCAGCAACCTACGGTAACGGCACCATCGACGGGACTTGGCCATCATGCCTCGCTTGTGCGGTGATCAAGAAATCCGTCATTCGAGCGGGTCTCGAGCTCCCAGACGTCTGCAACGCCTGCTTCCGGCGCCATTGCTGGAATGGTGCTGTAGACGAGTCCGCCCTTACGGACGCCATCCAAGATCAGTCCCCGATTCTGGACCCCGGTTTGACCTACGCACAGTGGAATAAGACCTGGTGGTCGGAGTAGATAGGGGATTGGGCGGCCCGCGAGGCAGGCGAAAGGGAATATACATATGATTTCCGGGCCATTCCTGGCTCCTAAGGCTAGTATATAGTGCGGGACATTCTATCGCTTTAATAATAAAACGTTCCAAGTTGCTTGACAAGCTTCCGTAGCCCATTCACACTCGGAGCCTTACATCGATAATCTGTCCCAGCTCAATTCTCTCCTTGGAGGAGGCACCGCAGTTACACTAAGCTAGATAATCATAAAGATACTCAAGCAGCGCCGCTATCATGTTAGCAGGGAATCCCATGGTGCTTGTGCCATGAACGATGCAGAAAAAGTACCATGCATTGTCATCTAGATATCTAGCGATATTTGGTGGAAGACTTCTGGAATACTGGAGCTGCTTCTCAAGTATAGTTAATAAATTCATCAGTCATATAGCCTACATGTCTATGTAGTGTAATTGTATGGTGTAGAGGCGAAAATCTAGCCAACCCATTCTTCAGTCTGTGATCACAAAAAGAAATATTAATTAGCCCCTCCCCCCCTCTCCCCGTTCATTCCCCTGAACACACAAGAATGATAGATATTGCCCAGGGTGCTCAGGAATTCAGCTCCGGGAAATGGCTCGACGTGATGGCACCCTTGACGTCGAAAGCGTTGGCCTCCTCTGTATTCTCCTGACCGCCGCCAGCCTCGCCCAAAGTCTTGGGCAGGAATTTCGAGGTCCGGGCGATCTTCGCGGCGAGGGAAGACATGGCGTCACCGCCGAGGATCTCGAACATGCCGACATCGGAGCCGAGCTCCCTGAACATCCAATTCCGCAGCTCAACGGCAATCAAGCTGTCCACGCCCAGTCGTCCAATGGCCTTTGACGAGTCCAGGTCTTCAGGCGACATGAGCAACTGCTTGGCCAGTCTGTTCGTGATGGCAGTGACTACAATGTCGGTGGCTTCGTCGAAGGACGAGACTGCCTTCAGCTGCGCGGATACGGGGATGCTGTCGCCGCCCTGATCGCCGGCGGTGTTGTCGAGATGCGTGCCCACCATTCTCAGGTACCGGTATTTCGCATCTTCGAACCAGTACGGCGGCTCCGCGTCGTTCTGCACCACCAGCCCTCCGGTGCCCTGGCCTGTGGCGAGCACGGTGGGAGTACGGAAGCCTTCGCTGGTGTACCCCGTGATAGCCGCCTGGATCAACAGTAGCAGTTCGTCGAACCGCATGCCGAGATACTGGATCGACCGCAGATACGACATGGCAGCTGCTTCGATGTTCTCCGCGATCCAGCCCACGCCCAAAAGTGATCCGGTGTCAATGCAACACGCTGGCAGGCCCAGCTTGCGGCGGTGCTCCATAAGCGCCCCTTGGTAAGTGCTCTCTGGAAACAAGTGTCAGTCAAAACTGGGTCCGGTACGGAACGAAATCAACACTCGCTGGAAACATACCTGCAGCATGATTGCACTGGCCACGACTGCCCACGCAGCCCGCGATCGACGACAGACACACGAAGAAGTCCATATCCTTGGGCAGTGAGTTGTGCAGGTTCCACGTGCCTAGAACTTTTGGATCGATGCAGTGCCTCCAATTTGCGTATGTCATGTTGTCAAAGACAGAATCCTCCAAGACCATGGCTCCCTGGATGACACCCTTGATTGGGGGCATCTTCTGCTCGCATTCTTTCACCGCTGCCTCCATGGCCGACGCGTTTGTAATATCGCAGTGTATATCTGCGATGGTGATGCCACGGACGCCGAGCGCGCTGTACACCTCCTTGGCATCGGGTCTGGTGATTCCTGAGCGGGACAGGACGATGATGTTCTTTGCGCCATGATCTGCCAACCAGGCGGCGATCGAAGGCCCAGTGCCACCAGTGCCACCAGCCAGCACGTAACTGGCGTCAGGATTCAAGCTCAGAGCTTGGACACCCTGAGCCATGATCTGTAGATTTTATGTTAACATTGCCTTGCGGCAGCGGCGGTATGGGATTGGGGGTGTGGGTCTTACCAGAACTTCATCCTCCTCCTCAACGGTGACGACGACTTTGCCAATCTGGTTTGAAGATTTCGCGGCGTTGAAGGCATCCTCCATCTGCGAATACTTGAAACTCGAAACGGCATGGAGGGGCTTGATATGTCCTTGACGCAAGAGCTCCCAAACGGAACTGAAGAGCGAGGCGGCAAGGTTCTCTCGCTTGCGGGATAGCTCAAGTATGTTGACGCCCACGAACGTGATGTTATGCTTGAATGGACCCATGTCCAGACCGGTATTACCTAGTATATCTTCCTGACCGAGCTCGATGAAGCAGCCAAATGGAGCAACACAATGCCACGTCTGACGAAGGGCCTCACCTGTCAGCGAGTTCATCACCACATCCATTCCCTGGCCATTCGTAAGGCGCTTGACACCCTTTACGAAGCCCACATCACTGGCGCTCAGGATACGATCGCTCTGGACATTGTAATTCTCCACCACAGACTGCTCTTCTTTGTTGGACACGGTCACAAAAACATCCGCTTGGAGATGCTGGGCTACCGTGATGGCCGCCTGGCCCACCGCGCTGGCACCATTGTGGATGAGCACGCTCTGGCCCTTCTCGAGCCGTGCCCGCTGCGCCAGGGAGTACCAGGCTGTTGCAAAAGCGACTGGTAGAGACGCAGCGTCCTCAAAGGACCAGTCTTCGGGCAACTCAAAGACCAGGGATTCTGGAGCCCGAAGGTGCGTCCGCAGGCATCCCTCATGGCGTTGCCATGTAACGACTCTCTGGCCAGGCTTGAGCGCTTTGACCGAGGCGCCGACCTTGGTGATAACACCACTGCACTCGGATCCCAGTTCGTCCAGTTGTGCTTGACCGGTTGCAATAAGAACGTCTCTCGGCGTCAGACCGGTGGCCTTGACCTCGATCTCTACTTCGTTCTCCGCAAGGGGACCGGCCGGACCCTCGTCCGAGACGAACCTGAATGAGCTGAGCATCCCCGGCGCTCCCATTTCGATCTTCAACGGACGCTCCTTCTGCTTCAACAGACCGTGGGTTGGGTCGCTTGGATTTGTCATCTTGTGGAGCATGTCGTCCGTTGGCACATCCTCGATAAACCTGGGAATTTGCAGCACTCCATCTCGGAGAGCATACTCCCAGTCTGGGTCCGCCTCCTCCTTCTTGGTACAGGATATTTGCAGGACTCTAAGAATCGACTCAATGTTCCGCTCGTCGTCACAGCTCCAGGAAGGGTCAAGATCGAGAGTGGTTAGAATGAGCCCCGGGTTTTCTGTTCGGATGGTTCGACTAAGTCCAGTGATGAGACTTGAAGCCGGAGATTGGCCATCTGTTGCGCCCTTTGTGAGCCACAGAAAACGTCTCGATCGGAGGATCAACTCCTGGAGAGTATGCCATGCTTCTGCGTCAGCATCAATGAGCCATGGGACTTCTGCTTCCAACGTAAAGATGCAGAACTTCTTCGCCACGCCCAGACGTAAAGCCTCGGACATGGTGTGGCTCGACGCCTGCACGCCAATGGTTTGGAGAGCCTGCGTCAACTTCTGACTCAAATCTTTGTTGGTTCCGGAAGTCTCAGGCTGGATTAACAACACTTCGGCAGGGAGGTTCGCATCGCCGTCAGTCGGCTTCTTGGTCGACGCCATGAAGCTTTGCTCATGCTCCTCGATCTTGGGCATGCTGCGGGCCGAGATATCAATACCACTGAAGCCATTGCGGATCAGTAGGTCATCCCATTGTTTGTATGTCAAGCACGGTGACAGCCGCCTTCCTTCGTCGGCACCGGCAAACCATCCTGGAAGTGTGCCGAAGATCATGCAGACTCTCTGGATCAGAGGGTTGGTGATTTCATACAGAATCAGTTTGCCACCTGGTTTGAGTAGTTTGTTGACATGCGAGATGGTTTCATCCATTGACTTGGTTGCATGCAGAACATTCGATGCAATGATGACATCGTAGCTGCCGGCCTCGAATCCCTGCTCGATGGGATCCCTTTCGATATCCAACTTCTTGAAATCGAGGTAGGCGGACCATGGCGCAAACTTCTCGCCGGCATCTTCGAAGAAGCCGCTGGTGATATCAGTGTAGCAATATGAGCGCATGCGAGGTGAGTCACCCTTATTGCCGCCGAGTTTCTCCAGTATGGCTTGGGTGGTTCCGCCTGTTCCAGCACCGATTTCAAGGAGGTTGATGTCAGGGTTCTTGTGGGCCAGGAGATCCACATACTCAGCCAGATGGTGGTGCCCAATCTCCCAACCTAGATGCTGTCCGTGAATGGCATGAAGGCGATTGCCCTGGATCATGATCTCTAGAGGATCCGTCTTCCCAAGAAAGATATCTACGAGATGCTCGCCCTGGTGGCATAACAGCGCGCCGTCGGTTGTGGCTGCTGAGACGCGAGCCAATATTTCATCTTCCACTTCCTTAGAAGGATTCATCCAGTCCAGACGAGGGCTTTGAAGGGGAAGCTTTTGTTGCGAAGCCAGCTCGTAGTTGTGTTGACAGTATTGGTAGAAGAGCTGGAGATGTGGCTTCAGTGATCCAACGTCTTCTGGTGGTATCGCTTTCAGAACGCGCTTCGCGTAGACGAGACCAGCAAACTCAAGCTCTTCAGCCACATACGGATAGCTGGCAAGAAGCTCAGTCGTGGGTCCGGGCACAAAGACTTGCTCCGCATCTTTCTTGAGCTCGCTGACGTCTTTCTTCCACTCGAGCCTGCTACCGAGCTTGCGGGACCACATGTCGCCTGTGCCCGACGACGCCACGGCTGTGCAGGTGAGGTTACTGATGACGAGAATTGGCTTGGTGAATTCAGCATCGGCGACCACCAGATTGCCGTGAGTCTCTCTGCTCAGAGGAGGAATAGCTTCCGAGTAACCAATAACCTTGTCTCCTGGCGTCCGACTGATGTCTGCGCTGACGTACATATGTTGGAAAAACGTAGGCACTCCCACAGCACTCATGTGCATACCCTCCGGCATCAGAGACGGAAACAACATGTGGAAAATGCTGTCAAGGAATGCAGGGTGGACAATGTGCGGCAGCTCAAAGTTGAATGGCATGATGGCTTTGGTATCTGGAACTGTAGCAACGCAGCTGCTTTCCATGTAGCCATATTTGATCTCCGTGAGTCCCCGGAAGACGCTCCCGTACTGATAGCCCAATGTCGACAAAGACTCATAGAATTGGCGTGGATATTCGGACTTGGTGCAGCGCGATTTGATGTCTGCGTGCTTTTGTCTCATGGAGTTGATCTCGACGGCCTCTTCGTCGTTGAAGAGCGAATTTGCTTCTTGCTTAGGTTTCAAGCGGACCATACCTGAACAGTGCTGTTCCCAGGTATCGGAATCGGATCTCGAGTAGACTGTGAACTCATACCAAACTACCTCGTTCGATGCCGTGCCAACTTTAACCGGCGTGAGTTGGAGATTGGTCTCGACGCCATTGGCATCGTCAGGCACGACCAGACCTTTCTCAATCTTGATGTCTCGGAGCTCAAATCCGTCAATGTCAAGAGGAAAGCCCGCATACTCCCACATCGCCTGGATACCCATGACAATGTGCCCAGCCGCAGGATACAGAATGGTTCCCTGAATTTTGTGATGCTGAACCCACGGACTCTCCGAAACCCGAATAATATTTCTCCAGAGAGGACTTTGAGGCACGCTTCCGGGAATGCGGTGACCGAGCAAGTGATGTCGCTTGTCTTTTCGGAATCGAATATCCTGCGATATGGACGACTCACACCAATATCGGTTCTCATGGTTCCATGCGTATGGTGGGAGGTCGGTCAGCGGCGCGACATCGGCAGCCTGAACGCCGCCTGGGGAGTTTGCCAGTGTCAAGTTGACATCAAGACCATGTTGCCAGATACGTCCAATGCCTTCCAAGGTGGTAACGGCTGCATCACGTTTCCTATGTAGCAGAGAAACGGAAGGGAGGTTCTGACTGATTTCTGCTAGGATCTGCTTCAAAGGTCCTTGAAGTGCTGCGTGGGGCCCAATCTCGACTAGTAGATCAATGGCACCCTTGTCTTTGAGGATGCTACGCACCCCTTGATCGAACCTCACCGGTGACAACAGGTTATCCACCCAGTAACTTGGAGTGAGCATTGAATCCGTGATGGGAAGGCCTGTGACCGTCGAGATCATTACAACCTTATCTCCAGTTGAGAGAGGCTGCTCATCACCCATCGAGCTGAGGTATTGGTCGGACACCTTCTTGAGATGGTGCGAATGATATGCAACGTCAACTTTGAGTTTTCGGGCGAAGATGGATTCTTCTTTTAACAAACCCTCGACCACCTCCAGGGCGCTCACTTCACCAGATAGTGTCAAGCTTGATGAGCTGTTGTAGCAAGCGACGGTGACTTTGTCCTTGACTGACTCAATGTAAGGTGCAATCCGACCTTCACCGATGCCAACCGCAAGCATGCCGAGCTTCAAATCTGGAACGTGTTCTCCCAGCTTAGAAGCAACCATCCCACGATAATATGCTGCTTTCATGGCATAGGTACGGCTGATAGCGCCTTTAGCATACGCCGCGGCGATTTCACCGCTGGAATGGCCGATGACCACCTTTGGTAAGACATTCCAACTTCGTAGCAGATCGATCAAGGCCAATTGCAAAGATGTGCAGCATGCTTGGCTGATATCTGTCTCATTAATTCTAGAAGTCTCTTCGTCTTTGGCCAATTCTTTCAAGATGGACCAGGGACTACCCAGCGATTGCAGCACCTCGTCTGAGGCTGTGAGGCTCTCAGAGAAGACTTTATAGGAGAGCAGCTCACGACCCATGGCAAACCACTGCGCCCCCTGGCCGGTGAACACAAATGCAAGGTTTGGTGACCCCTTGACTCGGACGGGATCCACCAGCGAGTCTTTCATCTGCACCTCAGGATCTTGTAATGACGATAAGATGGAGAACGTCCTCCAGGGGAAAATACTTCTCCGTTTTTCAAGCGTGAGCGCCAGTCTATCTATAAGTTCGGTCTTGCTCTCAGCGGCAGACTTTTCGTTCAGATATTGGGTAAGATTTGTGAATGTGCGTTCAAGGCCTTTCTTCTCTCCGGACGACCATACAAGAAGCCTCGGCCGAGTGTACAGTTTGGCCTCTTTGCGTTTTATATCTGCGTCCATAGCGTCTGGTAATTGGCCCTCATCCTCGGAATCTATGTTTGGAACCATGCCGACACCGGAGTCAGCAGTAGACTGTGGTGAGCCTTCCGCCTCACTGAGCACGCAGTTGTGGTTTCCTTTTAGACCGTGCTCCTTGAGGAAGTGGTAAGCATCATCGACAATGACATGGGCATTTGTTCCACCGAATCCAAAGCCATTGCAACTAGCACGGCGTACTCCATCGAGTGGCCAGGGAATCAGCTCCGTTGCGACATTGAGGTTCCACTCATCGAACAACATTGGCGTCGGTGGATGCTCGAACCCGACATTTGGAACAATCATACCCTTCTCAAGGGAATAGATGACCTTGATGAGTCCAGCCAGCCCGCTTGCGCCTTCAATATGGCCAATATTTGCCTTGGAGGAGCCGATATAGAGTGGGACTTCTTTGGAGCGGTACCGCCCTATGGTTTTCGCCATAGCTGTGGTTTCTTGTAGATCACCAGCAACTGTGCCAGTTCCATGGCCTTCAAAAAACGCTGTCTGGTCTTGGGGAAGGCCTGCATTTCGGTAGGCCGTGTTCACCAGGTCAACCTGTGCGGCCGCAACGGGAAGGGTTATGCCAGAGGCTCCACCATCTTGGTTGACGGCGGAGCCACGGATTACGCCGCGGATAACATCACCATCTTTCAGTGCTGCTTCAAGAGGCTTAAGAACAAGTGCGGCAATGCCATCGCCTCGGGCGTAACCATTGGCCTTGTGGTCATAGCTGTAACATTGACCGTCCGGACTGAGAGCATGGATGGCTGACATAGATACCATGGTATCTACGGCGAAAATCAAGTTGGTGCCGGCGACAAGTGCCGTTTGGCTCTCACCAGTACGCAAGCTCTGGCAGGCAAGGTGAACGCCGACCAAGGAAGATGAGCATGCCGTGTCGATCGTCAAGGCTGGGCCTCTGAGATCGAAGAACCAAGACAGGCGGCAGGCCAAAAGTGACTTGCTGATACCAGTTACGGAGTGCACATTTGTTGGTTCAGAATCCTTGATAAGTAAATCATAATAATCTTGTGTGCAGGTGCCCATATAGACGGAGGTGTTGGAACCTGTGATGTCTTCGAGTCGCATTCCAGCTGCATATATACGATCAATCTCGATCCAGATGTGCGAAAAGTACGTGCGGATCATGCTTACCATTCTCAAACGCCTCATACGCAACCTCCAGCGCCATCCTTTGCTGAGGGTCCATTGACATGGCCTCGTTCGCGGTGATAGAAAAGAAAGGTGCGTCAAATTCAGAAATATCCCCTGCCATGTAATGGCCTTTTGTTGTAACGCACGTCCCGGCATGATCATATTCGGGATGATAGTAAGCTTCAGCATTGAATCTATCTTTCGGAGTAGGAGCACTGGTACTTCTACAATGCGCCAGCAGCTCCCAAAACTTCTCTGGATTAGAAGCAGTGTCTGAAAAACGACAACCAATGCCGACGACAGCAATCGGCATATTGGATGTGTCATTGTTAGGAGAAGGAAATTGAGGCATCGTTGAGTCTGCCATGGTGAGTCTGGAGACCCGGGAATCGTACAAGCAGAAGTGTTGGACTTCTGTTTGCCGTATGCCAAAAGCCTCCTCGAGCGAAATCCGGAGGATATAGTAGCAGACTCTATAATTGTTACCGGGACCAGTGGGCCCCCGTCAGCCGAGAATCGAGGAGAAATACGACCTCACTTAAGATATGACCCGCCTCGGCCCTTCCGCCATGGTGCACGAACTGCTGTAGTCTTTGCGAGGCGGGAGGGCATCCTATTGGCCATTCACTGACCGATATTGTTGTGATTGGCCCTTTGCACATGGATGTTCGTGAGCCACATAACTAGCACGATGGTTCTTGCATCCTCTGTACTTGCATGAATACGTGGATCCTATGGTGGTGGCTTCGATAGCTGCCCACATATATGCGATAACACCGCGATCAAGTACCGGCAGAGTTGTCGTGGAAGATTGTCCCAGCCAGCATAAGTGGAGTCGCTCCGACGCGTCCGTGTTCGCTCGCCTTCTCCTGGTAGTGTTTGTTTACCTGCAGGTGCAAAAGAACCCTTTTCTCTTTGCTGCATTGGAAACATCTATCCCCCGATCAATCATGTCCCGATCTACTGGGACCCTGATCCAGATTATGCAAAGCTATCCTGATTCCGAGCTTCGAGGACTACTTGTGCATGGCTAGTGGTCCAGTTGCGGGTCCGGAGATATCTCGATACCACATGCTAGCCTCCCCCAGTGCTCGAGGCCATCATGCGCCCAACATTGAACTGGCTATGGTTGTGCCACGTTGGTGGTGGGCCCCAAGGTTTCGCGAAAGAGAGAGAAGTGTCAATCACGTGTAACGGTGTGTAACCAGGCTCCAACCTTACTTATACATGCGGTTATTGCAACATACGTACATTAGCCTTGAGGTGTTGAGAATATCCTCCAATCTCTCGATCCTGGCCCTCTCAGACTCTGACCGACACAAGCTATAGAGAGTATGGCAACCGACGGTCGGCTCATACGATTCACAATCCTGACTTACCGCAAGCCGGGCCTCTCAGAGGAAGAATTCCACACCTACTGGACCACGAAGCACGTACCACTTGTTCAGGATTGGCTGGCACGGCATGGAATTCTAAAGTACACCCAGGTCGGTTACATGCTCATCCTGTTTAGTTCATGCAGACTGAGTCGATCGACAGTACCACACTCCGTCGTCTGTTCGAGAGCAAGCCAAGTCAATACCTGGTCTTAGCCAAGCGAGCATCGCCGATTACGATGGCTTTGTGGAGTTGACGATGCCTTCTCTGTCATGTTTTGATGAGGCCCAGAAGGACCCTTATTACCTGGAAGTGGTTGTCCCAGATGAATTAAAGTTTGCAGATGTACCGAGGACGAAAATCATTATTGGCTGGGAGGAATTATATGTCCAGGATGGCAAGAAGGTGGAGGTGCAACCAGGTCAAGCTAATGTCGTGAGAGGTTGATCTGGCCAAGGTTACTCGTCGGTGCAGGTGCAGGAGCTTGTCAACGGCAAAATGGTGTGGGCTAGAGCAGATGGCATCTTGACCGGCGATGTGTCAAATCATAGTCTCTGCATCCTGTGAGTGGTCCTCCCAGGGTCGTCAGATAGATTTCAAACTCGTGATAGAATTGTGGAGAAGTTCAACGAGAATGGAAACCCACATTGACCTAATTAGTTTGAGAGATTTACAATGATTGGGTTGGAGTTTGCACGTATCTTCGTTCACTCCTTAAAATCGGATTTCTCCTCTCGCAGAGTAGTCCTCCCATGGGGGACGGCCGTTTTGTCGAGTGAACGCCAATCAAGTCGACCAATCGGTGGGTACATATTCCCACCGACTGTTTGACACTGCTGTCGTCATGAGTGGCCGTCGATACTCACAGTCCAGGTTGTGGCCGATAAGAAACACCAGAGCCCGTCAGCCGGTTCGATAGAATGTGGCCTTCCTCCCACGTGATTCAACTCATTTGTGGTGGGAGGGCTCATGGCGAAACTTGCTGACGCCGCCACGTCTGAAGTGGGCAGAGCTGCATTGAGCAGGAAACCCACCAGGAGCGAAGGCAAACTAGCTTGCCAACGGGAACTCACCAGCGAAAACCAAAATTCGGATCTAACGTGTGGAATCATCTGATCTCTCTCGTTAGCTTCGCCGACGTCAAAGGGTAAGAAGAGGGGCTGCCGGGCTGTCTTTGTCGGTTGGATGGGTCGTGCTTGGCTGGAGATGGCACGTGAAGGCGCGAAGACGCCGGCTTCGTCAGAAGGCGAATCCAGGGCGACTCGCTCGATAAGAGAGTGAGCTTGTCTCCGCGTGTCAGCAGTGGGCAGTGGGCACTGAGACCTAAGTACGTCCCTAACGGCGACCATACGGACGCCCGGGTATGGAAGGAGGCCACAAAGGCAGCTTGAAGACACGATGGTCCCCGGCGGGCCTAGTTGGTGCAGGGGATGAGTCTCATCTCTGGTCCTCACACCTTCAGTAACAGGTGACGCGGGGACCTCAGTACCCAAAAACCATGAAAGCGGCAGGATACAGAGGCCATTGCGAACGAGGAGTTGAGTCGCGGTCCCAACAACCACACCGCTGGGCCCGCCAGCATGGGAACGCGCATGCAAGACACAGAGAGGGCAACCTGGTTAACCTGGTTCGGGTCTAGCGGGCTCAGCGCTGCAAGTGAGCTGCATGACTGCGACTTCTGGGCGAATGGTGAAGAATGGCTCTGTACTCCGGGACCTGGAATGCTGGGTTTTCGATGGAAACATCCTTGGTGGCGGTGGGGACGAGCCTCCGGTACCCGTGGTCGCTGGTCATTGGGTTGAGGCGGACCTGCCCCACCATTAGCTCGTACTAGCAGAATTAGACTTTGCGACTGGCGAATTGACTCGGACTTTGGATCTGACCGCCTTCGCTAGCGATGATAGCGCCCAATGGTGCGGCGCGGCAACCCAGGCGCTCGGCCCTGGCCCCTCCTTTGGGTGCGTTGTGGCAGTCACGGTTCCGTGCTTTTGGCTCCCTCCCCAGTGCCACTGCCCTCTGATGATGATCTGGATCTTGATTTTTTCCATCTCGCTGACCCCCAACTCTGGGATGGGGATCGCCTCTCGAGCCTGAAGCAGTGCAGTCCCTCTGTCTGATTACTCCATCGATCCTGTACCGAGAACTGTCCTCGGTACTACTGAACTGACTAAAGAGCAGAGACTCCGAGTTCCAAGTCCCAAGTTATGAACCTTGGGCTTGGGACCTTTTTCTCCCCTCTCTCCCCCGCTGCCCTCTCGTATCCTCCTCCTACGAGTGACCCTCTCAGTCTCGTCCCCCTCAGCACTCTCTTCTCCTGCCATGTCGTGCTCGGGGTTCTCGATTTAGAACACAGACTGGCCCGAGTTCGATCAAAAACCACCTGAGGCTGAATCCTTGGTATGTATGGCCCATACAACCCCTCCTCCCCCAGTTTGGGTGACTGTCAACCGTGCCATTGGACACCGAGCTTCTCTATCATTCAATATTATTGAATAGAGATTAGTCATTATTGAGTCCTGGCAACGCTAACCAAATTCTAGCCACCAACCCGGCACACGAGGGACAAGAGTATTTTACGACTCTTCTTGCGGACCTTACCTCGTACAATAATGGCGAATCGTCGCGCCTAAAAGTCTTGTGGTCCACAAGGATGCCCATTGTGTTTCATTATTATTCTCATCAACACCCCTCTTACGACCCTCTTCAAACAAACATCCAATCTTTGAACTTCTCGACAACCTCTGGCAGCTGTCCCTACTCCGCCCTGAATGTTCCTAACACCACAGAAATCAAATTCTCGTTCTCGGTCCTCAACTTGCTCTGGGGCTCACATCGATAAAGGTTTCTTAGCCTGTTCTATAGCTATCCCCACGATTTCTGAATGTCTTCCATAAAGTATCGGCGCCGCGATTATTCCTCAATGACATCTTGCGATAACTATGATATGGACAGCCTCAACATCCCCAATACCATTCCCGTAGATGAGTCTTACGGCCGCGTCCAGTTTTATCTGGACGAGGAAGATGATTCAAGCTCGGTTTATTCGATGACCTCGTCAGCGTACAGCTTTCGAGTGGAATACGGCCGTCGATTCCGTGACTATAAAGCTGGTCACCCTTTCCCTTACGATGAGGTTTCAGAAGAAAATGAGGTCATCATGCATCATATGATGCTGCTACTTCTCGACAACAGGTACTTTTTGTCTCCTGTGCCTGAATCATCTCTTCGTTGTGTTGCCGATATAGGTTCCGGGCTGGGTCTCTGGACCGAAGGAGTGGCCGAGCGCTACCCCGATGCGGAAGTGGTTGGGATCGACCTGGCTCCTCACGAACGACCAACCCATCCAAATTGTTCCTATATGTTGTCGGACGCAACAGAAGAATGGGTTTTGGATGATCCTTCTAAGAAGTTCGATTTGGTCTATATTCGAACGCTGTTTGGAGTAAAGGACTGGCCTGCACTGTATACACAATGCTTCGAGTAAGTCTTTGTTTCCTTTGTCTTACCGCTGCCGTTTCATTCGTATCAATATGGTACTACAACGCCTAATCTCCTCCATGCTTCGGCTAACTGTTCCTAGCAATATGAGCTCCGGTGGATGGATAGAACAGATCGAAATGGACATAAATGCACAAATTGATGGTAGCTCCACTTCCTCAAATAGTAAAGTCAAGGAGCTCTGTACATTCACTGCGCAAATGGGTATAGCCTCCGGACGTGATCTTCATATATCAAAGAGTATGAAGACGTTGATCGAGGATGCCGGTTTCGTCAACGTACAAGAACGAACAATCAACTTACCACTGGGATCGTGGGCCGTCGACCCAAAATTAAAAGACATTGGCAGATTCTTTGAGCGATATTACAAGACTGGCCTCCAAGGATGGTTGCTACAAATCTGTACCCGAACTTTAGGTGTAAGTGGACAACACTCCGATAAACGCGTACGAATTCTAAGTCATGAGATTAGTGGTCTGTGGACCAGGTCAACAAGGCATGCATTGATGCCTTTCAAGAGATCAATGGTCGTCAACATCGTCTCTACTATCCCATGTAAGTCCAGATCCTATGCTCGAAGTATCTTGCCTAAATCGGATGTGCGACTCACCTTCCATCAGGGTCATTGTCATTGGCCAAAAGCCTTGACCATTTCGCTCAGAATCTATCTTCGCTGTTTATAGACAAGATCCAACGCCAGATGACAAACTGCGCGCGAGCATATCGAACGAATTTCAAGCCTCTTACTTGCTTTAAGCAGGCCAGATCAGAGTTGTCGGTATTTGCCACCGAGAAACGCGACAATACTTGTCGAACATTTCCATGTTCCATCCGCGGAATTTATTCTTCGTTATGGCCTCAACACGGCCCTCGGTCCAGTTGCGGGAAACCATGACTTGGAAATCATTGGTAATCTCCCCAAATTCGAGGATTGTATTTGTGCCTTCTCGACCAGCTGCTCGATTTTTTTCGCCGTCTCTTGCGGTAGTCAGGAGCGCCCTTGTCTCCGTCCCAACGTGACTGTTCCTTTACGAAACACATATCGGAGCAATTAGATGAACAGCCAAATGTGGATAGGGTACAAGTAGCCGCCGAAAAGAGGCATTGTTGCACATCCCTCAGCAAGCTAATGCTGTCTGATCATGATCATTTAATGAGGATAGCGGCTGGATCAAACTAACCAAGACCTTGTTCCGGTCCTTCAGATGTCTAGTGGGCTGGATCATGCCACACAACTCTGGTCAATGGCTCTTTTTCAATCAGTCAGTTCATGTGTTCTCACGCAGAACGAGAAGAATGGAGATGCTCTGCATGGAGAGGGTACGGTACAACGAAGCTTTGGTGGCATTGTGCTCGGATGGCCACAGTATGTACCCACACAGTGGTTCTATTCTGCGAGAAAGTTGGAAACTGCACGCGCACAACTACCTGGCTCCGGATACCCACGCTCGACAGAGATGTTGAGAAAGGGTAGGCATGCCCTTGGGCGGGCCTAGATTTAGATGTTGGCCGAAAGGATGCAGGCCCTGTTGTCAGCAAGTCATTGAGTGGGTACACCTTTCAGTTCACCAAATCTCAAGCGGCTACGAATACGTTGAATGTAGGAGGACCAGTCTCTCAATTTACTCGAATGCTTTCGTGTGGTCGTCCGACTACCGTCAAACTAAATCTACGCCACTCGCCTGAACCCTCTATGGCAAAGTATGAATCCATCGTTTTACATGAACCACAATGGCCTTTCAAAATGCCATGTCTATTTCCGAACCTAGATATCCGCTATTGCACCTAAGGCATGGCTAAGCCACATGTATTAACATCGATACCTGCGACTATTTTTTGAGGTCTTGATCTTGGCTGCGATTTTGTCCTTCACACCAAATGGTATCTAAGCGAAAGATGAAGTCTTAAATATACGCGGAATAACCACCGTTCCAAGCGAACAAATCGGATTTCTCACTTGACTAGAACCCAGCATGGGCCTCTGGAGCTCAGACGCAGGAGAGTCCCACTTGATACCGAAACTATCTATCTCCAACCTGGGCGTGGTCCAGATCAGTCCGTTTCGGGCTCAGTAGGCGTGACATGTTCAGCAGCACAACGGCAGCAAGCACCGCCACCAGGCAGCTCGTTCCCAGGGGCCCTAGCAAGGACGGAGCGGATGCTCTGCGCCGCATTCATCACCGCAGATCGTTTCCTAAGCAATGCTCGGAGGGGACTAGAACTTGGACGACAAAGGAACGCCCTACGAGGTTCTCCTGAACACTGGAGCTAGCTAGGATCTAACCATTTCTTCCCCAGCCACCTTGACGTCAAAACATCGAACCCGTAATGTGCACTAGCTCTCAATGCAGTTGAATCGCAACCGCCATCCGATTTCTGACGCCAGAGCTGGTGTTCGTCTGCGCCGGGTTGTGCTTGAGCAGGCAATCTTCGTTAACCGAGCATGCTTAAGCGCACTTGGCACTATTCACATCTATGTCAAGCGACTACTATCACAGGGGTCATTCACATCGCAGGATGTTCGCCTAAGTTCATCACTTCTCGAAGGAAGAGAGCCTCACGCCGAGGGTTCTATTATTTAATGATTAACATATGGACCGTGGACCTTTGGGGAGTGCAGGCTTTGGACCATTCGGGGTAGTTGATACTTCCTACCTGAGTAGGTACCGAAATGCAAGCTGGGAACGTCACTTATTACATCGAGACATAAATTCAATTTCAGAGGCGGATGTAAGCGATTCCAACAGAGAAGCTTTCTGTCAAATAAGAAATGGATTTATACTGGTACATAAAAGGAGTTGAGCATCAGCCCCGCCTATTTGAAGAATGGTGTTAGACAAGCCATCTCGGAAAACCTGCTCTCCACAAAGGATTGGCTGGAGAATAGTTTCTCCCGACCCCGATTATCAATATCAGACGTCCTCTCTATTTATCAGCTGAGGCCATCCATTGGAGCGCAACCCGAGCACAATTCATCGACTGATCTCGCGATAGATATAGATTGATTTTCTCGATTAGTTCACGCATGAAAAAGGTTCTTGCTGCATTCTGAGGACAACCAAGATCAGGCTACCTCAAGGTTAGATTCCGTTGGCAGTTCACCGCCATTTTTTCCTGTCTTCCAGACATCCAGCACTTGCGATATCTACAAAGCAAATGAGTTTTGAACGTTGCGAATGGAAGTAGTATCCAACAACACGCGCTTTTCCAACCAATCCTTCGCCTCATAGATTTCCAATCTCACTCTTCTGTACCTTGTTTTCATTCCCTCCACAGATTGTCGAAGGAAAGGATTGGCAATTGTCTCTTAGCCCCCGCCGGAAAGCCCGCATCCTCAGACAACCATTCGATCTCTTCATTCCCTCCAACATGCGACTTTATGCTATAGCGGATCTTCATCTGAGCTACAAGCATAACCGCGAGGCCTTGGATGAACTCAAGCCACACTTAGACGACAGCTTGATCATATGCGGAGATGTGGGGGAGCGTCTGGAGCATCTCTCGGACGCGTTCCGAATCACGACCAAGCTATTCAAACAAGTCTTTTGGGTACCTGGGAACCACGAACTCTACACGCTCCCTAGTCAGAAGCACGAAGGGGACTCCGATAAGGAACTAGACCAAGAGCTAAAGGGACACTTCAAGTATGAGGAATGCGTGCGAGTCGCGAACGAATGGGGCGTCATTACCCCTGAAGACGAATACGTCAAATGGGAAGGCGAGGGTGGCCCATGTATCATCTGCCCGATCTTCACGCTTTACGACTATAGCTTTCGTCCGGACCATGTGTCGCGAGAGAAGGCGTTGGACTGGGCAATGGAGGAAAACGTTTATGCAACGGACGAGGCACTCCTCCATCCCGACCCCTACGACACTAGGGACGCCTGGTGCGAAGCGCTTGTTGCCAAAACGCAGGAGCGCTTGGAAGCTGCTGCATCAAGGGGCATTCCTCTTGTCGTGGTCAACCACTGGCCGCTACGAGAAGATCTTGTCAACATCCCGAGCGTCCCCAGATTCAGTCTATGGTGTGGGACCAAGAGGACGGAGGATTGGCACTCCCGCTTCAATGCCAAAGTAGTGGTAACAGGCCATTTGCATGTGCGTCGAACAGATTGGATAGACGGTGTCAGATTCGAGGAAGTCAGCTTGGGATATCCTCGACAGTGGCAAGGCGCGAAAGATCGAGGACTGGGTATCAATGAACTACTCAGGGAGGTTCTCCCGGGCATCAAAGAACCAGCAGACGGTTCGACCATATGGCGACATTTCGGACTCCCTTCGAGCTTCACGTGAAGTCAACTTTCAAGGCTTGGACTGCATAATGCCAACACCGCAGACAGCCTGCAAAGGGCACTCCGATTGATGGTCCTTTTCCTATTTGCCTCTCGAAAGACGTGCAGCGAGCATCGAATCTGAGCCAAACTACCGCGGGAAATGCGAGCACCTGAGTTCTTTAAGAATTGCACTGCCAACGCTTGATTCCATTCCTCCAAGGGTGACAATCGCAGGAGTGCAAAGACAACATCAGTTTTAAGAAAACCGCAGCGTATAGGCACTGAGACCATTCCTCTGCTCTAGAGAGGTTTCAATGCGGCTTGCCCAGGGATCAGGGACTGCAGCTACCATGTTGCTGCATGTTTGCGTCACTCTAAGTCACTGAGCAGTGACAGGATCATAGAATATGATGTACAATAATGTACCACCGGACTCTCCTGTAGCCTGACATACTTGACATGGGATCTTCTCGTGTACGTATTTGAAAGGTCGCTTCCTCCACCGCATAGCACGCTCCTTTGCAGCTCCCCCGTTCATTCAACTGAGTTAACGCCCAGCTCTACCTGCTCGACACCCACCTACTTAATTAGCTAATGCTTCAGGGATTGTGATAGAGGGGGGAAGCGGTGGTCTATCGCACGCTAGTGCCAAGGGGTCCAATCTCCGGCCGGCATATGCTGGCTTACAGACATTTCGTCCGCTCCGCCATTGGCTTATTTGCATCATCCATTAAGAGTAGTTGTTTGTTGCAGCAGATCCAAGCGAGTGCGGGACCATGTGCATCTTGCACTCTCTGTGGGGCAGGCACAAACGAAAACCCTTTCAAGCACGCCTTTAATTAGCTTTTAATGTAGTTAGTGGCTCAAGGCCAAGGGCGCAAGTGAAGCGGCATCTGAATAATCAATCAGTGTTCGGACTTCCGAGTACCATGGTAGGACGTCCCGCCAGAGCCTCGTTACCTACCCTACCGATGCGTGCTCGCGGTGCCCAGAGAACTACAAGATGGACGACCATGGTCTCCAGAAGAGCTGGCCACATTGTCGGATCTCATAATCTAGGTTATATAGTCAGTGCCTTTCTCGTCGAATGCCAAGTGCATGCCCACGGGACACCTCTCTCACGGGAAGACATCCACCTGAGAAGATGTATTCTCAGATAATTCGTTTCACTCTCCCACGGCTTCAGACGATACTCTCAAGCCCGGAGTTCCGAGTCCTACGAGAAACAACCGTGCGGTTCTGCACCTCACAGTACTTCGGCTACACGATGCCCACAAAGTCGTCTCCGCTGCCTAGGCGTGACGAGGAGATCTGTTGGGCGATCCGTAAGTAAGCCCCCTGTCGAGCTACCCAGGTACCTTCTCAAAACACCACTGCTTGATGGCATGATTCTCCTGTGTGTGGACACGATAACTAAGATGGTCTCTTGAACCGGCCCGCGCAGAATGGAACGACGCAACCACGAATGTCAAGAAAGCCGAGATCCTATCCCGACTGGCGGAATTGTCAACCACTCCTCCTACCTCGCTGTTGCTGCAGTTTCAGCAAGGGCAGATGAGCGAGTTAGCCGAGGCATTGGAAGCGAGGATTTCTGAGTTTGTAGGTGTCGCACGCTCCCTCCCT
This sequence comes from Exophiala aquamarina CBS 119918, assembly GCF_000709125.1. Taxonomy (NCBI): domain Eukaryota; kingdom Fungi; phylum Ascomycota; class Eurotiomycetes; order Chaetothyriales; family Herpotrichiellaceae; genus Exophiala; species Exophiala aquamarina. The sequence continues at coordinate 2,506,537 of NW_013550585.1, forward strand.
CTCTCTTTCTCTCTCGCGCAATGCCTCGTTCGCTTAGGGTCAGCTCGTGCGTGACTCGAACGAATTGACCACGCCTCATCCACTGCAATCGAAACATTGCCTGCCCAACCTAACTCTTGGGGGGGAATTTCCTTGTAGGCAATGTGCTGTTACGTTCCAGGCACACCCTTCGGTGACCCAGAGTTCCAGAAATCAAGCCAGAAGACATTCACCGATTGTTATCTCATGCGTGGATTCGTCGGAGGGCAATGGAGCTTCGCACTTGATGGGAACGACACCGGCGGCGTCGAAACAGGGCGTGGCCGTGTCTGTGACCATGATGCTTCCGGTGCGACAGAGACCTTCCAGGATGACGAAGACGACGGTGATGATGAAGCCATGCGATATGGGATGTTGAAGAAAGGAGACCGCAGGCTGGCGGTATATTGCCTTGGCTGGGAGAGTGCAGAGGTAAGAAGGCGGAGAGGCCCCCCTCCCCCGGTCCTTGCATCCATCTCCCTGATCTCACGAGTATCTGCATCAATGGAAGAAGTGCCTACTGACATTATCGTGCGTGCCTCGGCCACGAAACAGCTCCATCAAGCCGCTACCAAAACCCCGCTATTCGCTGAAGAGATAGATAAGCTCGCGCCATATTTTGGACCAGGGACGGGTGCCTTCTATGTGAATTTCACCAAGCATGGGTGACGCAGGGAGCTTCGTTAGCAACGATGTCTTGATTGCGTTCACATGAGGCTGAGCAGCTGGATGAAAGCCTGATGTCCACGCTGGTTGATTAATCGGGCTACGGAAGGGCTGACGCCAGGGCTGGGTACTACATATGCGACAGATAAATTGACTGGATTGCCTGAAAGTATTCTTCACGTAGGAGCGACGTGCTTGTAGGGGGTGGTGCATTGCGCGAGGATAAGTGAATAGTGGTAAAGCGCCGTACAGAAATATCAAATTCAGTCCAAGTACATAATTCATTTATTAGTGAAAGTGGAGAGGTAATATAAAACATCAAGTACCTGGAAAAAGCTCGGACTGTGGTATTAAGTATTAAGTACTACTAATGCACCCCAAGGTAGGTAGGTGTAAAGCAACTAAAGCAATTCGCTGCTGCCGAAGATGCATCCATGACAGATTTCAATGACCAGATGAAGCACAGAGGCAACGCATCCATGACTAACCTCACGAGCAAGAACTTGGGAAGCGGACGTTGATGCTGGCATGTCCAACATTAATCTTCCAGAGGCATTTCATCCTTCCAACATCTTGAGCTTTTGTATGTTGTCTTGAATAATTTCTTTCAATCTCCATAGAAGCGTTCGACAGGCAGGCCAACTTCCTTGACGAAGATGCTGAGCGATTAAACGGTGAGACTTCGCATTCCGATTCGACAAACATAGTGCAAGGTGAAAAGGAGCGTGGGGTTCGGGGGTCAATTCCGGGCACTTGCTCCACTCAACTAAATGAGGATGACCGCACCTGCAATAGCACCTGCAATTGCGAGACCACCAGAGATGCCGTTACGGTGCGCTGCACCAGTATAAGCGGCGGGTGCAGCGCTGGTGCCGGTGGCAGCCTGGACTTGGCCGTCACTGATTTGAGACACTGGGGCGCCCGTGGGAGCTTGAGGTTGACCATCGCTAATCTGAGTGACAGGGACTCCAGTAGGCGCTTGAGGCTGTCCATCACTGATTTGGGTAACAGGTGCTCCTGTAGGTGCCTGGGGTTGGCCGTCGCTGATCTGACTTACCGGGGCACCCGTGGGAGCCTGCGGCTGACCATCGCTAATTTGAGATACGGGAGCACCGGTAGGTGCTTGAGGTTGACCGTCACTGATCTGGGACACTGGGGCACCAGTGGGAGCCTGAGGCTGACCATCGCTGATTTGAGATACTGGGGCACCGGTAGGAGCCTATAACACCGCCACTTTAGTTATCCGTACAAGAAAGAACACATCACGAAAGTGTAGTGTTGGGGGAAACTAGGTCTTGATTATGATTGACATACCTGCGGTTGGCCGTCGCTGATTTGGCTGACTGCGGGACCAGTCGGAGCCTTTGATCACAATGTGTTAGTAACCGAATTCGAGTAATTACAATATTGGAGCCCAGTTGACAGGCGGGAAGACCCTTGCATTGAGGAACATACCTGAGGCTGGCCATCACTAATCTGACTCACTGGAGCGCCGGTAGGTGCCTGAAAGGGGACAATAAAGTCAGCAGTGCGTCCCCAAATATGGAATTATCCAAGAACCCCAAGCTTTCTGTGCAGCCTGTTTTGGATGGGCACAGTGCAAGCAAGAACGTACCTGTGGTTGTCCGTCGCTGATCTGGCTGACTGGTACTCCAGTTGTTGCCTGGGGTCTAAGGTATTGTTAATGGAGATTCTAGGACATGGTCTTGGTCATAGCAAGGCTTTGCAGCATACTGCTGCCCCACTGGCGGAATAGAGGATAGTTCAGAACAAGACTTACTGGCCATCAGAAATTTGCGAAACAACGACTGTCGAAGCTTGTGGCCTATTCCACCAAGTATGTTAGATACAAGATTCGACAGATAAGGGTGGAATATAATGCCTCAAGGACTATGCCCAGGAGGCAACTCTTTCGGAGGGGAAGGCAGGCAGGTCTGAGAACATACTGTCCATCTGATAATTGAGCTGTTTAGGGGGAGGGGCCAACGTCAGCAAGTAGCTCCTTGAAAAGAATTAAATGACCAAATCAGGTAGGTGGAACAAAAATCATGGTTCAGTGAAAGCCATGGTCGAGGCTAGTCGATATATAAACTCTTCTGGGAAAAATCTGAGAGGATGCAAGAGCACTTACTGACTGAAGCAACCACAGTGCCGGTAGGCGCAGGGGCGCTGCTGATCAAAGCCATGAAGTAAACCGCAACGCAATGGTCACTGCGAGAAAAGTGTTAGTGAGTACATTTATCAATGGCAGGAACGGCCATATCAGGGACGTAGAATAGGTTACTGACGCCCAGTCTCTGTCATAGAGATTGTAGAAGTCGCCACTGAGACATTGGTAGAAGATGGCAGAGCCACCCAAGGCAAGACTATTGTTCGCGCACAGGGAGAATCCCGATGTATAAATTGCACCAGCTTGAGGAGGATCGTCAAACTGGAACTGATAGTTGGCAGCGATGTACTGAGAAGCGACAAGGTCAGCACAAGCATTCACAAATCGAAGCAAATTGCAAGGACAAATGAGTCCCGGGGGCGCGGGGGGGGGGGGGTTCCCTCAAATTTGAGAACTTCTACACCTCCTGGAGCCCGGTGGGATTCCAGGGATCGTGGAATACAATATTCTCTGGGTTTCAACAAAAGTAATCCGATGATCGCCCCGAAATAGGAGGACCAGGAGGGAGGCACCAATCAATCCGGGAATCTGCTTACCCCAGTGCGACCAGCCTGGTCGTACAGGTTCGAGTCGGTCAGGGTCAAGGTAAGAGGGCCGGCCAGTTGACGCTGTCACTTGTCAGCATACAAGTATTTCCAGAGAGCGGCACAAACTGACTCTACCCAAGTCCCTCTTTGTGGCCGAGGTCGAGACATTGACAACTGTGATTTGGAAGGTTCCCTCATGGCTGGTCATGCAGCCTGATGGCGGTGGAGATTCCGGTGCAATAGTCTCGGTGACGGCCTGAGGATACGGCGAAGCCAGTGCCGAAACGGCCAGGGCCAGAATAGCGAGCGTTCGCTGCATGGTCAAGGTTGTATAGAGAGCGTCTGATACCTAGTGTCGATCAAACGATTCTCAACGAGTGTAGAAGTCAACGAGAGTCAACAGAGAGTTGAGGAAGCGAAGGTCTAATACTCTGTGAGGGTTCAATCAACGACAACACTTTCACAGTCAAGCAGTTGAAGAAAAATACTCGAGAGCACATGCGGCGGTCGAGTCACTTTTGAAGCTCCAAATTGTGCTTGATGGAGACATGAGCGCCAGAATGTTCCTCCACATCTGCATCACAGCGGGGAAAGTTCGTGCATGCACCATTTTCGACGGACATTGAAGCGGACATAGATGACGGTGACACTGACCACAGGTCGGAGAACAAATGGAAGAGCATTCCCACCTTGCTGTGAGACATACATCTAGTTCCCGATAGCTCATGCGGGAAGCTACCAGGGTTATGGTGTGAAGGCGATATTTCAACAGAGAGACTGTCGAATGGCGACCTGGCATTTTAATGGAGGCAGCCGCCTGAGGCAGCTTTGGCTCAGAGGCGGTGTCCTGGCCCCGGGGATTTAAAGTCCGTTGACATTTTATAAAGGGGGATTGAACGAAAAGGCTGGACAGGACTAATGATCAGCAGCAGTATTGAGGCTCGAATTGGCAGGGGACGAGTTGAAAAGAGCTGGTGACCGGGTTGGAAAAACGACTGTCATCCCATACCAAAGCAGGATGAATCAGGCCATTGAGTCAGTTTCCGGACCACCCTCACGATCGTTTGTGTGCATTAGGCAGTCTGCACCTCGGTGGCGTCGAGCACGGACCACCGATCCCTCCATGTCCTATCGGGTACGATGAATCATGGTTTGGGAGGAAAGAAGCATTGGTACACCAAAGTGCTCCGCAAAAAGATCGTCATTGACCGGAGAAACAGTGGCTGACAGGTGATTTATGCTTTTCTGAACCAACCCAGAGATTCATGTATTGTCCCTGGGAGGCATCAGTTCTCAAGACAGAAAGCACGCCGACAAAGTTCGAACGGTTCCCTCATATTAGCAGTCTTTATGACATGTTCCTAACCCTTCTGGCGAAGCTTTGAGCTCCACGGATCCGACGGTGGCAGGCAGTCAATGGCTCTTTCGGTGTTTCCGAGCCACTAGGTGCATCGATACATCGTGTTGCACCTCTTTCACCACGGAGTTGTAGCTGGCTACCGTGCCGTCTAGTGGACAGCGATTGAAGTGAGGTTGCATTAGTGCTTCGGTTAAGAAATGCTTGCAACCCCGCCTTTCTATGCTCGGTGATGCTTGGCATTTGCTGTTTGGTCGAGCATCACGTGAAAGACCACCTCTCAACGTCATCACCGGCGCCAAGCCCCACTATCCTTAGGACAGTCCTATGGATACCTGCTCGTAACTTGCAAGGCATGTCTAACATCAACCCTCTCGCCTCTCGCCTCTCGCCTCTCGCATGAGCACTGGACTAGGCGGATGCTTCATCAGCCACACAGAAGCTTGACATGCTTGCAGTGCCGACTCCACCTGCCCAATAATGCAATGGAGATGTCCTCACTGATGTGTCCTCGGTTTAGCTGCGCATTTTGCTAGCGATTGCTCTTCTGGCTCGCAGGCCAGCCGAGGCAGGACCTGTGAGCTGTCCCAAAATGTCACCCGTCGTGGAACCCTGGAATTTCAACACCCGAAATCAATATTTTAGCGATGATCTACTGCCTAAGCAACCAAGTCCACAAAATCCAACCCGCTGATTACGAGTACACGGAGAATGTCCAAAGTCACGACGGTGCCACTCCTCCTGCTGATGATCCCATCTTATTCATTTCTAGACAACGCCACCGCTTCTGAGTTTAAGTGGATTTGTGTATTGAGATAAGGTTTAAGATGAACACCCAAGCGCCCAGGTTGGGGACAATCTGGCTCGCAGGAAGTATGTTCTTTCAACCCAGTATTGCAGATCATCCATTAGAGAGGCATCATCCAGGAAGGGGCAATACTTTCTTGCTCCTGCAATGACAAACCGGAATTTATGATGAAGCCGAGGATACCGAAGTCGAGCCCCACTGACTTTGGAGTCCTTGCGCAAGCCTGCCTCTTCAGCCAAACCATGAGCTTGCGACCCTGGCGTTGCAGAGGAAAGTTCATGGAACACTGGAGGTTAATCCATCATAGATGGTTCCAAACTTCTGGAAACGTGCGTATGCTCGTCCGCAACAAATGTGTTGATCATGTCATGTCATCTCTGATGACGTCCCAATTTCGAAGTGTCCTACACTGAGGCACGAGTCTTTTTGAATACGAATTCAGTTACCTTTCCAGCTGACAAACAATTCTAGACTTTGCTCTATCCTGCCGTTCACCACATGTTACATAGAGCACCACCTTCAAGCGCGAGTTAACACAATTTTTGCTTGAGACCAAGTTTCGGCTCTAGTGAGTGACGAGGCACGTACTCGCCTTGTTGAAGGATGTGACCCCATTCGGACGAGGCTTGTGCACCATCGGGAGGCATGAGACAAACATTGGTATAAGGGCTTGCTACAAAACACTAGCTAAGCAGTAAAGTAATAACACAGCTAGTCAATAAACTCCCTGAAATTCGATAACCAAAGGGGAAACAATATCACAGTCGTGTATAATGCTCCCAAACCAAGGCACCAATCACGCTGTCATAACCCTCTAGGCATCGCAGTGCATCTTCTAATATGTCAACCCGCGATATCTGGAACCATGCTTTTGACCCGTCATTTATGCTCCTGTAAGATACTTGACCAACTGTTCCCTCTCACTAGTTGGAACAAGGCTTAGCACTTCACGCACGCCCTTCAATCCGCCCTCCTTATTACTCATCAACAATTCAGAAACCTTCTTGCTAATAGCATCACTCTTGAGAGCATCGATCTTGGCGTATACCTCCTTTCGATGGCTCTCATACCACTCAGCCACCTTATGATCATCCTTGTCAAACTCAACGTCAAGTAGACCAGTCCAATTTTTGAGGATTGCGAGGTTGGTCTCCTTCTGTGCAAGACTATTAGTCACGATTGGAGCGCCACCAGCGGCTTGGCTGGAGCTGAGTTTCTTCAACAAGACTTCCTCGGACAATCTTCGTCGAAGTCGCCAGTAGAAGAACCGTCTTGCGTTCTGCCATTTCAGCGCAAAGCGGATGGTTCCCTTGGCCTCCATGCGCCCAGCACGATCATGTAGATCGGCAAATTGGATTGCGATCTGCTGGTAGATGGGTCCAAGCAATTGCTCACGCTCGGTCATCTTAGCTTTGATGGCGTTCAATTGCTCAGGACTCAAGCCTTTAGCGAGAGACTGAGTCTTGAGTTCGCCGTACGTAGCATCCAACCGAGCCATGGTCTCGAGTTGCTTCTCACGACGGTATTTGATACCGACAATACCCTCGGGCTCAAGAACTCCGCCACGAGATTCTTCGTCAGCATACATCTCCATTTGCTCGGGATTAATTGTAGGGTCGACCACAACCTAGAAACAGGTTAGCTTTGTTCTAATACCAAAAGAGCATAATGACTCACCCATGAACCACCACGCAACTCTCCAAAGGGAGGAATGTAGACGAAGACCGGCTGCTCATACTTGACAAGGCCGTCCACAATATACGAGCCATATTTGAGAACCTCATTGAACATATCACGCTGACCACCAGAAAAACCGCGCCAGTTAGCCAGGATCATGACAGGCAGCTGCTCGCCATAATTGAAGTCCTTCAAAGCCTGCGCAGTCTTGAACGCGGAGTTGGGGAACCAGACACCACCTGCTTCTTGCACGACTTGCTCAATGGAATCTGCATTGGCAGGGTCAGCAGGGCTGATATTCTCCACAGTTCGAGTCTCGACCGCAATCACGCCCATGGGAATACCACCAAGTCGGGCACGTCCAACGACCACGGTCTTGGCCCAGCCACCAAGGGACTCCTGGAAAGAGTCTCGGTCGAACAGGCCAGAGAGGAAGCCCTCGTCGTCTTGCTTACCACCGATGAGATGGCGGACATCATATGGTGCGCGAGATGGGAAGAAGGTGATATCACGGTCCCACGGGTCGGCCGATGGACTGACAGGAACGGGTTGGCCCTTCTTATCAGGAACAAACGACAGCCAGTCAACGATCTTCTCCACACCCTGGAAGTCGTCATTGGCGGTCATATGAGACACACCATTCTTGTACATGATTTGCGTACCACCGAGCTGGAGGTTAGAAGTGTAAACTTCTTTACCAAGCACCTTGTTGAGTGCAGGAGCGCCAGTAAGAATGATTGGCTGGCCCTCAATTTGGATGGCACGCTGTCCGAGACGTACGAGATATGCACCAATACCGACGGAACGGCAGGTGACAAGTGTGATTGTGAAGATATCTTCATATGCCCTGGAGGTTGCTCCTGCAATGAGACCAGAGCCACGCAAACACTCAACTCCAAGGCCGTCCTTGGCACCAACAATGGTGGTGATCTTATGGCGCTCTTCGCCGTCTTCACTGATGGGCTCGGTAATGACTTCCTTCTGGCTGAGCTTCTTTCTCTTCTCGGGTGTAAGATAGAGATACTTGAATCCTGAACTTGGATTTGCCTCATCGTTCCATGCAACAGAGAAATGAGGAATGAGTTCATCGGCCATGCCAATACGAGCACCGGAGTTGGCAGAGAGGTAGATGCGAGGGATACCAAGTTTTCGAGCGAATTCGGTGGCCTTGTTGAAGAAGTTGTCTTCTACTGGGCCAAACGATCCAATCTGATAAGTGATATCATTGGCGACAATGACGAATCTTCTGCCTCTCGGGTATTCAGGGGTCTTGGCTGTCAACAGCCAGGCGACCATACCGCAATTGTTTGTGCCGGGTTCGCGGGCAACTTCGGTAAGATTGTCGGCATCATCGAGTACGAGCTCATTATATTCGACGCAAGTGCCGATTTCGGGTCTCGACTCAAGCAATGAAGAATGCTTAGCAACAGCTCTGGTCCAGCTGTTCTGGATGGCCTGGCGGAAAAGCTCCGGGAAGTCGTAAACATACTGGGTTCCCATAAGATGGGCCTTGTAGCGCTTAGGCTGCAACCACTCCTTCGAAGCGTATGGAGTTGACACAGAACGTAGATGCATGGCACCCAGTTTAGTCGTTCCCCCGATACTCTCGAACACCCATTCACCGTGGCGCGACTTTTTCTCGACGTAGCTCTCTACCTGGACCACGTAACCTGAGGTGTTGGTGATCATGATCCGCAGAGGATAAGGCAGTCCAGATTCGGGATCGGTGCAGAGAATTCTGATTTCGGCCCCAGTGACTCGAAGGCGCAGGAAGCGTCTAGAGAAACGCTCCAAGAACCCGGCAATCTGCTCCTCCACATCGCGAGGCTGAAGGTTGAACACGGGCGTAAAGTTGATAAAGATGTGGTTCAAGTCCGAGTTATTGTTGCCGATGATCTCGAGGGCGTCACAAATGTCGTTCACCAGCCGGTCAGTCTCGGAAATGAGATACTCAGCAGTGGGAATTTCATCCTTCAGTCGACCAGGTCGGACAACTGCACGTGTGAAATAACGCTTGTCAACGACTTTGTCACTGTCAATGCCCTTACCAGTGGCTTCATACACATGGATATTCCTGTTTTCAGTGAAGACTGGCTTAATCTTGAACCTTGACAATCTTCCAAGCTCAAGCTGGAAGGCCAATGCAGGCTCGTTGTGACGGATGCTCTGGTCCTCTTCGTATTCAGGGCCACGGAAAGTGAAGTATCCAGGATAGTTTCCTTCCTTGTGGCCACAAATAAATGTAACACGGCGAACCTTGCGTGCTAGAAGCTCTTTCTTGTACTCAGCAACGAGGTCTACGAGACGAGGCATGATTTCTTCATCGGTCAAGTTCTCGATATCACGGATGGCAATATTGATGACGTTGGTCAATTCGTCATCGCCGTTGGCATCTGCTTTTGGTAGTGGCCTCCTCTGGTTGTCAAGCGTTGGCATGAGGTACGGCTGGCTAGGTTTCTTGTCTCCGCCCTTCGGGAAGATATCCAGACCACGTGCGAGGGTTTCATCGGCCTCGTCAAGATAATGGCAGGGGACAATGACCCCCTTCCGCGATGGTTCATCGCCGCCTTGAACTTTGTTCAGGTATGACAGATCACTGACGGATGTGATTCGCTTGAATGGGTTGCCCCGCTCCATTGAGGGAGTCGCTTGACCGGACGGGAATGACGAGGCCAAGGGTAGTCCAAATTCGGTCTGCCCAACTTTTCGAAGAACGAAGTCCCAAGAGAGAAGGAATGGTGGCTCGGTATCATTGTGGTACGTGACCTCCTTGACGGTATACGCACGGTATGAACGTCTAATATATACCTCAAGTGCAGCAAGCGCCACCCACGGATCACTGTGGGCGAAGAAAAGAGGCAAGACATCGAAGACGGTGTAGCGGGAATCCACCACTTCTCTGATAATGTCCAAGTCGGGCTCACGATGCTCCCAGCCAGACTCTCCGTACTTTGAATCCACAACAGAGGACTTCAGAATGTGCTCCATTTGGGAGGAACGTTCCTCGAGCGAAGGCATGGCGCAGAGGATCAGCAATTCGCGGGCCTTGAGAGCCACCTTGGCAGTCGCTCGAGATTCAAGCTCAGTGAGGCGGCGCAAAGATGGCCGGAAGTACTTGGCAATGTTTCCGACGTTCGGTTGATTTGGGCGATACATATCCAAGATGGCAACAATCAAGTTATTCTTGGACGATACACGGGTGTGAGACAAGACGGTGTATACCACAGAGGCGATGTCATCCTTCTTCTCCTCTCTGAGTTTAAGAATCACGTCTTCGTCTCTGTGGCTTCCCGAGGCGAACAACCTCTCAACCTCCCAGTACTTGTCGAGAAGTCCGGTGAAGACGGCGAATTCGTGGACCTTTAGTCCCTCGGAGTAGTTGACGATGACCTCTTCCAAAGGAGCCAGAGTCGTGTGAAGCGCAGTGCCTTCTGCAGCCGTGAGGTTTTCCTCGATGAAGCGGTTGATGGCTTTCTGCAACTGTTTCGCAGGGAATTCAGCATGACGCGAGTGAGTTCGCTCCACAATCGCCTCGAGTTGTGCATCCAGCTTCTGAGGCGTTCGCGAGTGCAGGGCCGACGATCTTGCAGCCCATTCTCCGTATGGAAGCTCAGGGTCCCTGAGGACAGACACTAGCTCCTTGAGAGTAGACGCAAGGATGACTTGATTGTCAAAGCCAAGGAGAATGTTCTGGAGAATGCTGAGGAGCAAAGCAAATTGCTGAGGAGGCTTGTTGCCAACAATCTGTGGTGGGCCGAGGTCGGGCAGCTGACCTGTGAATGTCTCGGCACTCTTGACTCTGGACGGATCATCGAGTGCGAGGATACCAAGAATATCACCAGCTTCGAGGGTGGCTCCTGGCTGCTTGATGAACTGAACAACACCATCTTCCTGTGCGATAAGGGGCATGTACATTTTCATCACCTCAACTTCAGCAAAAGCCTGACCGGCCTTAACGTGCGCGCCATTGTCAACACTGAACTTGACGAGTTTACCTGGAGAGGGTGTTCGCAGCTGAGTGGGGTCATTCTCTTGTTCGAGCAAGCAAGTCTTGCTGTCTACGCTAAGACGGATAGCAGTAGCCTCCTCCTTCCAGTAGAGACTGTGGGATCGGCCAGCCACAAGCATGAGCAACCCACCATCAGCAAGTGCTCGGACACCAACCAGACACTTCGAGCCATTGATGAAAATGTGATAGCTGTCAAGACTTGCTCTGGTTGCAGTGAATTTGTAGCGATGTCCCTCGTAGATGAAATCAATAGGGAAGACTGTCTTTAAAATATCTTTAGAAGGAACCTGGCCCTTCTCGAGGCCTTTGCGATATTCGACAATGCTAGCCTCGCTGGCAATGTGAGCCTTGGTCAAAGCGCCCGCAAGTACGGCAAGAATCTGATCAGGTCGCTCGGCGGTCAACTTGTTGGTAATGAGTTGGTCGAGCCAGCCCGTTGTGATGGTGTTGTCTTCAAAGGCGGGGGTTTCCAACAGCTTGATTAAGTATTCAATTGTGGTTCTGAAATCACCACGAATGGACAATTCCTTCAATGCAACCACCATGTGCTTTCTGGAAGCAGATCTGTTCTCTCCGTAGGCGAAGATGTGACCGAATTGACTGTCGGAGAAGCTGTGGATACTGGAGGCAGAGCTGACGGAGAAATAACCCCAGACATTTGAGCTTGATCGGAAATTGAGGTCGTGCATCGTGCCACCAGAGGGCTTGAAGCCCTCACCAGGATCTTCGGAAGTGATACGGCAAGCGGTCGTGTGGCCCTTCGCTTGGGGACGCCGCTGAGTCTTCAGGCTGATTTCATTCTTGAAGTGGAAATCAATCTGAGTGGCTCTGTGCGGATCGACACCGTACAACAAGCGAATGTCACGAATGCGGTGCAGAGGGATACCCATAGCAATTTGAAGCTGTGCAGCTGGTAAGTTGACTCCGCTCACCATTTCAGTGGTAGGATGCTCGACCTGGAGACGGGGGTTGAGCTCGAGGAAGTAGAATTTGTCGTCGGAATGGGAGTAGAGATACTCGACGGTACCAGCGGAAACGTAACCAACCAGCTCTCCTAAGCGGACAGCGGCGTCTTCCATGCGACGGAAGGTCTCAGGATTTGCGATTGTCACAGGAGCTTCTTCGATGATTTTTTGATGTCTGCGCTGGACGGAACAATCTCTGCCAAAGAGGGAGATATTGTTGCCGTACTGATCAGCAAGCAGCTGGACTTCCAAATGTCGGGCATTTCCTGCCAACTTCATGATGAAGATTGGAGAACCGGGGATTTCGCTGGCTGCGGCGTGGTAGAGACTGTGGAATTCCTCCTCATTCTCGACCTTTCGAATGCCTTTGCCGCCGCCACCTTCTGAGGCCTTGACCATGACGGGGAAGCCAATCTTTTTTGCAGCTTCCAAACCCTCCTGCGCAGAATGCACGCAGCCCTGGTCGTAGATATCATCCTTGACTGTGACGATGCCGTCCTTGTCGATTTCGACCGAGTCAACACCCTCTCCAGACCAGGGGATACAGGGGACCCTGGCATGTTGTGCGACGATTGTTGAGGAGATTTTGTCACCGAGAGATCTCATAGCAGAGCCCGGGGGGCCGATAAAGATGATCTTCTTGGGGGAGGCGGCGAGTGATTCGGGCAGCTTAGGGTTTTCTGAGGCATGACCCCAGCCAGCCCAAACTGCATGAACATTCATCCGCTCGGCAACGTCGACGATCAGCTCGACGTTGGCATAATTGTTATTGTTGGTGCCACCAGGAACCTGCACGAGGGATCGTTAGTCACTGATCGGGGTGTCTTTATTGCCCAATCTTTTAAACCTTGTGCGTACCTCGACATATTGATCAGCCATACGAATATAATCGGCATTTGCCTGCAAATCTTCCGGCGTGGCCATGACTGTGAATTGAATGGCACGCTCGTCGCCGAACGTCTCGTAGGCCCATTTTCGCACGGAACGGATTTCCTTGACGGCGGCAATACCGTTGTTTGCAATGAGCACCTGGACATTCAAGGTCAGCCGCAGTTCTCGCCCGCAAATTGAGGGTCAGGTTGCAACTCACCGAGGTGATGGCAGAATGGCCATCGTGTTCCTGAACAAAGTCCTTTATCTTGCTCGGAGGAGCCTTTTCTAGTCTACTCCCGCCAATGAAGTGGGACGCAATAGGGTGTTTTGCTTGCCAGGCGCTGGGGGGGTTGTTGGTGAGCGAGGCTTTGCGGGAGCCATTGACACCATTGACGGTGGAGGGAGCCATGATCGCGAAAAAGGTCTATACCATGCACGAGAGGCAAGGAATCAACGAAGAACGTGCAAACCGGTGGGAAAGGAGGGGTTCAGGAGTCGAGGTCGCCCGTTGAGAAAAATAGGAGACCGGGATGACGCCAATTAGTACCGAAGTCCCAGACACAGACCCCGAGTGTAAAGAAGGAATGAAGAGGTCGGAAAGGAGCTTCTGTTTGAGAGAGGGTGGCAGTGAGAGCGAGGACGTATAGAGGGGAGAGAGGGAGAGTAGAAAATAGTAAGAGGAAAGAGGAAAGAGCAGGCCAATATGTGTGAGAATGTGAGGGCGCAGGGTATAATAACGAGAATAAGATGTACGAGTAGTGCGCTCTTGCCTCGTGGCTGTTTTGGTTGTGTGGATAAGGAAACAGCAGCGTGTCCCTTGTTGGATCTCTGCAGTCTCGAGTCTCGACAAGCAACCGCAAGCCAGCTCAACTCAGGTTAGTCGTGGTACGGCGTAGCAGTAAGTACGCCCATCATCACCGGCACGCCCACGCCCACTATCATCATCATCCTGGCCCGCAGCCAACGCCAAAGCCACACATGTGTGCCCACTGCCCACTGCCAATTGCCCACTGCCAATTGCATAGCAGCGTTGGAGCAACGAGGCGCGAGATGAGGTACCTCTGGTTTCTACGGAGAAGCTCTTCGGGGGGGTTTGCAGGTGCAGTTTTGGTTGGGAAACCAAATAGGCGCAGGGCTAGCCGGGGGGGCCTGGCCCGTTATTGGTTCCAGGGGCGTCGGGGTGCCTCGGGCTGCCCCCAAGCGTCGATCGTGCCCAGAGGGGGCCCTCGCCATTTGTTCATGGGCCACGGTCGACTCCACCAGGGCTGCCCCTAAGATCCCCATCGACGTCCCCATCAAGCCCCCTGTGCAGACAAACTTCTCTCAACCCCATCTCCAACAAAAATTTCATATCCATCCATCAACCCGCTTGTTGAGCGCCCCGGGACGTACGGAGCACTCGACGGGCCAAAATGACGTGTGGTCGAACACCTCAAGGAAAATGCGCCGACGTGAGCTTTGCCACTTACATACTACATACCCGTACATACACCTGTCGCGGAGCGATCTCATGCATCTGCTGCCCCAAAATTCCCCGCGGACAGATGGGAGGCAAAACCAACGTCCAACAGAAAAACAATCATAGGCCAGGAGCACGAGAACAGAAAGCCTTGGTGCCTCGTTTGCATCAACGTTGCGCAAAGCTGCATCGCCGCGGGCACTTTTCGTATGTCGTATACGGTATGACAGAGAATCAATAGTTACAATTAGATAGAATCCACTCCTTTCTTGTCTCCGATAGAGGTTATGCCCACTTGAACCGCCATCCATACGAATACTATTCTTGTGCTCCCTATCCGTACATCGCGGCTGCTTTGGCTTATCTTCGTTCAGCCTCAGCTGGCGCCTTTAGCGTGCCTCTATCCTCGTCCCGAGATGGTGTTGGACGTGGCGTTTGCGGGCGGACTCCGCCCCTGTCCAACCATATAATTTCGGACTCCGTCCATCGTTCGTTCTCTGTACTCGTAGAGTGTACTTGCGCATACGACGAGGTGTCTGAATGCCTGCCAACCAGTAACAAGGAGCTCGTATCTCGTACAATCACCATCCCTCGGGCCCACCAAGAATTGTATTTCTGTGATATGCTGGCCGACCTGGAGATGGACTTCCTTCGGGCACTGTTGTTTACCTCCTCGTATTCTGGGATCAGAAGAGAGTGAGCGCACGGGTGCCAAACAGCTCAGGACACGACACGTATGTAAATATGTAAGGAGTCTGTTGCATGTAGAGGCCTCGCATCGCGCTGTCGAGCCTCAGAACGAGAGGAAAGCTGCACTTTGGGCCCCGGCCGTACTCGAAGTATTTGCTATTCATACTATTGAATTATTTGTTACCCTACCGCTCGCTTCGCAACAGCCGCAGCCTTCAAACAAAAGATATTCCATGCGTCGGCGATTTGAACCCATTGTTCTCGCTGGCTGTCCCTTCCTTGGGCCTTGTTGGGCCTTGACAGGCGTCAACACGGCATTGGTGGGCACTGGCCACTCTGGCTAATTATCGTACAGACTACATACAGTACTTCGTACCTAGGTAGCTTGTGGGCCGTGGGCCTTGAGCCGTGGCCACGCTACCGGGATCTGCGATGCTCTAATTTTGGGTGTTGGGCCCCCCAGCGAATGCCCGTTTCTCGTTTTCCATCCCGTTTAGCGTCGCGAACTTGGGTGATTCGGTGAATCATTGCTTCTGGAACAGCGCTGTAAGTCACGTGATCTCACGCGGACAAGGCTAGCACTCCTTTTTCGGCTTTCCAGAAAGGGTATGGCGGCCCCCCCAAAACAAAAGTGGGCTTAAGTCGTAAGTCTTACCTAGGGCTAAAGACACACCATATATTAGCCTCTACCATCGTTTGGATCAGCCTGGGGCGGCCACCCATACGAGTACTAAAGCCTTCGAGACCCTTAACCAACGAGGCTGACCCTTGGAACTGGAAGGGTGGTCTCCTACACTACGTCGATACTACAAAAGGTGAAATGTTGGAGGATTTGGACTGTACAACTGTACGGGCCAATCGATACAGGCAAGTCAGCGTTGTTGAGATTTCTGTCTTCTTCTCTTCTATAGTCACCGTTCTAGTTTATATAGATAATTACTAGGCAAGATGACCTCCTGGAGCCTGTTTTCCATGATTCCAAAGCATTCCAGAGGCTGTGGCACTGACTCATTAATCGTCATCACGAGGTTGTCTGCCTGTTCCGTCGATAGTCACTTCGGCGCCAACATGAAACGACACGCTACTATACCAACGCCTTTTAAAGAAGGCGGGCATCGAGTAGCTAAATCAGCACCCTGAATTCTAGTGAACATCGACCTGAGATTCCTCCTTTCACCTGGATCTCATGTGACTTTCATCTCACTCACTCCTTCACCTACGAGTACGATCAGGTACGCGGAAAATCCATGTGTTGCATGTACGGTTTCGATTTTCTATCTACTCAAACACGTGTGCTCTCTCCCTCTCGCCGCTTCCGCCTCCGCCTCCGCCTCCTCTCTATCGCTCCTAAACCTCGTCCTCGAATCGCCCCTTGACCTTTTCGGCCATCTCTGCCTCTATGGTGTCTACCCCATGAATGTGGTAGACCACCACCCACTTCCCTTGCCCCGGGCGATGCGCCCGTCCCACGGCCTGCACCATGGTGTCCCACTCCTCTTCCTCCGTTTCCCCCACGAACGGCGCCAGGAAGACCACATGGTTTGCACATTGCAAATTCCATCCCGCCGCATCTTCTGAGTCGATTTGGAGCAGGAGGACTTTCGCCGCTCCTCTCCTCCCCTTTCGAACCGCCTCTTTGAATGCCTCAATCGTTCTAGACGCTTTCTTACTGCTCGTAGCGTCTGCGTAAGCGACCCCAGCATTATCGCAGGCTTCCGTAAATTGCTCTGCCATGTTGGCAAACTGCACAAAGACAAGGGCGAATTCCCCACCTGGGATAGCCTCGATGATTTCTATCGCTTTCTGCATTCTGCTGACATTGGTGACCGGCCTGGCAGCAACAACATCTGTAGAGAAGAAACGTGAAGGCCAAATATGCCCCACAGATGCAGAGCAGTATTTATCGACGCAGTCATCTTGTGCATGCGTATGTATAGGGCACTGAGGACAAGTGAGAATATGTCCACATCCGCCAGAAACTTCGACACTGTCAATCGCGCCCACATTGCTGTTGCAACCAGAGCAGGTTCCAAGCTCCTCTCCTCGATTGACGGCGACAGCGAACTCAACAAATCGCACGCGTCGGAATCCAGCCACGATTGCTTCAATCAATCTCTCGGCTTTGGTGGTGCGTTCGTCCATTTCTTTTGCTTGATAGAAGGGGGCCAACTGCTTGAAAGCATCCTGGTCAATCTTGGCTTGTTTCATGCGATCTTGATGCGTTTGCTTCAGGACTTTCGCTGCCTTTGGTACATTCTTGGGTAGTTGCAAGGTGGACGCCGGCATTTGTGGATTGGATTTGGCATATGAGAGAAGGCGATCAATTAGACGCGCCACAGGCGGGTCGAGGTCCAGTACCGCGAGGTTTTCGAAATTGGAGAGCAAAGCGGTGAACGACTGTGTCGACTTCGTATCGTGTGCATGTTCGTTGCAGTACCACAGCTCTTGCAGCTCCCGGAGAAGTGTATCGCAATTCTTCAGAATGCTGTCCTTTTCCGCTCGCACGATGGCCTGAGGGTCAAGTACTGCAGAAGTACCTGCGAATTGTTGACTGGTTGCCAGATCTGACATGGAGCATACCAAGGCCGCACGAGGTCCCGAACGACTTTGCCGAACTGCCTGGCGGATCTTATCTTCAGCCATATCCTTGAGTTTCCTGCCATCCAGTTTCACATTGAAGCGGCAGTCTTCTGTCTCGAGAATTTGTGTGACATCGGCGTAATCGAGGAGTTCAGAGACGTTGCCTGAGAAATCGCACAGTTTGTGTGTCTTTCCTTTTTTGGCCTGCGAGCTTTCGTCTTGGCGGATGAATGCGTCTGAGAACTCTTGAGCGCGGCTGTAGAGATGGTGGAGGAATGCGGGCGAACCAACATCTTGAAACTCCTGGAATTCTTCAGACAGTGATTTCAGCTTAGCATCCCGCTTTGGTCCTTTCACGAAGCCGTGGACACCATTCGTTTCGTCAACCGCCGAAAGCTTGGTTCCGAGGAGCTTCGCAATCGTGTTGACAGCGTCATAGTCGTGGACTGGGGGTGTGCCCGAAAGCAACCATCTAGATGTGGCTTTCATCCTAAGCAATGCTGCCAACGACGTTGCCTGTACGTAAGTAAATTCGTCAATGACGAGTCGCCGGAAGTTGAACATATGAAGCACTGGAATAATTGTGCCATTTTGCTCGAAAATGTCTGCAGCTGTGTCAAAGTCGGCCTTTTCTCCTTTCTCGAAAGTCTGGTCAGATATGACAACCCATTCATTCCTTGCGACTGAAGATGTTGTTGCATTTGCAGCTAGTGGTGCTTGAGCAGGGCCATTCAGGCCTGCAGTTACAGCCTTGGGCTTCTTCCGCGGAGGACTGTTAGCTGAACTCTGTGTTGTCGAAAGTGTTCTTTTTTGACCTCCGGTAGCTGCAGTATTGCGGGCCTTTTTGTATTCAGCCTTCTTGCTAGCACGAGTTTTGACACCGCTGAATCGTTTGAAGCCGCCAATGCTCTTTTTCGCTTCCCTCCACCCTCTCCAGAATGCATCTTCGTCTGTCCCATCGGATGAGTTCTCGATCATTGTGGCGAGATTGCTCAGTGAGTCGTGGAGGTACTCGTCAAAAGCACGGCCAGCTTTTTCAGGTACATTGGGGGCACAAGCGACCATGCGGTGATGTTCCCAGTACTTTTCGTCCTCGAAGAGAGTTAGAGAAGCTAGAATGATCTCAGCAGACGTGAACTTGTCTATAGTGGCATCCTCGAGCTCTTCCGCGTTATTGAGAACCAAGCAGGGGGTTTTCCCCATAACGTTGATGATCTCACCTGTCCACTGCTGTATCAAGTTTTTGGGTACAAGTATCAGTGTGGCTTGAGTGGATATATGGGATCCGATTCCACCATGTGGGAAGCATTTTGGGTCGTCTTGTTTAAGTCTTTGAAGGTCCTGGCGGATGAGCTCCAGGGTCGTCCGCGTCTTACCGGCGCCCACTTTATCCGCAAGGACTCCCCCACGAACGCCTGGATTTCTGCTTGCTTTCGCTTCGAGGCACCAACCAAGAGATGGAATGCACGTCTCCTTCAATACCACTTCATTCCATGTACACTCCGCTCTCTCTTTCTCCATCATCCATGCCAGAGTTTTCAACTGGGATGACCATAGTGGAGGGACGAGGTCTGAAGCCGCCGGGTTCATGTTGGCATTGCTGTGGAATTTGAGGCTTTTGAACTTTGGTCGAGCAGCGAGAGGCGAAAGACGACGCAGCCGCCATTCCCAAAGAAAGTCTCCTCCCATAGAGTTCAGTTCAGCCGCTGCACGGTGCATCAATGCAAAAACAGCGACTTGAACCAATAAGCATTGCTCCTTCCCATCACAGTAGATGATGGCTGAAACAGGCACCGGTCTCTTTTTCATGTCTTGTTCGTAGCATTTGGCCTCTGCAGCATCTTCTATCAGTTTCTGCTTGGTCTGTTTCTTCTCCTTATCATCCTCCAGTTCCAGTTCGACCCAACTTAAAGTTGGTGGTGCTGGTACACATGTGAAGCATCGAGCATCATGAACTGAACTACTCATCTGATGCCAGGAATTATCAAGTTCAGGGATCATTGATGCATAGCTGACAATCCATTTGAAATCTTTCAACGCTCCGGGCTTGTTCTCCAGCTGCAGCTTGATCGCCTTGCCTTCTGGAAAGTTATGAAGTGGCTGCTGAGTTTTCATTTTGACTAGAAACATGGTAGAGGACGAATTTCCGCAACTTTCCAACCGCGTGTGAGCAGAGGAATCTGGCTGTATGAGTAATTCGGCGGATGAATCAACGCGCTCTAGCTTCACGGCCACAAATGATGTCCAGCGGCCAGCTAAGGAACCCTGGACCTTCGTCGATTTCGGTATTGTGGTTGACTCTATAACTGTGGGTATGTACGGCTCGTCAAGTCTCAACAAGAGATTGCGATCATCGGTCGAAGTAATGCTGGGTGCACAAGTTCCAAATTCCATCCTATCATCAGCTGGCTCGCCGATTGGGGAGGCATTGAGATAAAAGAACACTGAATTGTCTTGAGATGATCCTGGCTTTTCTCGAACATAGAGCCACCCGTACGGTGCAGGGCATTTCTCAAGGAGTTTGTAGGTACCATCCAGTTGTTGCAAAGCCTTTGTATCCTTGCCAGTATTGTAAGATGAGCTAATAGCTTGCACCTCCACTCGTTTCGAGATCTTAAGCTTGGGATAGAAATTGCCTTGAAGTCCCAATTTAGCTTCCCAGGCTTCCGTGAGCGGGCCCACAGACTTGATATTGATGTCGATGTCTTTATTGAAGCCATCCCAGAACTCCCATATACCCTCGAAACAGTCCTCACCTGGACACATCTTAGCGATGGGGTGTTTAAGTAATGTTCGGATCTTGTCCGTCACAGGAGCTTGAGCAGGACATTTGGCAAAAAGCCACCAGGTAGGACGAACATCTAGAACGCCTAAATGGCTGAGGGTTCCTTTCATTCGTCGAGGGAAATCCAGCTCCAATCTGGCATTTTGTGACTCATAGACAGCTTTCCAGGTTTCTCCGTGTTTGACACCTTGGAATTGGAGTTCATGTTCTAGAGCTTCCTCCAAGACGTCGATGACCTTGTAGTCATTAAGGGCCTTGGAAATGGCAGAAAAGTGGTTGTCATCATAAGAGAACTTCACAATCCCTGGAAGGTATTGAGTGAGGCTGGAAATGAAAACATCGGCCGCTCCACGGTCCCCATGATCCAGAACTAGGGTTTCGAAATCGTCGTGCGGACATGTACTGCAATCCACACAACAAGTGTAGGAGCATTTGCGACAGTACTTGATATCTGCATTGGTATGTTGACCAAGGTTTTCACACTGACATAGAAGTTGGGACTTTCTCGCAGCAATAATGATCGCTTCCCATTTATTTCCAGTCGGTGGAGTTTCCAGACGGACCAAGTGATCTGAATTCTTCAACTTGGAAAATTCTTCTGGGTCGACGAAGTCATATCCGAGGGCGCCGACCTTTTCGACATCTTTATTCAGATAGTCATCTGTGTACTTTCGAAAGAGGCTTTCATGTGAGGTATGAGGCAATGCAAATGTTGTGTAGCTTGCTATGAAAGCGCTCAAGATGGAACTCGTGATGACTGTTGTCGTCATAGCGTTGCCTGCAAGGTCTTGCATTTGCCTCAGGGAGGCCTTTGTCAAATCCAAGTTATCAATCGGCATACCTTGAAGTGCGAGGGCTTCCAGTCCAACAACCGGCCCACCTCTTCGAGTTTCGAAAAGACAGCCACTGGGAGTTACGCACCCAACAAGACCCCATGCACGGCTGTCCACATCGCGGTCTATATTTTGCGTGATGTCGATAGTTCGAGACTTGAACCTCGTGTCCAGACCTCGCGCGGATGCATTTCGAAGTACAGAAATGTCAACCACATCCTGCTCGCGAATCGTGCGACCGACGAACCAGTCTCCCCAGTAACGTTCATGCAGCTTAGGGCGCCCATTTCCTTCTCGATTCGTGAACGGCCGCTTCGACCCCAGGAAATCTTCGGCACGGGCGCGTGTATGGCGCTTTTGACATTTCTTCCAATCATTGTTTTGCTTGCTTGGTTTCGTGTTCTCTGTCATTGCCTTAGCAGCGTGCAAGCGGGCATCATCTTCCTTGAGAAGGAAATCAGTATATGGAGAAGAAGCACGCTGCTGAAGCTCCTCCATGCACTTTCTCCACTCCTTGTAGAACTTTTCGCACAAAAATCTGACTCGTTTGTTCCGGATCCCGTTACAGGGTTGGGATCCACAGTCAACGCCACATAAATCAGAGTCGTGGTTTTCACAGTCAGTGCCGCATGAAACAGGATTGCAGAGATCGCTAGCTTCGATGAACTCTTGCACACGCTTCATATCGATTGCCACACTGTATCCTCGCTCACGAGTCTGAGGTAGGTAAAAGTTTTTGCTGTCAATCTTCAGGGCTCGGAAATAGTAGTCTCGGTCCGCCCAGAACACATGTTGATCCTCCCAGTCTGCACCCGCGACATTTTCAAGCAACACAAGTACAGGGCGATACAGGTCCGCATAGTCGGCAACACCAAGCAGCGTCTGAGCAGATTCGCCATCTATCTTGTTCGCATGGTTATTCAGTGCAGAATGATCTACACACGATGAGCCAGCGATCAGGATATGGGCTCCCTTCGGTATCTCAGCAATCGCACCATAAGCCGTCCGTGGGCGCTTCTGAACATCATCGGGATCATTTTTGTGTCCCGTGAACTCAGTGACATCGCGAAGTAGCACAGGAGGGCCGAAATTGCGCTCGATGAAGGCTTGTTTGTATGGCTCAATCTCACAACTTCCAAGATGGCGTATCTTGAAATGCTCCTCGCCTTGGCATTGAATAGATTGTTGAATCATATTCATTCCAATGATTGGACTTTCGGTTCCAGAACACATTGTCACAATACGAATTCCGGCACCATCTTCCACAAATTCTTCCATCGCCTCTTTCAATCCAAGGGCCATGGCCTTTTGAGTGATACTAAGAAAAATTTCTTGAATGTCTGAAATGGGTGGCTGGGCAATGTCAAGTCCATTGTTCACAGCTCGTGAGAGAGAACTGGTTGTAGCAGGTGCAGTAAGTGTTTTGTAAGTGCTTAGAGCACCGACATCCCGTGTTTCCAATGCTTCTTTTAGATTCGAGTAGTTAGTCTCTCTCGAGTTGTCTTCAATCAGGTCTTCGACTGCTTTGCAAGCCTCTAAGTTTTCTGTATCACCCCGGAGTGTCTGAAGCTTTGTCCTTGCTCTAGGCGTAGTAGGATTGGTAATGTATTGACTGTACATCCGGTCTGGCTTTTTTGGAGGTTTTGCTAGGGGAGGTGGGTTGAGTTTTTCGATTGCTGGAGGAGCCATTGTGTTTTTCAGTCAAGAGAAGGTCCAAAAAGTATGAAGGCTTCCCAAAGCCTTGCACTGGGATCAATGTCAGGAAGTAGAGAGAGTGATATCCAAAAGTTTGCTGTCTCCTCTACTACAGTTATGTTTGTGTGTGCCTGCTGCTACCACATGAAAGACTGGGAAGATCCATAGATTTAGTTGCTCGGTCAATCGTGGAATATGTCCTGGAAACATACAGTAGCGTATTTACACAATTCCTTTCATCAGTGGCTGCTGATTTGGATAATAAGGGACCTAAGATCTGCTTTCGGATGTGTTAGAATTGGATGTAAAGTCTTGAGCAATCGAGATCCTTTTGATTAGCGCGGGGGCGATTATGAGTGTGATTCTGAGAAAGGAGATTTCAGTTGCTTCGACTTTTTAGTCTATGCGGTTGCAATTGCTGAGAAATCGCTAGGGAATCAGGGACAACTGGTGTAAAGGCTGGAGGAATCAGCAGGGGCTCAAGAGAGCTGGAAGAAGAATTTGGCCAAGGATTCAGTCATCTAGATATCCAAGATCTTGATGCTGTCTAAGGGCCGGGGAAAAAGGTTCCTAAGTGAAGGATGACAACATAGACTATCTCATGAATGGAGAGAATGAGAGATAGACGTGCTGGAGGTCTGTAGGGATATTTTGGATGAGTGGTACTTTGAGCGAGGGGTTGAGAATGAACGGAGTTGCGAGCCTTGCGTGCGCTATAGCCCTAGTAGGGCGCGGTCTCGGCGTACTTGTGCTCTTCATCACTGCTTTTACTGAACAAGCACAATTGTCGGCCTTTCTCACTCTTGGAACAACAAGGATATTCCATTTCCCCACCACTGAGCTGCTTAGAATGCCCTCCAAGACCTGCGAAAGTGCTGAACCTTGCAGCGCTTTCTGTCTCCTGGCCCACAACGACGACGATTGCTATTAAACCGCCCGCAACTATCTTCAGATTTCGAATACCTGCAAGCCACAGGCCGTACAGAGAGTACAGAGACATAGAAGCTGTACGAGAAGGTGCAAGACGAGTCAAAGAATAAAATATCAAACACCGACTTCTTTATGTCTGAAGAAACTGAAGAGCACTGCCCGAAGTTTTCGGACAATATGTTTTCGCTGAAGGAGCACACCTTGGTCCTTGTGGGACCATGGCTAATAACTGAAAGAGTCATCCCTCAGATAAGGAACCAGGGGGCTATCGTTAACTCCTTAGCTCAGCAGATTGCCATGAATCAGATTAGTTTGCAGGCGAAGACATCAAAGCTTCCAGGCTGGTTCACCTCTTGAACACGTCAATTTGGAGCTGCAACAAAAATTTGAAGGCAAACCATGGAGAACCACAGCCCATCTTGTCAAACACACAAGGAAAAGCCTCATACTATTACGTTGAGGCTGCACATTAAGAAAGACCCCAGTGCAACAAATGGGCTTCACACATATCCATGAAAAAAATTGGTAACTTTGTGAATTCGACGGCTCAGAGGGCCAGCTTGAGCTTTTGGTTTTAACCCGTGTTTAAGGTTCAGACATCCCACTGCAGCCATGGAGGGCTACAAGATGTCCAGGACCTAACCAATCCAAGAATGAAGCCTGCATTACCATTTCGCGGTGCAGAAGTCTCAGGAAAGCTGTCACACCCAAGTGCCGAGGCTCGCTGGAAAAGGAGGTTCAGTGGAGCCAGTGAGTGCTTCATTGATTGGCAAGAGTGCACAAGTGGATCGCTTGGCATTGAGCTTAACAAAACCACATCACCATGAACATCATCAGCCTTGCACCCCGCAAGTTGTCCACCTTACTACCAGGGTAGGCACGGAAAGGGCTTTGTCCGGGGCGCTGGCTGCCGAAGCTCCAAATTTGACATTGAAAACGTCGACATGAAGCTGAAGCTGAACGTGGGTCCCCATGCACTCATGTTCCACCTCGCAGAGGGACTGCAAGGAGAGTTGTCGGCACGTTCATGTACTAAGGCTAAGTCACTGGATGTTCACCGTGAGCCTGCACCGTGGGATTCGGATTATTCGGAAATCAGCCGTTGTTGTGTCAACTTAGCTGTGGGTTCGACAGCAGGAATTGACGAGAGTCGACTTATGTTATGGAATAACTCCGTCAATGTAACTTCCCAGACAACCTTGAGCCTGAAAGATCGGATCACTGATCAGAATGTCTCCAATTGAAGTATTGCCACAATGTGATACCAATGTGCTCACCGGCACCTTGTACCATTCTCAGACGCTCTTAGTAGTATCTTCAATCACAGTATCCCTGGAATGCATTCGATTTCGTCCAACCTCGTCCATTGAGATTTGTCTATGACATCAAGTTCCTAATATCCCTCCCTGTTGCTCTTTCAAAGCAAATTCGCGTGGGTATGGAGGTTTCTTTCTGCCCTCCGGCCTGCTTTTGATGGCACTTATCGCGGTGATCATCACGCTGGTATTTGAATGGTTGATCGCACCAACATGGCTGGATTTGGGAGGGAACCTCCTGATGCTTGATGAGAGCTCGAGATGGTGAATAGGTTTTCGGTCCCCAAAGCCAGGTCGGTGATATGAGTGGCACTTTCGAGTATCGCCGTCAAGACTCGGCTTGGTTGTTGTTCTGAACCCTTGACGAGAACTAGTCACAGGTCAAGCTGTTCATCGCTAAAGCAACCGCACCCCGAGCATGAGAGGACTAGGATTCGGAAAAGAGCTTGTACACCAACCCATGTCAGCGCAAACTGGGAGTCGCACTTGTGCACTATAGGCTACAGTATCAGTCATGTTGCAGCTTCCTCCTGTGAGCGTTCAATAATTGGGTCAAGATGCGGTAAAACAATGGTAAGAGTGGTGAAGGAAGTGTGCCAAAAAAATATCGAGAATCCTCAGTCAGGGTGCATGGGCTAGCAGCTGGACAGTTGGGTACTTTTGATTCATCTCTCAGCACTGCTAGTCAATTCATTCTCGAATCTCGGGTTCTAGGGTCCGATATTGACAAGTGATGATTCAAGAGCGAAGCACGCCGGCACAGTGTGGCGATGACGTCGAAACAGACAGCAAGTGCGATATGCATCTGCTTTCCATCAACAATGAACCTTTCGAAGCAGGTTCGATCTCAATCATGAACCAAGGAGCAAGATCAACCATTTGTGCTAACACGTACCTGTCACGGGCACGGCCTATCCTGACTCCTGAGGATCACTGCCAACTAAATCTCGCTCAGATGTAATCCCACGGTAGGGGCATGGTGCTGAAGCGATAGCCGGGTCGAAGCTAATGGGCCCACAGGATACACAGGACTTCTATGGAGGATGTTCTACCGAGATCAAATCACATGTTCAAGCCGATGGCACACCATCGGGTCGAATCGTAGAGTCTGATCCTACTTAGACAATACCCCGGTCGAACGAGGGTTTTCATTCAACCCATAAGCGGATACACGCCATCGGCACAAAGAACCGTTGATAGTCTCTGCAAGGTGGTGGGCTTTGAAGACGCCTGGTATGTCAACTGAACAACATTATCATCTCAGAAAGTTTGTTCATGGGGAAATACACATCCCGTGTGGGCGCGGAGACGAACAGGACATGGTTATGTTAGGCATCTAGTTATTTGCAAAAAGAATTGACAAGAAATCCTTTATTAGATTCTTATGAGGCGATAGCATGTTACATTTCTAGGATTTCTACTATAGTTGAAAATCCTAGCCTATCAGGCCTGAGCTACATACTAATGTGACAGCGACGATATTCTGACAAGAGCGCAACTTCAGAATTAAATGTTTGTGGAAACTGGGAGAGACTCATCCCTTCGAAACCGTGGTCCCTCGCTTGTTAGTACAGAGGAGATGCTCTACGCCCACATGCATATGTAATGATGATGTTCCTCATCCCAGCTGGAAACCAGAGACATGTGGAAGAAGAACACTAGAATATCAACGTCCTCGATCTCTACAGCAACACCCCCTTTTCTGAATAGCAAATATTGTGATTGAGATCTGCCTCCTGGTACCGTCAACTTTATTTTCTTACCGTCCTAGATAGTAGGTAGTTCACCGTAGTCAGTAGAGCGCTCAGCGCTTGACTTACGTGGTAGACAAGAATACCGGCCTCTTGCTCGTGTTGGGCAATGAAATATTCCATCTGCTTAG
This sequence comes from Exophiala aquamarina CBS 119918, assembly GCF_000709125.1. Taxonomy (NCBI): domain Eukaryota; kingdom Fungi; phylum Ascomycota; class Eurotiomycetes; order Chaetothyriales; family Herpotrichiellaceae; genus Exophiala; species Exophiala aquamarina. Next base: position 2,533,777 of record NW_013550585.1, read on the forward strand.
TGCTCTGGGTTGTGTCCACTGAGGAGTTGGGAAGATGCCTGGTGCACGTTCTCCAGACATCCTGCAAACAGAATTGGCAACCGAGCCAACATAGTTCTTGGATGTACCTAGATCAGAAGCCTCCGAACCTCCGGCGACCAGAGTCGCATGATCAACCACACAACGAGAGTACGAATCGCGCAGGGTTCAAAACTGCCGAGTTTCGAGGGAAGAATTGTTACATTTCGACCACCTGTCGCTAATGACACAGCCTACTAAAGGTTATAGAGCAGTGGCTCACTCTGGACTTTTCATACACAAATTACCACATAGTTCTTCACCCAAGACCTCGTTTACCTTCTTGAAGTCTGATCTTCCGATGCGCCGACGTTGAGACCCAGGCCTTGAGCGTCGAGATACAACTTGTTTTGTCCCCCACTCTCTTGTAAGATAGTGGCAATATTCCGAGCGTTTTCAATCTGTCGAAGTTCTAGGTAGCTCCTGCTCTTCTTGATAGCCTCACCAATCAACTCGGCGGATCGGGCCTCACCCTGGGCACGGACAACTGTTGCTTGCTTCTCTTGTCTGGCCTTGTCCACAACGAACGCGGCTCTTTGGGCCTCTTGCTGCGCGACCTGCTTGGCTTCGACGGCAGCTGTGAATTCGGGGGAAAAGGAGAGATGGGTCAGGGAGACATCATCGAGCATGATGTTGAAGAGCGCAGCTCGTCTTGTGAGGTTGTCTCGAACCAAGCGAGCAACATTTTCTCTCTGGGTAATCAATTGACTTGCATTGAATTGTGCAACCACGCTCTTGAGCACCTCATTCACAATTGATGGCAGGACTCGTTCGTCGTAGTCTGTACCTAGGGTGCGGTAGATTTGTGGAAGGGCCTCGACTCGAGGGCGGGACAAAACACGACAGGTGATGTTGACCATCTGCAGATCTTTCGTTCCGGTCAGGGAGGCAACATTTCGTGGCTTTGCGCGGACATCGTAGTCAATGGGCGTCTCGAACCAGGGTATTCTGAGATGAGTTCCTAGACACTGTCAATGATTGCGTGGAGTCGACAACCTTCATCTTCCATACCTTCGCTATAGATTTCCTTGCTCACACCAGATATTCTCTTGTACTTGATTGCGCGATGACCACCGTCAACTGCAAACCGTCAGTCATACAACCATGACCTAATAGAGGGTATGAAGCCTCACCGTTGAAGATCGAATTGGAGATGACAACACCGCCAACGCCTAGAGCAATTAATAGTAGAACTCCTCTTCCAGCCGCGGCACCACCTGGAACGCCTCCAAAGCCACCGCCGCCACCGCCGCGCTGCTGGAGTGTCCGTTGCAATCTTTGCAAGTGCTCCCTCGGATCGTAGGCCATGGCTCGTGATCTGGAACGGCCACGAATTGAGATGATTGGAGCGACTGGGAGCCTGAGCAAGAGGAGTAGGCAACTTGATGGCAACCGTAATCGATTTTTGGACGAACTACTGGAAATGAGCTAGCACAGGGAGGGTTTTCCGTCAGACGGAGCTTGTGCCATCAGAGTTGGCAGGGTTTGGCTGTCAGACAAATGCACATATCGCCTGCGGCAGAGAAGTTAGATACGTCGAAGCGCAGATGCATGATGCGCGAGTTCCACTGCAACTTCACTAAAATCCGACATTCGTTCGCGTGCTTTGTCCGCTGCTCCCGGTTCAGTCAGTTCAGGTACAGGTTGTTGGCTCCGTCCTCTACTCCTACCTTTTGATTCAACGGTTGCACAAGAAATTTCTATCCCACCCAGCTCGCCCACCATGGCTCCAGGTCAAAGCCGCAGTGTCTTCGTGGGAAATATCCCCTTCAGTAAGTCATCAATCAAGCCTACTTCCATCGAGCCCTGGCTGACTTCTTTTTCGCAGACTTGAGCGAAGAGAACATCGTCAAGATCCTCTCCTACGCTGGAACGGTGGTCAAATTCAGACTCATGTCAAATCCGGACACCGGCAAATCCAAAGGCTTTGGCTTCGCTGATTTTGCAGACGTCGACGCTGCTGCGACCGCAGTGAGAAATCTGAATGACTACGAGATCGATGGACGCAAAATCCGTGTCGATTGGCCTCACAATAACGAGAAAGACTCTGTACCTTCCAACTACGATCAGACCGCCCCAACCAACGATGGCTTCCAAGCCAGCGGTGCCAACGCTCTCCCTCCCCTTCCGGCTGGAGTCGATCTACCTCCAAATCTACGAGCCACCGATGCCATTTCACAAACACTCAATTCTCTTCCAGCGCCTCAGCTACTCGACGTTCTCACGCAGATGAAAGCTCTCGCTATCTCAGATCCTGCCAAAGCCACATCCCTCCTCAAGACCGCACCACAATTGTCCTATGCCATTTTCCAGGCTTTGATCTTGATGAATCTGGTTGATCCCAAAGTGCTTGCCCAAGTCGTCGAGCAAGCTACAAGACCGGCTCAATCTGCAAACATCCCTCCACCACAACCTACTCCTCAACAGTACCCTGGGTATCCGCAACCTATTCCAGGTCAGATGCCACCAAGGCCACAACAGCAATACGCACCGACCCCTGTACCACAGCAACAAGCCCCTCCGCCGCCTCAACCCCAATTACAGTTGTCTCAACAAGAAATGATCCAGCAAGTGCTTGCTATGGATCAAAGAACGATTGATTCCTTGCCTCCTACCGAAAGGGCACAGATCATTCAGATCCGCGCCCAAATGGGCGTCAGATAAAGCCTAAAGACTGGCAAGCCTCACGCTCAAATTTACACTGAATTCTAGTTCAGCCCATCGTAGTGTTACCGCTGTCCGATTGTGAATGATGGAAAGTTCAATCTGGTCTAGCGACCGCTCAGGATGGAGGAACTCACCCAGACATCACATCTTGTCTCTCGTCCACTGGCCAATCGGCTTAAAATGAGGCTGACTCTACAACCTGGATGGAGTCTTGGTTCATCACTGACAGGCCACCATTCCGCAAGCTCTTATGCTGTTGTTCTGGTTCATGTACGTCTAGCATACCATACCATCAAGTCAAGCACAACATTTCCAAAAACGGATGAACAAAGTGAAACAACCATGCAGCTTGCTGGTGATATGGGCTAGCCATCCTCTATCCACACTAAGATTCCAACGAAGAACACCAAGCCAAGGAAAGGATAGAGCTGAAGGGGTGAGATGAATCAGTCAACAAGGAAGAATGTGCAGAAAGTCATGGAATCCCATGAAAATAGAGAGATGATAGTTCAAATTCGAACCGAATCTATAGAGTTCATCTCATTGTCGTAGTCAACCAAGGATAGTCAGATAATGGCACACTGGGGGTATCAAGCTCTCGCAATCAGAAACTTCGTCACATCATACATAAGACCTTTGCCATCTCACCCCATCGATTTCATGTCAAGGTAGAGCTCGGTAGCCGAGTGCCCTCAACTCTGCCGCTCGCCAGGATTGCCGCCATCGGGTACAGCAGCACCAGTACTGCTCAGAGGGCTGGTGCCGATTCCCTCATCTGTCATCCCAGTCGATGGCCTGAGTGGACTGCCCTTGAAATTGGTGGTACCATCTTCCCGCTTCAACCAGGCCGTCCTGCTCCCATTACGGGCTCGGGTCCTGCCGTCCGTCGAGTTCAGCGGCACAGCCGGCATGGGCGAGGGGGATGGCCGCGGACCTGGGCTCGGACTCGGGCTGGGCGACCCTTGGAAATCAGACATGGTGGGTATTGATCTCGCACTCGCATCGCGAGGACTCCAGGTACCTGCCCCTGCACCTGCGCGCACGCCTGGTCCGCTGTCGCGTCTAGCACCGTTCATCCCGCTTCCTCCAACCAGAGTGCCCCTTGCACTTGCGCTGGTACTTCTCGGCGTGTACTGCTCGCTTACGCCGTCGGGATAGCCAGAGCCTTCGGTGGCGTATCTATCTAGGTACTCCTCACCGCGGCGTTTTACGGGGCTCTCGTCGTAAGGGTCCCACCCAACGCGTCGACGAGCATCTGCTCGGAGAGCCTGGCGGTAGTTTTCGTCACCTCCCGCCCCAGTGGATGCCGCTTCCTCGAGGAAGAAGTTCAACAATTCGTCTGTGATGCTGAGGTGCGATTGCTGCTGAAATTGCTGGAGCGAGGTCAAGCGGAGGAGGAGTTCGAGCAGGGACAGGGAGGTGCGGATCTGGTTAGCCCATGGCGGTTGATGCGATGTCGGAAGGGATTTCACTGGGGAGACTGATTTGGTTTGGCTCTGATACTGAGGAGACGGGGATGAGTTAAGATGCATGTCTGACAGCGATGCCGCGAGATTAGATGGGGATGGAGATGCCGAGAGTGAGCGTGCAGAAGTATTCATTTCCTGATTTTCGAGCTCAGAATCGGAGTCGCTAGGTTCGTATTCTGTGTAGACTTCGAGGGCAATCCATTCAGGGTCAAGAGATGATGGGAGACGCCAAGGGTCTTGTGTGCGCTCCGGATGATCATTACGGGGATATTGCTGGTCAGTGGATGTCTGGGTGATGAAGTCTTCTGAGTTTTGAGCGTGGCCAGTGTCAGCTGCTTCCATCATCCTTCTTGGAGGTATTGCGTTGAGGTCTCTTTTGAGAAGAAGTACCGGGTGGTTGTTCTCCGCATCAGATCCGATGTTTAGGACTTTGCTTGTGTCTGCATAAAATATTTTCGAGATCTCGTGGATTGGAATCATCTCACGTACACCGGCAAGCTTGACGTCGTCGAAAGGCCCAGGCTGTGCTTCGTTTTCTTCAAATTGATGGTATCGATCGTCATCCAAATCTTCGATGATCATCACCTGGTATGCATATTCATCACCGTGTGCGTCTGCTGGTATTATTGTGGATCCATACAGATTTGGGCCCGTGCCTGGAGAGTTCAATTGAGCCGGAGGTATTCCCTCAGGCGCCGAGCCGTTGTGGAAGACGACGTCAAGAGGGACTCGTCGCAATTTTACGCTAGCTTTGTGCATGACTTCTTTCCATGTGGTCTCTCGGATTTCGTCCTCATTCTGCGGCCGGTCATGCCCTGCAAAGAGCATGTAGACGGTAAGGGTGAAGGTAGGTCCGATCTGGACGGCTTGTTCAGGATGAAGGAAATATTGCGTATCACCAGCTGTAAGGAAAGTGCTAGCCTGCAGGAGTCGAGATGGAGACACGGTATGCGGCAATGAGGTAGATAGGCTGGCTCCAGAAGTAGTGATAGCCAGGTTGATCAGCGGGACAGCATCTTCGATTCTAGCGAGCAGCTTTTGGGTGTCTGAAGCAATAAATTTGAGCTCCAGTTCATTCTTCGCCTTGGTCTGGCTGTTAAATTTGGATTTCTTGGTTGCCTCCTCAGAGGCATTCGCAGCAAGGAGTCTTCGGGCCAAGGATTGGATCTCGAAGCGTAGTTCTTTTGTAAGTGCCACGGCTGACTCTAAGGATGTATTGCCACGAGCAGCAATCAATTCGATCATGTCAATAGCAGGGGCGATGATTTGAATCTTGTGCTGAAGACGTTGTTGAAGCAATTCAACCTCATCCCGAGCAGCACTTTTGGGTGCATTACTCATGAGTTTCGCTGACTGTCTGATGGCAAATGATGCAGTGAGACCAATTCCTGAGCGGATAGCATAGTTCATCGCATGCTGGGTGACCTTTCCCAGGAAAAGGTCCATATTGATGGAGATGGATGGTTCACACGCTCGGAGGTTGTGATTTCAACGAAAGAAGCCCAGGTGGATTAACGAACGGAGGGGTGGGAGGGGCTTCCAGTTTGCTACCCATGTACCATAGCGAGGAGACTACCGATTGCGGTAAAAGAAGACCAGACCTGCCCACGGCACTTACAGGTAGCAAGGGATGTCTAGGCACCCAAAGCAAAGCCCCTCGTTGTGAGATTTCTTGAATTAGTATGGAGCACTATACTGGCCTGAGACCGATGCGTGTAGATTTTGCGTAGCAGCGTTGGAGGCATTCATGCGACGTCATTGGGAGTCATCCGTGATTCACCAGCCTTGCCAAGCCTCCAGCAACAAACTAGTCCCAATAAAGACTAAGTGCGATGCGTGCCAAAAATGCAGTCCGACGTCTTCTGCGTCCTGCGTCCCAACTCGAAGTGAAAAGAGTCGCTTGCCCCTCCAACCTCGAATTGAAATTGATTCTTTTTCGTAAACCTCATTGCCACATTTCCACACAGCCTTCTCTCGATCCTTGGAACACACGCCGATTCCTCGCTTCTCGTTTGACCACTTCTCACCATGGCAGGCAACTTCGATTCTTGGGAAGATGCTGCCGCCCAGGACGACGATCTTTCCAGGCAGACTCAGCAAAACCTGAACATCAACGCAAACAGTTTCAGACCTGGTGCTGCTTCATTTCAACCAGGTGCTACGTCTTTCCAACCTGGCCAACCATATCAGTCAAATGGCTATCAGCAACCCTATGGCTATGGTCAACAACAACAATTCAACCAATACTCTCAATATCAGCAGCAACCGACTTACAACCAATACCCTCAATATCAGCAGCAGCAGCAGCAGCAGCAGCCGACCTACAACCAAAATTACAATAGCAGCCAATTTGCGGCATACAACCAGACTCCTGGCGGGTTTCAACCAAGACAGGGCGCTCCCATCAGCATTGCAAAGCGCCAGGATGCTCAAGCAGCGCCAGCACAACAGCCAGCAGTCCAACAGACCCAGGCCGAGGCCCCTGCCTCGAACCCCGCTGCGCAAGCTCCTCCCTCTGCCTCAACGGCCAAACAACCTCCAGCTGCAGCACCCCCCAAGGCCAAGGTCCTCTCCATCGGTGTCCCCACATCCGCATCTACCACTCCCAAAAAGCCTGCCTCACCTACAACGAAAGAACCTCCAACCAAAGAAGCGGGCTCCAAAGTAGCAGCTACAAAGGCAGTAGAGAAGACGGGGGAAAAGGTCACAGGCAAAAGTTCTCCTGGGCCGTCATCCGGCAAGTCCTCGCCGACGCCAGGCGAGGCTAAAAAAGGTCAGACCGCAGAGGAGCTTGCTCAGGAACAGTCGGCGGATGTCGACGCATCGGTTCTAGAAGAAATGTATGGTAAAGAACATGTCAACATCATTTTCATTGGCCACGTTGATGCCGGAAAGTCAACCCTGGGTGGCCAGGTATTGATCCAGACAGGCATGGTGGACGAACGGACACTTGACAAATACAAGCGAGATGCAAAGGATGCTGGTCGTGAGACTTGGTACATTTCCTGGGTTCTCGACCTTAACAAAGAGGAAAGAGCCAAGGGAAAGACGGTCGAAGTCGGTCGTGGCTTCTTTGAAACTGAAAAACGACGCTACACCATCCTTGATGCTCCTGGTCACAAGACCTATGTACCGAACATGTTAAGCGGTGCCGCTCAAGCAGACGTCGCCATCCTTGTTATTTCAGCACGAAAAGGCGAATTTGAGACCGGATTTGAAAAGGGTGGCCAGACTCAAGAACACGCCATGTTAATCAAAACCACTGGCGCCAAGGAACTCGTTGTTGCTGTCAACAAAATGGACGATGTGACTGTTCAATGGTCAAAGGAACGTTATGACGAGATCGTTGGCAAACTAAAGCCTTACCTTAAGAAGCGAATCGGCTTAGACTCAACTTTCATGCCCATTTCCGCACAGACAGGCGTCGGGGTCAAGGACCAAATTCCCGCTGACGTAGCCAGTTGGCACAAAGGTCCCTCTCTGCTCGAATTTCTTGATGGCATGGCCAAGATTCAACGAAACCTGAACGCCCCTTTCATGATGCCTATTGGGGCTAAGTATCGGGACATGGGTACAATGGTCGAGGGACGTATCGAGGCTGGAGTGATCCAAAAAATATCCTCGTATATCATGATGCCAAATAAGGAAGATGTTGGCATCTCTGCATTGTACGGTGAAACGGAAGAAGAAATTCCCCACGCTACTTGTGGTGAGCAAGTCCGTCTACGACTCCGTGGTATCGAAGAAGAGGACATCATGCCAGGCTTCGTGCTATGCTCACCCAAGCGTCTCGTCCACTGTGTACGCGAGTTTGAAGCACAGATCAACATTGTTGAACTCAAGTCTATCCTCTCTGCCGGCTTCAACTGTGTGTTGCACGTTCATGCCGCGACAGAAGAAGTCACCTTCGCAGCCTTGCTGCACAAGCTTGAACCGAGAACAGGACGGAAGAGCAAGAAACCTCCTCCGTTCGCCGCCAAAGGCCAAAATATCATCGCGAGACTACAAGTGACGAGTGGTGGTGGTAAGATCTGTGTTGAGCGATTCGAAGACTATCCTCAACTCGGTCGATTCACTCTGCGAGATCAGGGACAGACTATTGCCGTGGGCAAAATCACTCGACTGATACTAGATGACGACTAATTGCGCTACGTGTCTGGTAGTTCTCGAGCAAAGTTCCATTAGGTTCAGCATGGTGTTGCTGACTTTGTGCCGAATTTACCGCTGACCGAACGTGGTGCGAAAGTATTCGAAAGATGATGATCGTCTATATATCATCAAAAACGGTAACGAAGACCATGATGCATTGCAACGGGATGGGATTGGGAGGACTTGACGGCTGATTAGACGTGTATCGATGAAATGACCCAAACTTCCTTTGATGGCCTACTTAGTAGTTGGAAGGCGGCGGCCTGGTGCCCAAGTTGTCGCATGAGATGTGTGGCAGATGGGTACATACATGTATGTACCTTAAGTAGTAGTAACTACATAAGACGCTACGTAGCATACATAGCAACCTAAGTAGCGCCACTGACCCAGTGGAAAGGAACAAAATCATGGAGAGAATCATAAATGATGATAGCCTCTACTAAGTACATACATAATAGTATGCATACTATGTACTACATACTAACGTACTAGTACATACATAGTACTACATCCTTGCTAAATAATAGTTATATTACGAGACACTGGGGTCTTGCGAACAGCTACTCGCTCAAGGGAAATGGCCTCATCCAGTCTAGCCTCCTCTGAACTTCTAGAACTTGTCGCCGATGGCAATATGGACTTCGGCCTCAGCGGCATTGAAGTACTTCATAGTTAGTATGTACTACGTAGTATTATATATATACACACAGTATGATCGTGTTCTCGGACAGGTTTACCTCAGCATGGTTGACCATGCGCATCTATTTTCTGTAGTCCTGGCTACCTATATCGTCATACTAGTGCTTATCTAACTCACTTATATACTAGTGGAGAAAGGAGGCTGAACGAAGAAAGCGAGATAAGCGAAAGCTCGCCCATTGGTCCGAGCCATTAGATTATATACATACATGCTCAGTAGTATCCCAACATACATTATATATAAGTACATATACTACTACTATGTATATATATGTACCTTCAGTCTATATCACTGGCGATTAACTAGCCCCGAGTAAGATTGTATACATTAAGTACCCGATCGTGTACTCATATACTTTACTATATGTACTTTTTATATTGAGGCGTTTATTGGTGTCTACACATTATACGTGCTTCCAGGAAAGTATTTCGCTTTTTATAGATACTGTCGCAGAGGTTAAACATGCATCGCTATCCCTAACCGCTTCATGGGGCGAAAGCAAATACACAGTCGACACGTTGCCTTGCTTGATTATACAATATACAGTGTATAGTAAGTATACATAGTATACTACAGTATATTTCCACTCACTACATAGTACATACTAAGTCCTAAAGTACTAGTAGTAGTTGTTGCTTTATTTCTTTAGTGGTGTGCTCCGCGATGGGAGCCTGGCACCTTCTCGTAGTGCGGAGCGTGAGTACTCTTTTAGAGAGGAAACCGAATCCTCCTAACCCTCTCTATACTTTATATAGAGAGTTATTTACATAGCAACTCTCCTCGTACAAGAGGAAGAGTCTAATTCATTGTACAAAATACGAAATCCAGCACCGACGGCAAAATTTATATACATAGCAAGTACAAGTACAGCAGTTACAGAAAAATTAGTGTGTAGATGTCTTAACTCTTAGCGTTATTAGTACAGCACTTGGCTAAAGTCGGCTTATTACCAACTCTCATAGGTGTGCATGAAGGCGGCGGCGGCTGAAGGATACTGTAGGAGCATCATCAGTGTACCAATGTCTGATTACCACGCCGTAGGTGAAGAAAGTGAGGGAAGAAGAATGGAGCTCACAGTGAGGGTTTGATTCAATCCTAGTAGTAGATCAGTAGATTGTGTGATGGTCACCTCTTTCTAATCCAGCAATGCAGGAAGAAGGGAAGTATATATGTACGTACGTACTCAAAGTGAAGTGAGAGAAAAGACGGGAGTGCCAAGGTTCAAAAGGGAGTCTCTGGATCGAGACTAAAATAGTTATCCGAAGTGGCAACACCGAATTCGAATGGGAAGAAATATAATAGGTAGAGAGATGGGCAGCCGGCTAAACGAAATAATGGGTCTTGTCTTATGCCTCCAAGACCCTAAATATATCCTATGTACGTTCGTTAGGCTCACAGAAAAGACTGTTACCAGTTACCAGATGGATTGGGATTGTGGTAGGGGTAGAAGACAGGGTGATTAAGTCACAATACATACTATGTATCATATATGCCATAGTACTTACTAGTTTTAGTATTCAGGCAATGGAAAAGAAAGTATTACTGATCGCATCGGTCCCTCAAGAGACTGACTACTGGGGAGTTACACTGTGAAGTCAGGTCGCTCCTCCTTCAAAGCGCAAGTAGCAGGTGCGCACGTTCGACGACCCCATCAGTCACTTTCCCATATTCACCCCCCTCTCATTCCTGGGAATCACCCATCTACTGATCTGCCTCAAACGTCGCTTTGTTCTCCCCTTCCTTGGCTTCGCAACGGAGTCTATTTGTTTGCGTTACACGGTGCGTCATCCCCCCCAGGAAGGATGGATACCTTGCAGCTAACACACATCGTACAGCTTTTCAGCTCCAGCCTCATCAACAAGCAATGAGGGCCTCCAAGGTGGTCGAAGATATGAACACCTGTGCCGACGCCCGTCATGCCATGGGGTGCAATCAGACCAAGACAACAGATTCCTCTCCCGAACATAGTCGACCAGCAGCAACACGGAAGCCCAAGAACCCCAGCAAAGGCGAACCGAGAAGCAAGAAACTCGGTAAGCACGAGGTTTCGAGGGCTCTCGATGAAGCAGAAAAGCGCCGCCGAGCTGTCGCCGAGCTAAAGGCCCTCAAGGCAGAACATCGAAAGCTTCGCCTTCATTGCATACGCAAAGCGAAGGGACGACTGCAAAGAATGGAAGAAGCAATCAAGAAGGAAGGAGCTGAAGGTGGGAACCCAACCGTGCCACTGGACCAACTCGTGACAGAAGTGATCCGAAACCTCGAGGTCACGAGGATCGAGAAGATCGACCAGGAATTGCAGAAGCATGTGGATAGAATTCAGGCTCTCTGCGCAAAGCTAGGGAAATGAGGCTGGCCGCATTCTGCAGTCGAAAGGGAAGCCAGGTGCCATTGCATTACTCACAGACTGTATCTCTGAAGACAGGGTGTGAGTCAAGACGACGGTTAACACTCTGAATCGCCGGAAACATTGAAGCAGTAAGACTGGGTCGCGTGACCGAGGGAAATCACACATCTTTCAGCCAGTAAATTGATTGATATTGACAATGTCCAGGCAAATGAATTAGCACGTAGTCGGGCTCTAGCTTCACTAACCTCTCAGATCCTGGCCCCTTTTCCACACTGTATGACCGTCTGCCAACCAAATGTTTCCTCTGTCCTTCACCGATCTTTAACGAGACCCTTTTGTCAAACCTCATACTGACCTGTCACACCCGAAAGAGACTTTCGCCGGAGATAGATACTGTACGTACTGCGTACGACCGAACTTCCCTGGGACTGTTCTACCTTGGAAAGGGAGATGCTGTTCTCCGTTGGGAAAGCCATGCCTCACTTCGTGATGGAAACAGCGCGGCCCTTGCTCGACCCAGCAGTTGCGACTGCCAATCCTGATCGGGATTCACCTCTCGAAAATTTCACTCTCTTACCGGGTGGAGTCTGAACTAGAACCTACGAGATGGGGTCCAGGACGCGAATTCGAGGTCCCAGAATTAAGGTTGATGAGCGAACAAAATACATCAAACGGCAAGAAGAGAGCAAAATGAGGGTCCCCGAGTTCTGTGAGGCGAGGAAGAAGTTTGCAGCACGGGCAAGAGTCTTGTACATCCTCCAACCAATGACAACGAAGCTGATCCGATATTGCCCACCCTAGAATATCGGAAGAAAAAAACATGAAGCTCTGGATGAACAGTGGCCTTCAAGGACGTTGAGGTCTTGGACTAGCAGTGGCCGGAACTTGAAGCCTTAAGCAATTTGTTGAAGAAGAACTTCTCTCATGGCGTCCACCTGCTCATGAAGCGAAAAGTTGCAGCAAATATTGGTGGATGATATGCCATCGACAATCATCTGGTTATGAGGCTTTCCATTGAGCTCTCAATTGCGTGATCTTGGAAACTTGTTGGCCAGGATGGCAATCAACATAGGCGAGAAGTAGACGAGTGAACCAATGGCAAATCCTGAGATGCGCGCAGTCAACAAATCCTGACTACTTCATATGTGCAGCAGGTTGCACACCGCGCTCTGATAGCCTCGACGCAATATGGACTTGTGAGGTTGTGGAGGTGGTACAAGAACACCAAGGTCAACAAGCCCAACAGGGACACGACTGCTGGTCATAAGGCAATGAACCATGGTAGAGATAGCAGTCGAAATTACTAGCACCGCAATATTCTTACCGTATGCCAACGCAAGACCACTAGAAGTGGTTAGGTTGGGAAGTAATAATTGCCAAGAATCAACCTTTCCACATTTGGTATGGTCCATCTTAGCGAACCGTAGTCCCTCTGCGCTAGCGTTCCTGCGCTAAACTATCAAATTAGGCACTTCGTACTGAGTGTCATTTTACGAGAGAAGTTGATTCCTGGGGACGCGCCTCTCGCGTTCTTTTTTGGACTCCTGTACGGAGTACCTCGTGCCTTCAATGCGCACTTTACTCGGTAAACGCACCTCAACATTCACCGGATCGCACTCAACTTGAATTGTCACTGCTGGTATGGATAGTCCCGGACTTGTGGACGCGGGCCCCCTGGCATCAGAGAGCGACTCCCAGTACGAAGCCCCGCAGATCGATGCCATCCAACCTCGATTCATGGGAGAGGTCGATGCTCCAAATCTTCCTTTGACAGAAGACCAACCCTACCAGACCTTTTCTATCCCCCAGCAACGTCGATTCAAGACTTTCCCCTTACTGCAAGTCTATCTCGATCATTGGACAATGGCTCGTGGTTATGCGATGAGAATAGACAGCCGCGGGAAGAAGGGCAAGGATGGACTGCCCAACTCCTACTATCTCTGCTGTACCAAAGCAACCAATCGAAGTAGTTATGTTAGCAAAGGTCAACGGAATAAACCTAGTCACTCTACGGGTTGCACCTTCAAAATGACCATTGGGCGCGAGTTGGACCACAATCCACCCTACTATTATGTTCGCAACCACCATGACCCTAGTAGCCATAACCATGAACCCATACCAATACCAGCAGAACACGCAAATATCCAACGGCTTTATGTTCAAGGAAGGGAGGCTCGGCAGAAGCTCAACAGGGCGGTGGAGCGAGTGAAGGTCGCTTTGGACAAGATCATCGAAGACGAAGGTGAACAAGATGACTGGGCCTCAGGCGCAGTACTCGCCAGCGACGAAACACGAGCCGAAAAAAATGAGGAATGCGACAACGCGCTTGCCAGTCTCGAAGCCGCACGGGCAGATCTGAAGCAGTATTATGAAGAGATGAGGACTAGCCCCGAGCCGAAGAGAAAGAAGCAGCGCTTGATCCGAATTGACCACTCGAACTCAACTCAACAAATCTCTTAACATCATCAGTCAACAAACGGCATCTCATCTCCAAGCGCATCGTCTGATCCTCAAAGGAGACCGTGATTGCAGCTGTGCAGAATGTCGACATTCGAAAATTAGCTCATGTGGAAGGTCAGATGCTTGCAACTGCTGCCCTGAGATATACAGCTTTTTCGTTTGGATCAGGTCTAAAGGAGCCTGCCAGTGAAGAGACATTCAGCCGAGACGTTGCTGTAAGTCCTAAGAGCCATTCATTCCCACATTGTCCGGCATTTGAGGATACATCTAAACCCGGGAAACAGCCTCTCGTCACGCTCAACTCGGCCTTTGCCTGAGTTCTTCCTCTCGTATCAGATCCATCTTTGTCCTCTGGGTCTCCTTGATATTAGGGATGTATTGCAGGTGGTGTTCGACCAGACAAAACAAATAAGGATAGGAATAAAGCACGAACCGGGGACGTCTCGACCTTACTGCACGCCTCCCCATTCGGAGCTCGCCTGGTTGGAGGCATGCAGATCGAAAAGCACAAGGCAGTCGTGCGCAGCAAGCCTTCCGGAAGACCAATCACAGCTTCTCAGTTGCGCTGCCTCTGGGCATTTTTTCTTCCTTAAAACACCAATAAGGCTTACTTCAGGACAAGAGTCCAGAAGGATAGAATCGGAAATCCACAGCAGAGCAGTTCTGATTGGAACGAAAAATCAGGGAACAGATTGGATAGCACGTGAAAACCAAGTCAAATGGACTGCTAAGCAGGAAACGGTAGCTATGATGAAAAGGGGCAGTGTTTGCTAACATGCGTGGAGTGTCAAGAAATCGAAGATATAGAGATATTGTATGGCACAGAACCAGCCATATTGAGATAGGTGAACGTTGTGCCAGGCCTGCCCAACGTCAGTCTACGAAGACTGCCAACAAGCACGAAATCGTGACGAGCGATCGCTGACTTGGTAGGAACGAAACTGAGTACCCAGGTAGTTGCAGCCTTGAAGCAGCAATGCGACGTGCCATGGGACGCGCACGTGCTACTACCAGGTGGAGACTAAATCGAGAGACACTTCCAACCCCAGTGGTGAAGCAGGTGAAAGAAACTGTTCCTTGTACATGTAAAGGACAGTCGATAACTTGGTCCTCCTTTAAGGGGTTTTGGTACAGTCCAAGGCTCGGCAGTCTGTCGGATTGCAGTGGCCACCGCCTACTTGAGAACGGACATTCTTGTCATAGGGGGTCTTCCACATCATTCTTTCATTCAGCTCAACGACCTCGTCTGAGATCTGCACGCATTCGCTTCACTTGCGACCCCCCCTCTCGAAATCTGAGTTTGAGACTTTCCCACAAAGAGCAACATGTTCCCATCCAACAACGACCCTAACCAATTGGTCCTCGAAGACGACCATGTTCACCTCATCTACGGGCTTTTGGCAGCCATTTCGCTCACAGACAAGACAGAAAAGCAGAGCCAGGTAATGCACGACATTGCCTCTGAGCTGGAAACCATTCTAGCCCGCCTTCAGCCATCCTATACTCCTGAGGCCCAGCTCAAACCGGGGCCGAAATTCTCGAGTGGCGGGTAGAGGAAATTGATCGAAAAGAGCTCAGAACTGAATTGCGCAACACTCTTAACGCGATCAACAAAGCTTGCAGGGATTTGATCATTACAATTCACTCGCAAAGTACAAAGACGATATGCGACACACAAACACCCGAAAGGGCAAACGAGAAGAATTTGATGAGCTGGAACAGAAGTTTGGCAAACTTGAACAAATCAGGATGAAACTAAAGCTCAGCATTACGGGCGATGATGATGCGCAACAGGTGGTAGACCCGGCCACAACACTCAACCCAAAGGTAGAGCCTTCTGATTCACACTCCATTCCTACAACACTGCCTCGTACCCCAGAAACCTCTGCCGTCCTCGAAGAGCCCTCGTGCTCAGAGGAAGGTGCCCCACAAGATCTGATCGTCCCAAAGTCCGCGACTGGACCAAACACTCTCAGCATCGCACACAGCGGTGAGAGTAGATGGACCTACGCTCACAGGAACGGAGTTTACAAACCAGCTGCCGGACTACCCAGTCCATCAGAGGAAAGGGATCTGGTTTACAATAGATGACCCCAACCGAGGAAGCCATAAGACAGATGGCGGCTCTGTCCTCGACCCATCGCGTGATCCCCGCCTCTATCGAAGTGTTCCAATGAGGTCTGGCAATCGCCATCGTGGCTAGAGTTCCAATTATCTGTTTGTCAAGACAGCCGTGGAAGATTGGCTTAGAGTGCACATGTTGACAGAATGGCGAATGTTCTGTTATTCCAAGTTGTCAGTGTGATCCATCCAAGCCTGGAAATGCGGGTTTGAGGTATGAATGCGCAGGCCGCAGGGCAGCAGAGATTCACAACATGAGATGTGTCCGTAATGCCATCGGAAAATGCGCAAAGTTAGATGGTGACTGATCGACGGACTAACTCAAGAGCCTTACGGCTGATTGCCACACATTCTCGGATGGTGTGAGGATGATCCAGAGATGAATTGATAAATACGGGTACTATCCTAATAAGATTCTTTCTGTCCTTCTAGTGTCCAAAATCGCTGTTACCGCCGACATGCTCGGAGGCTGTAGATCTTCCCCATTGGCCGTCAGCCTTGCTGATCAATTTTCCTGACTTGCTTTACGATGAATCTTCCTCCATCTGGTCTTGCCCTTATGTTTTTTGTGCCTGATTCTGCAACCGAACTTGGTGAATAGCAAACGAAAATGTCATACTTTCGTACTCACTCTAAGAGTATGTGAAGTCGATGAAAGCTCTGGAACTTACCACTGTTGAATGTCACGACTGTCTGATGACTGGGCTCCAAGATCACACCCTTTGAGGCAGCTCCGCCTCAATTGCGCTCATGCATGTGTATCTATCTCGTCTACGCAGTTTATTTCCTTTTCGTACAAATGCTTAACCACAAATCAATATCTTCTGGCCATCTTTCCCCCCCCACAGCCTGCACGCCTCAATCCTCCGTCTCCTTAAACGGCAAGTCACGTCAAGCACAAACCCTTCGTATCCCCTCCACCTTCAAGCCCTGCCTCCAAGCCCATCTGTCAGACCACGGGGTCATTTTGACAATGACTCAAATGAATCAACTATCCCAAGGCTTGGTCGTTGACCTTCTCGCTGCAATCACCCAACGCAACCCCCCAAAGCATGCCTTATCGCCCAGGCAAATCGCGGCACAGCTCTTGACAGCACTCGAGAGCAGCTGGGGGCCTGACACCTTCCAAGAGAAGATGAACGACGCTCGTGCCCGCTTAGAAGTCAAAGCCAAAGCAGCTGAACAGGAGGAAATCCTGGATGGCTTCTTGAAGGCCCTGGACGGCGCGGCCAGTGTAGGCAAGTCTCTCAAGGAAGAGGCCACTGGCCGGCAGCACCAAGACTGCACTGCTACCACAACACCAAAGTGCGAGGCGAACACTCGCAAGAGAAAGCGCGACCTTTGCGATGAGCTGGATCAGAAGGTGGAGGAGCTGAACAGCCTGCGCAAAAAGCTCCGGACTGGGTTCGTCGTGGACGCAGGCGAGGCACCCGCCAGGGATCAGGAAGAGAAGCCTCCAGTGTATGAAGACTCGGCTTTGATGATATCTCAATTCAACGAAGGCTTTGAATACCGCACACCAGGTCCGCATAGCCAAGCAGCGGACCACCACAGCTCACAAGAGCACACCGTCGGCTGTGAGACTCGAGCTATGCGATCCTGTACACAGTGTTCCAGTCCTCATCGTCGCCGTACTCCTTCAACACCACGCCTCTCTGCGAGCCGGGCAATTTTAAGCCCGAGATTGATGTCTCGCTCGACATTTACAAGGCCACGCAAGATCAACGCTACCGCCAAGGATCATGCAGCCGGGTGGGAGCATGTTGATGCCGATGATGAGGACGAGGACGAGGACGAGGACGAGGAGGAAGAAGGCCGTCTTCAACCATACACACCACCCGGTCTGACCTCACGTGGACCCTCAACCTTTCCGACTACGGGCGGCGCCCAAACCCGCCCTTCCAGTGCCAAGCGAGTGCTTCTTCGACGACGGGAGAAAGCCCAACCACAGCTCACGAGGAGATTCATCGCCGAGATGGACCGTCGTCTCGTGTCTTCCGGCGACAAAGCCTCTCGTTCCTCCGGCACGCTACGGGACTCCGAGTGCTGGAATGTTTGTCCTGCAGATGACGAGCTTGACCGTGGATCTGAATACGGCAAGCAAGAACAGACCCAAAGAGCGAGAGCAGCAGCCAATGTCGACGCCACTGTCATCAAACTCGAGCCCGGATGTTGACGAAGACCCAGACGCTGTCGAGAGGAAGGATCCAGCAATGTACACCTCCCTCCGATGACGACAGTGCCGACGACGGCGACGAGACGACTGAGTCTACCATGGAGACCTCCCTTGTCAAGAGGAGTTGATTGCCGGATCGGCATCGAGGGCATGCACGGGGTTGGGGCAGGCCGGCAGGTGGGGCAGATGATGTTGGAAATCCACCGGCCATGTAAGCCATCGGACCAGGGCTATTCGCCGCAAGCGCTCCAAACATAAAGGGAAAGCGCGATTACAGACAATCGACCGTCCTAACTGAGATAGATGGTCTCTAGAGAATGCATGATCTGAGTGAAAGTAGCATACAGCGCCAGTTCACTTGTTCTCGACGATGTACACTAATAGTTGGTCGGAAAACGCCGCGTGAAATGCACCGGGAGGAGCCCTCGGTCGCCCCCTGACGGTGCGCAGCCTTGCGTGTACTTTACCTAGCTAACAGTTCGGTACTCGGAACTTACTCCTGGTTCAACATCTCTAGGCACGTGACCACCTCGCTTCCCAGTCAGCCCGTCCTGTAAAGAAGATCGTGGGGCTGAATGGGGAAAGGCGATTTCTTTTTCAAAGTCTTCTTGGTAGGCATTATGGACTACTACTGCAAAAAAGACGCTAATTAAAAGGTTTGATTACAGGAAAGATGTACTTTGGCATACAACGCGAAGCCAACGAGTACAATTGGGGTGAGGGTTCTCATGGTATCATCAAAAGCACGCTGTGTTGCTCCTACACGTATTTTTCTCAGGGAGTCTCCCCGCTCTCCTCGCGCCATACACTGTTGGTATCAGATCATGCTGTAGCAACCTCCAAGCTCAGTTTGACTCGGTTTGATTCGATAGGCTCGAATGGTCCCCTGGTTTGTGATGCCTCCCCACCATGCTGTACAGTGGGAGTTGCAACGTCCTCAACCCATGGGCGCTAGTAGGCTGGTCACATCGACTACAAATAACACTGTCGCACAGGGACTCATGGCTTCCGAGTATCTCTCAACGGACGATGGCGTGCTTTTCGGCCATCTGGCCCTCCGCGCCAACGATAGGAGAGACCGGGGCGACATCTGCAACTGTCTCGTCGGAGAACTTGAGATCTTCTTCGAGATCAGTGGTATCTTGGACCTTTGTCCAGATGGCTGGAGCTGCCACAATCAAACTCCCAGCCAGAAGACCCCAGTTGCCGGCAAATTGGTTCATGTAGGAGACCTTGTTGGTATCGAGGATAGGCGACAGAGCACCACCAGCGGATTGGATACCCTTGTAGAAGCCTGTGAAGTTTGCCAATTTTCGGCTGTTGTTGGAAAGCGAGCCCATGAGCCTAGAGATATAAATTAGCAGAAGGTTTCGAGGAAAGGAGGTGAGACATACCAGTAGGACGTTGTCTGCCAGACCGAGTCATAGGCCCCGTAGAACATGAACAAGAACATGGGACCGATATAGCCCTTGTCCATGAAGTCAATCTTGACGTAGTCGTCGGCACTGGTTTCCTCTCGGGTGTATTGTTTCTGGAAATCATAGCCGCCTCCCCAGATGACGAAAGTCAAGACGAAGAGGGCAATTACGGCGGCTCTAGCCTTGGTGCTCCGCTTGTATCTCTCCAGGTCGAGGCAAACGCCGAAGATCCAAGCACCAATGATCTGAGAGAGGTAGTACAAAACGCTGTTGAGGGAACGGGTTCGAATGTTGAACATGGGCAGGTTGACGCATTGGAAGTGATAGGTGTAGAACCAGTTGCTGGCAAAGAACATGGGAAACAGCAGGAGGATGTACCAATCTGTGACCAAGACCGACAGCATTCCCTTGAGTTCGGACTTCCAGGTGGGGTTCTTCATCATGATGACTTTGGATCCATCGTCACGGGTGACAAAGCGGGGGTTGCAAAGGAAGCCCGAGAGGACAAAACCAACGGCCATGAGGACGATGAAGCCAACGTATGTTCCATCATTGACCTTGTTTGCCTTGGAATGGATGTTCTGGGCAAGGGGAATCAAGCCGCCAATCACAGCACCAAGATTGAAGATCATCCAAAAGGTGGCGATGTATCGACCCTTGGACTTTTCCGGGGGGTATGCCATCATGACGGCGCCCTGGGCGGTCCACAATAGGCCTGCGCACACGCCGAGGAGGGAGCCGGCAAAGATGAGGAAGCCTGGGTTCTGATTGTGGTTGTAGGACAAGATGGAGGCGATGTAGAGAGCGTAGCCAAAGCCACCCAGACCCATAGTCAAACGCAGACCGATTCTGTTGGCAATACTGCCGGCAAAGAAGCCAACGACGGAGAAGGTGGAATAGATGGCAGTATTGGCGTTGTTGATGTCGTGGGCATTGACTTGACCGGCGGCACCGAGACCATTGACTGCGTTGAACATGCCAGGGCACAAGAAGCACACTATCGATACAAAGAGGATCTGGAACTTCGGGCTGGCATATGCAGGAATTGTAATAGGACCGAGTTTGAAGGATTTGTGCATCCATGGCTTTCCCTCAGACTTCTTGGTGTGGTCAAGGCTCTGCTCGGTGGCATAGTTTGGAGGAGTCTCGGAGCCAGCACCAGAGGTTTTTTCGGTGGCCATCTTTTCGTCGGCAATGTTGGACATTATGCGGAAGTGGAAGGTGCAAAGAGGGAGAGAGGAGGTTGAAAGAGGATGAATTCGAGATTAAGAGGTGAACTTGGATTGGGTGGTGAGATCGCACGTCGCTGGTCGCGGGTCGCAGTTGAGTTGCGACCGACAAGGATGCGTTGCGCGTGCGGAGTGCAGGACAAAAAAGTCGACGAGTGATTGAGGCTCTCCAACCAGAAAGCGGAGACTACCCTGGGTCGAACTTGACAGGCGGCAAGTCTTGGGGCGTTCGGGAGGGTACAGTTAACCGTCGGAGGAGCGTAACCCAGCTGGGTTAGGGGTTAGCTTAACTAAACTTAGTGGGGCCGGGTGCGTGTCTCTGGGGGGCCGTGGGGAGCTCTTGGAGTTGCAGAGGCCTTTGGTTGTCGCGTGCGCTCTGGGGAAAAAGAAAGTGTAAAATCAAATTGAAAGTCGGGGCATGAGGATATAGATGTAGAAGTAGCAATGATTGACAGATGAGAATTGAAGGAGAGCGTCTCGCGGTCACACCAGAAGTACGGTTACAGCTCTCAGTGTCGGTATCAGCAGACAGAGATAGGGATGGAGATGATTAAGTGGTGACATCGGAATCGGCACCATACTCGTACTGTAGCATACAGCCTTCACCTGCTATAGCGACAGCAGCATTGGGGACGAAGGGATGCTTGAGCTCGAGTGTTACGCAAAGGGATGCTAAGTTGTCTAGAGCAGTGACCACGGGCAGGGAGTTACAGGGCGTTCGAGACAGGAGCCAGTGGCAGCCACTGATACAGGCCTCTAGGGACAAGGGTGCGAGGTAACTACATCCCCATCGATGCTATTGTGGAGAATGGCTTTGATAGAGGGAAAAGGAACGCGCGAGGAAACAACAGAGAGGAGATGCAAGGCCAAGCAAGCATGTGTCTGGGGAAAGGGACCTCACGTGATTGCAGCCCTCCTCTGAGAGTAGATAGGCCGTGCCTCGTATGGGCAGGGTGAAGGGGGGATGGGGGAGGGGGAAGGGGCAAGACGGCGCCTGGACGAGGACTCCCAGTACCTATTCCGCAGTCCGTACCTCCGTACACAGTGCACTGCTTAGTGCCTATTGGAAGCCTGATGGGGAAGCCGCCACCGATCAAGCACCAGAAATTGACGTGGTTGATAGCAGCGTTGCACCCATCCTGTTCATCTCCTCCATGAGGTTACATGCACCCAATTTCACCCACTGCTACAGTACTACCCTACCTCAACTACACACAACAGCGTCTCATTCTATGACCACGCGCTCTCTCATATCCCATCGTTGCATTCATCTACAAGCCACTTGCCTCTGGCCTCTGGCCTCCTCTCATCTCGTGCTTGAGTGCCCAGTGACTCGTCGTACTACTACTGTGCCTGACACGAGGTAATAAGGAGGCCTTCTTACTCGTACCTCCCACAGCTCAGGTTGTGTACGGAGTACTCCACCTCCAGGCTCAGTACTGGCACGGCTGAGATGACGGCCGGACACCATAGACCGGATCCTGTACTTGTGACTAACTCAATGAACCGTTGTACTCGTCCCAACTTTTCAACAGCCCAAAGGCATGAATCGGTCGTCGACCAAAATACTACCAATCTTGTGTGTTGCCGTCGTGGCCGAACGTGCACCCACATTGCAACATGACAGGACCAACTCAATCTCAGGCTCGCTTTTTCCACGATGCCCTCTGACTAAACGCTTCCATCGCCCTAAATTCCGCCAGTTGCCGTTGCCGTTGCCAATGAAAGGTTATGACGTGACTCAACCACATCAATGCCATATTATCCAGAGTCTATTGCTCTTTTCCATGTCCTTTCTTCATTCTTGTAGGGCTTCCCTACCAGCAATCGTACATTCCTTTGTTCCTTGATCCTCCCCGCCCTTGTCGTCTACTTCGTGCTTCCCAGCTCACTATCAAAGATGGGTGTACCACAGCCTCGTGTTGTCAAGTTCATCAATGCCCGGCTGCTCCGGAATGGTCATCTGTTGCAAGGCGATCTCTGGATCTCATCCGAGACTGGACGGATCATCAGTCCTCAGTCGGCCTTTTACTCCTCCCACCTGACGGCTGACCAGACAATTGATCTCCAGGGAAAGATCCTGGCCCCGGGCTTCATCGATGTCCAGATCAACGGCTCACACAATTTCGACTTCTCCACGCCGGATGGTGACTTCATTGCCAAGCTGGAGTCCACAAACAGACAAATGATCAAGACAGGTCTCACTT
The DNA here is from genome assembly GCF_000709125.1 of Exophiala aquamarina CBS 119918. Classification (NCBI taxonomy): domain Eukaryota; kingdom Fungi; phylum Ascomycota; class Eurotiomycetes; order Chaetothyriales; family Herpotrichiellaceae; genus Exophiala; species Exophiala aquamarina. Next base: position 2,556,777 of record NW_013550585.1, read on the forward strand.
CATATGTCCCCACTGTTATCAGTACAACGCCTGATGCGTATCGTGCTGTGCTACCACACCTTGGTCCTTCTGGAAAGGACCGGGATCCGTCCAAAGGCACAGAGAGCTTAGGTGCCCATATCGAAGGCCCTTTTCTTTCACCACTGCGAAATGGGATTCATAATCCAGAAGTTCTTCAACAGGCTGAGTCGTGGCTTGACATCGAAAGATGCTATGGGGCTTCAAATCTGAAGAATGCTCGGTGTATCACCGCTGCCCCAGAAAGGGGGAACATGATGAGCTTGATTCCTGAGTTCGTTTCGAGAGGCATTGTCTTTTCCGTGGGACATTCGGATGCTACTTTTGAACAAGCCCAGACAGCGGTGGCTGCGGGTGCCTCAATGGTTACACATCTGTTCAACGCTATGCGGCCGTTTGGTCACCGCGACCCCGGAATCTTTGGGCTATTGGGACAATCCACTCCTTCGACTCCCATCGCCACACCCAAGACGAGTCGCCCTGCAAGTGTATCGAATTCCCCACAAGGCTCGCCGAGGTCCTCAAGACGAACCTCACCTCGTTCCAGCCTCAGCATCAGTACCTCCGTATCAGAGCTCGATGATGAGGCACGCTACAAGCAACCCTTCTTTGGCCTGATTGCTGATGGCATCCACTTGTCGGCACAGACTCTCAAGATCGCATACTCAGCACATCCCGATGGCGCCATCATAGTCACTGATGCGCAAAAGTTTGCAGGATGTCCTGATGGGGTCTACGAGTGGAGGGGTGAAGACCGCTTCATCAAAGAAGGGAAATTGCTTCGACTTGAGAGCAATGGTCGGATCGCTGGAAGTGTTGTCGACCTCATCGACTGCGTGAATAACTTCAAACGATACACTGGATGTGGCTCAGCCAAAGCGCTGGAGTGCGTGACGAGTACGCCGGCGAAAATGTTGGGCAAGGACATCGAGTCGAGGAAAGGCGGGTTGGGGGTTGGGATGGACGCTGATCTCGTCGTGCTTGATGAAGGGATTGATGGTGACCTGTCGGTCGTACAGGTATGGAAGTTTGGAGTTCAGGTTGCTTGATACTGAAAATGATGGCTGGTTCCAGACAAGATCTGTTGAAAAGCATTTGGATGATTGGGGCAATAGGTTGATGAATTGGACTTTCTTTGTTCATCCCCGACCAACAGTTGGTCGTTGTGATCTCCATAGAGAGGATATTCTTGATCGAGCATCGGTCTGACGATTGAACGTTGGCGTGATAAGATACCATTAGATCTGTGCAGCAGCTATTAGATACGTGTGTATATTATAATGTATATCATACCTAGATGTTTTTATGTTTAGCGTGTTGTGTTATGTCTACTCTGCTGGGTCAGCCCGTGGGACTGTCTGGTCCGAACTGCATCACATCTTGTCCTAGTAGCAGCCGGAGTACCTGGTACCTCTCAACGATGTGGATCCAGATATGCAGGGTAATAATGGAGTTGTGGACGGGTGGACATCATTGGGTGTGAATTGCCGCCAGCACAGCCCAACCGGGTACTCGTCTGTCTATTCTCGGGTAAGAAGTACAACTTACTCGTACAAGGGTAGTTAGAGACCCAGCAGTGGCACCAACACCCGTCTCCAAGAATCCAAGATCGAAAAGTCCCGTATGAACGGTGTCCCTATTTCACCCGTTCTCCGTACTCTTCCTCGCTGGGGGCTTAAGGAAGCCTTTTCCGTTCTATCTTCGTGGTCAGAGCCTTGCTCTTTGCCATCGACATCCATCGTCACCGTCGTCATCCCAAACACCATGAATCCATCAGATAATTCACGCATCTGCAACGGCCATGTTCGCTGAGCGAGGTTCCAGCACGTGGGGTGTTCCGCTGCGGCGAGGCAATCACGACCATGACAGGAAACGGACTAGCTTCCCCCGCGTTTTTGTTGAGGAATCTGAATCACGCCGCCTCGTTCGTTGCCTTGGGTCTGAGTCCTCACCGTGGACTGCCTTAGACCTCAGACCGACGCCTCCACGTTCCAACTCCGGGTCGGTGAAGCTCGTTTCAGGACGCACTTGACCTGAGGCATTTCCCATCACATCATCATTCCCGACCTCGACTTCGAACAATCGCTCGTCAACAATATCATCCAGGCTGAGTCTACCGACTTTTCATCCCTGACTCACCCGTAGCTCCGTGTCAAGCTGCTCACCTGCTCGTCGCCTCGTGCTCCTCGCAATGACCGTGCGTAGAAAATACACGCCAGAGTAAGCAGAATCACCTCTCCACCAGTCTGCTAGTTTGGCGCCCGCTTACACTTACCAAGGGTCTTGTTGAGCGCCCCTAGGAGGTCTGCAGCTGTTCCCAGCCCAGATGGAAAGCTTGCTCTGTACACGCAATCTCTGTACTCATTTGATACCCATTCCAGGACCAACGAGGTTAACGTCTTGGATCTTGTCAACAACCAGGTCGTGACCATCAGTAAAGACCCCAAGGTCAGTGAGCCCAAGTGGACTGGCTATGGCTACGAAGTCGTCTGGTTGAAGGAATGCGACAACGGAAACACCAGCTTGGTTGTTACCGATGCCTCCCTTCCCGGCAAAGTCTACACAGCCGGCACTGTGCCCGGTCCAGTGTCAGGTCTCAAACTACTTGCCATTGAGACGGGCAAGGTAGCCATCGCCGTGGCAGGCTCTGCCAACCCAGATGGAAGTCTACACAATCCAAAGGACATCCCTAAATCACACAGCTCGGCCCGTGTCTACGACTCACTTTTCGTTCGTCACTGGGACTCCTACGTCACCGACCAACGAAATGCAATCTTTACAGGCCTGCTGCAGAAATCTCAGCCCGTGGTTACTTCGCGCCAAGGAAGGTACAACTTATTGGGTTTTGCCAATGCTCTTCAAGGCACCAAACTGGAGTGCCCAATTCCTCCATTCGGTGGAACTGATCATTTCGACATCGGCCGACATGGTCTGGTCATCGTGTCAAAAGACCCCCATCTTGACCCCGCCACCCATACCAAATGCAATGCTTACTTTATCGCCAAGCAGCATAGTTTGGACGTGACAACTTCAGGTCTTCACAAAATTCATGTACCCGGCCTCAATGGTGCTGCATCTTCGCCTGTCTTCTCTCCAGACGGCTCGTCTTTTGCATTCCTTCAGATGGCCACCGATGGATATGAAAGTGACAGGAATCGGATTGTGTTTGTCCATGGCATTGCGTCTAGTGAAATCATGGCTCGAGAAATCAATTGTCAAAATGAGACTCTCTCACCTTGGGACAGATCTCCTACTACAGTCAAATGGTCCGTAGATGGAAAACATCTACTTCTCGAGGCAGAGGACATTGGGCGCGGATGTCTATTTGCGCTCGACCTGGACGTTGCTGCCCCAGGGCCTAGCTGGCAACCAAGAAAAGTCGCTACTGGAGGCTACATCATCGATTTTGCACCCCTAGCTAACAATTCGAATCTACTTCTTGTATCCAGCAACAGCCTTGTGGACAATAGCACCTACACCATCGTGGACCCATCAGGGGAGTCTCAGCCAACAGTGATTTCATCGCTGTCCCGAAGTGGTTCACTATTTGGCCTTTCTCCCGAACAGGTATCCGAAATTTGGTGGAAGGGTGCCAATGATCATCCCGTACACGCATGGGTGATGAGGCCGTCTTTCTTCAAGGCGGACCAGAAGTACCCGCTTGCCTATCTAATTCATGGCGGACCACAAGGAGCATGGAATGATCAGTGGTCGACGCGTTGGAACCCGGCTGTCTTTGCCGAGCAGGGATATATTGTGGTCTGTCCCAACCCGACCGGCTCGACCGGCTATGGTCAAGCGTTTACGGATGCTATTCGAAATGAATGGGGCGGACTCCCGTATGAAGATCTTGTCAAAGGTTTTGAATACATCGAGTCGGACTTGGACTATGTGGACACAACAAAGGCTGTCGCATTGGGTGCCAGTTACGGAGGGTACATGATGAATTGGTTCCAAGGTCATGACTTGGGCCGCAAATTCAAAGCGATCGTCTGCCATGATGGGGTGTTCAGCATGACGGGGCAGTTGGCGTCCGAGGAACAATATTTCCCCATCCACGACTTGGGTGGACCGATCTGGGAACGACAAGAGATGTACGACAAGTGGGATCCTAGTCGATTTACCAAGTACTGGGAGACGCCGATGCTGGTCATCCACAACGAACTCGATTACCGACTAACAATTTCGGAAGGGTTGTCGGCATTCAATGTGCTGCAAATGAGGAACATCGAAAGTCGCTTCCTCAGCTTCCCAGATGAGAACCACTGGGTGTTGAAGCCGGAGAACAGCCTGGTGTGGCACCTAGTTGTCCTTAATTGGATCAACAAATTCGTCGGATTGCCGAAATTGGCCGACCGACAAGGCAGAGACGGGTCGTCGTTCTGTTGGCAAGGACGGAGGAGACGACAAAACAGCATTCGCGTACCAGGTGCCTCACGCATTGAGCAGTAAAGAAAGGTTGGCAAGGAGCTGGGCGTCAATAAGGAGGGGTTCTTCCCGGGTAAGGGACAGGAATAGGGTGGTCGGATGTAATGGGCAGAGTTTCAAGATCCTTCTTCTATCTACATAGTATACACAAGCTCTCACAGTTGAACTAGCCACTAGGACTGCTAGGAATTCTGATGGTTGCTCATCAACTCCTCTCGCACCAGCTCGGCTAGCTTGGCTTTATCGAGAGCCTTACCACCCAACGGCCCATCGTCTGCCAGTAAATGTTTCATGACCATGCCAGGCTTCAACTGGTCCTGAGTCGCGGAAGACCTCAATGTCTCAATCTCAGACCTCACCACCTGCCTCATTGCAGCGACATCCATCAAGGATATGCTGCTGGCATATTCCTCTATGACGGCCAACTGCTGTTCCTCCTTTTCCTGCAAGTCTGGACGATTGACTCGCTTGGCCTCCGCAGCAGCTTCTTCTGTTGCTGATTTTCGTTTCTTCAACAAAGCCAGGATCTGCATGTCACTATTCACAGGACGATCTCCACTGGCAAGCTGATTGATCTCGGAAATGGTGCCACGGAGGACGGCGAGCCTAGATCTGGACTTCAGCACGGCCAACAGGGCATTCTACATCCGGAACCGACCTTGGAGCATCTTTTGCACGCATAGCAGCCTTGAGATCGGCTTTGATCTTGATCAGCAGTGGTGGAGGGGAGGATGCTTCAGTGGAGGACCATCGCAAACTGGCGAGGGAATTTCGATAGACGCATCGAGTGCAGATGTATTTCGCGGGGTTGAGGAGAAGACTAGGTGCGCGGGTCGAGGCCGTCATTGTACCGGGGGAATCTGCGTGGTGGAAGACCGGGGAGAGCAGCGGTGGGAGGAGTAGGAGGAGTAGGAGGAGTAGGAGGCGTTCTCATGTACTCTACCTAGTACTGTCCTGTACTACGAGCAGCCCATGATTCAATTAATATTGTTTATGACTTCACCTTTTTGCCGAGGGTTCCTGGACTAACCCAAAACGGCCAACGTGTAGAGAGCGCAGTTCGCATCGCAATTCCCCATAGAATTTATTGTCAGTTCACTATCTTTCTCTCTCCAGTCTCCTCCATCCACCAGTTCTCTCTCTCTGCTGCCTCTACAGAGTCTACAGGATACTCATCGCCAGGGAACCAAGGGAATATCCTTTTCCCTTCCCTTCTCTGCCACCTCGGAACGTGGATGCAGTTTTCATAACACCTCCGCCTTGCGCTCTCACGCGAACCAACACCCACTCTCCACACAATCATGGCTACCGTCCTTCCACCTCAGACTCCTGCCAGACCAGTTCCTGGAGTATGGCCTCAGACTCCTGCGGCGCGACCTCAGCAGCCCGCTCCGTCCTTCCACTCTCCCGGAACATCTCTTTCACGCCCCGGCCTGTCGCATTCCTCGTCGTCCACTGCTCTCGCAACCCGACCCTTAGATCTGAGCGTCCAACCCTCGCTAAGACAGCCAGAGGTGCTTGAACCTGCAGAAAGAGCAGCCAGGACCATAAACCAGGCCCTTGCCGACGAATCTAGGTTTCCAGACATCGACAACTATCTCTCCCAAGGTGCATCTGCCGATTACGACATCCAATCTTCCAACACCTGGGCTCCCTTTCAAGAGGCCGGTCACTACAATATTCCAGATGAGGTCTTGGAGCAGTACAACAACGCCCAGCTGTCTACAAGCATGGGCTTGTTTTCTGAGCTGAGACATGCTTGGACTACCATTGATAACGCTCTGTACCTATGGGACTATACCGCTCCCAGACCTGAATTGCTGGGCTTCGAAGGGCAGCACCATGCCATCACTAGTGTTGCGCTGGCTGTCCCCCGACCTGGTGTTTTCCTGCCCAATATTAAACATGTCATCATCCTTGCTACCACCGCTGATGTGTCACTATTGGGACTTGGCCCAGATCCAAGTCCTGGCGCATCAACAGATCTATGTCTCTTTCAAACTGGCATGTCTACTTCTGTCAAGGGCCTAGATATCACCGTTATCGCCAGCTCCACAAAAACCGGCCGGATATTCTTTGGAGGTCGCACTGAAAACGAACTCTATGAGCTTCTCTACAACCAAGAAGATGGATGGTTTTCTAGTCGCTGTTCAAAGACTTGTCGAACCGCTGGCACCGGCAAAGCTCTAGGCTTCTCCTTGCCTGGCTTCACTGGTAGTCACAGCGAACATGTCGAACAAATAGTGGTTGATGATAGCCGCGATCTATTGTACACCTTGTCCTCCAAATCTAACATTCGAGTCTTCGGTATGAAGGCTGATGGATCGTTGCCTTTGCTCATCACTAAGGCTGCCGGCGAGATTTACTCTAATATTGGTCATATAATTAGCGCCAACCAGACTCTCAATCCCGAGGTCAAGATTGTGTCCATCTCCGCCATCCCCGCTGCAGAAGGCACGAAATATCATCTTTTGGCCACAACGGCAACTGGATATCGAATATATCTTAGTGCAACAAGCTCCGGCTACCAGTGGAACGGCAGATCCGGTGTGCCTCAAAGTATGCAGGCTCAACATGTCAAAGTCCCACCTCGGACAACATCTCCAGGTACGGTATCGGCTCAAGACAACTCTCAATCACAATCATACCTAGGTTACCCTATCGAAACTCTGCAAGGAGCTAGGCTAGCTGCAAGATACCCCCCTGGATATTTCTTTTGCCTTGGTCCAAATCCTAGTCATCCAGCATACGACCAGCTGTTCGTGTCCTCGCCTGATGCTGCTAGATTAGCCAAACCCTTGGAAGCTGGACAGCCCAGCCGGACCGCCGAATCTGCCATTTGGCTTTCCCTTGGAGGAAGCCGCGCCGAGGATATTGGTCTCGTGGTTCCGTATTCTGCTCCAACCTCAACACCAGTTGGGTACGGAAATGACCTGGCTGTTCAATTTGATAAGCCTGTTCCCGAAATTGCCATTTTGACAAACAACGGTGTTCACGTCATTAGAAGGCGCCGATTGGTAGATATTTTTGCTGCACTTGCACGAGAGGGTGGCGGACCCGATGGATTCCAGACTGAAGTCAACAACCTAATTCGAGCCTACGGAAGAACGGAGACATTGGCAACTGCTCTTGCAGTGGCTTGTGGTCAAGGAGCCGAGGTAACCAAAAATGCCGACTCGATACGGGTTAATGACCCTGAGGTGCTCGACCTTGCCCGGAAAACTTTCATTGAATATGGTGGTAAACCCACTATCAATCAAAATTCGATTTCCGACAAATCTGTCCCACTCATCGATGCTGTAAGGCCATCACCTCGGCATGCAGCTATCGGGTTGTATCTGTCTCGCCTGTTGAGGTCGACCTGGAAGACCATCATCGCTGTGGAAGCTACTACGCCTGCTGGCCTTCAGATTACTTCTGCTGTTCCTGCAAAGACAATCCGAGATGTGCAGGAAGCGCTCTCTTCGTTACAGAGATTCTTCAAGACCAACAAGACATTCATCAAAGGGCTTAGTGGGCCTGATGATCTTTCAAGTACGAGCACCAAAGATGATGAGATTGCCCTCAAGGGTGAACATCGAGCTTTGCATTCGCTGGTCAAGTTCACTTCAGACACCATCGAGGGGTTGTCCTTTGTTTTGGTCCTATTCGAGGAAAAGGTAGCCGAAATAACGGCGCTTCTACCTGAAGCATCACGAGCAGATTTTTTGAAGTTGACCTTCGAAGAGCTCTTTACGACTAAAAAGGGCTATGAGTTGGCGAAGGAACTGGTCAAGGCTATTGTTAATCGCAATATCGACAAAGGTTCCAATGTTGAGACTGTTGCAGAAGCTCTTCGAAGGAAATGTGGAAGTTTCTGCAGTTCTGACGATGTGGTCATCTTCAAAGCACAGGAGCAGCTCAAGCGGGCGGCCGAGGCAGCCGCTAATGTCGACTTCTCACGCAATCTCTTGAACGATAGCCTGAAGCTTTTTGAGAAAGTTGCCCACAGTCTACCCGCTGACTATCTACAGTCTGCAGTGAAGCAGTACACGTCGTTGCAGTTCTACGGTGGGGCCATTGAACTTGTGCTCAAGGTGGCAGAAGAAAAAGATAAAGCCAATGATGCCTTATCTTGGATGGCCGAGGGCAAGCCAGAGTCAGATTCGCGGAAAGCCAAATTTGACTTACGGAGTCAGTGTTATGATCTTATCCACGATGTTGTCACTGCGGTTGATCAAGTCAGCGAGAAAAGTCCGAGCTTTGTGGATGGTCGGCCTACTCTGGTTGCCACAAGAAGAAATGAAGCTTACGATGTCATCGGTCGGTCTCGAGATGAAGCATTCTTGACCAATCTCTACGACTGGTATTTACAGCAGGGCTGGTACGATAGACTTCTGGCGACTGATTCACCGTTCATCCCCACCTATCTACAACGAAAATCATCCGAAGACATGAGGTATGCAGACCTTTTATGGAAGTATTACGGCCAGACCGGACAATTCACGGAAGCAGCAAAGATTCAATTATCACTTGCCAAAAGTGGCTTCAAGTTGTCATTGGAAAGAAGGATAGAATACCTGAGCAGAGCTAGAGCAAATGCTTCAACTTACACTCCAGGTGCGAATCGCAGAACAAAGCAGCAGTTGTTGCAAGACATTTCCGAGAGTTTAGATTGTGCAATGATCCAAGATGAACTGCTTCAGCGGCTCAAGGAGGATTCCCGGCTAACCCAAGATAAAAGGAGGGAGGTACTTGACTCCTTGGACGGCGAGATTCTGCCGATCAATGAACTCTTCAACAACTATGCTGACAACGCTGGCTATTATGATATCTGCATTTTGATCTATCAAGTGGCCGATTACCGAGATGCAGCTCAGATCAAAGGGACGTGGCAACAGCAGATCGAGCTTGTTCATAATAAGACCGTCAGTGAAGGCGAATGTCAGCCCTACGAAGCCGTGGGTGTCATGGTGCAGAGCATGGGTGGTAAATTACGGTTGTCAGAGACAACCTTTCCCGTCGACATCCTCCTGCCCATGTTGATGACCTATTGGTTTCACAGTCAGCGAGAGGTGACGGGTCCTCGATGGGTGACGGACATCTTCCTCGAGCTGGAAGTTCCGTACGAACGGCTATTCGAAGTTTTGGAAAACATGTTTTTTACCACGACGGAACCGCCATTCATCGGTTCCAATAGGAAGTTCCTTGCCTCGGAGATTGCTTACGTCGTCGCCAAGTGGTACCATGAATCAGAACGAGCCGGCGCCCATGTATTTGGCAGTGAAGCTGGTGCCGCTCGGGTGAAGGAGGCATTGGAGGCTCTCTTGCATGAAGGTAAAGCAGCCGGTCTGGATGAAGAGACCACCTCGACATGTCGTGCGGTGATCGCCAGACTGCGCGAGCTCTCACTCTAAGCAATGGGACAAATGGACGAGGATTGAATCGGATCGGTCGTTCTTAGGGGAGCACCAAGATGTCATGATAGTTCTACTTAGATAGGTCTCTTTTTGTCCTGTTGCATTCTGCTGCATTTAGCGTTTCTTGGTAGAGAAGGTTTGGTTGGTCCCTCTCACATACACATCTGGTCCCTCTTGGGGAGAGGAAAGTTTTCGAGTGGTATGGGACGAGTGGGAAAAAAAAGATGCGAACAAAAGAAGCTATCGGGCCTTTCTCTGATATGTAGAAGGGCACCTGGCATGAGCTATTATCGCCAAACAACTACTTGTCATTTAGTTGGCAATGGACTGCTGCTAGATATAATAGGTATTGTGGGCGCCAGTGTCAAGCGGAACGGTCGTGAAGGATAGTAGTAGTCAACAGATGCTCGAACCCGGCTCAGGTTGTTAATATATTATAATGATCAAGCTGCGGGCCTCGTATCCGCGTTACCGTTGTCCCAAACCGGAATAAATCCATGGTATTAATTGATGATACTACCCAATATTTCCAAAGTCCACCACTATGAACAGACAATCTCCGCGCAAGCCCCTGAAACCCAGATGTAGTTACCTCTTTTGTCCCACGTAGCCTCGCCACCGCTTTTTACCTTTCCTCGCTCCTCCGGGGATTTACTTCAAGTTACTATTCCTATCACAGATTTTGTTTCGCAAGTCTTCGCCTCGTATACAGTACAGCCCGCCGAATCGCCATACTGAATCCTCTCCACACTCGAGAAGAGGAGGGCATCCCCCTTCCCCGGCGTTGACTGCCAATATCCATTCGTACCTTCACCGCCATCCCTCACGCAGTACATATCTCCATCGACTAATACTAACCCGAAAAGCCGAGAACAATGGCCAAACCGACCCGCACCACCCTTCCTGCGGCCGGCGCCCAGCAGCATCGGCGAGGTGCGCCGCTCTCGAGCCGCAAGATGGACATGCTGTACCTCGTTTTCTTCGCCATTCATGTTCCCGTCATGCTGTGTAAGTTCCAATCGAGTTGCCCACCGTATTGTATTTCTTCTTTTTTCAGGGCCAGGGTCGGGGGGTTCTTTGCTTTTTTTCGTTGATGGCTTGAGAGTGAGCAGGAGGCCTGGTGACGGGAGATTGAATGTGTGTGTGTGTGTGTGTGTGTGTGTGTGTGTGTGTGTGTGTGTGTGTGTGTGTGTGTGTGTGTGTG